>NC_143577.1:96992709-97336347 GCF_048544385.1 Mastigoproctus giganteus
CGTGCTACTGAGACGCCTTGTTCTAATTTCTCAGTTAGCTCTTATTTCTGTGCTACATTTAAGTTCACATGCCTTCTTTTAACTCCTCTATCACTTGATGCTATTTTAAATTGTAAGATTGCAAAATTATTTAATAAATAAAGTCACAATTCAGAAATCACAGAAACACTGTATACAACCTGACTGCATGATAGCTTGAGGCAGACTGAGATCGAAACAAAGCAAGTTGGTAGACCTGCAGTTTAGTGTCCCGAGTCACGTTCAGCTTGCAAGTCACTTCGTGCTGTTATCTGTAATCTGGGAAAACAGCTATTTGAACACATTTTCAGAAAATAATAAAAAACAATTTCCTGAATTTGATTATAAAAATAAAGGTAGGTAATTATCAAAACAATAATGGAAATAGGTAATTATTATTAATTTTTAATTAATAATAACACTGAAGTTTTCAGTAACCTGAAAAAAATAATATGGTTGAGAATAATATGTACATTACTGTACAGTGAGTCCTCGTATAACACGTGTTTACACTACGCAAATTCGATCATACACGATTTATAAATAGGGGAACGATATCTTATATAACACGAACCGAATTCGCTTATGCATGATTCGCCCTTGTGTTTACAAGAAATGGCAGTTGAACGCAGAATTACCCAGCCGAACCCAACACGATAGGAATGAAGAGAAGATTCTGAAAATGTATTTATGTTTTTTATATCAGTGAAGGGGAATCATATTTCACCATAATAACATAAAAACCAACACAATTCCAGCTATCGGTCTAATCGCAAATGCAGTTAGATCGAGTTTACTACCAGTTTATAACAGATTCCACTAGCAGAATTGCAACTGGAAATTGTTTTTATTGTTTTATGGTAGTAACCCCCAGAAATGTGCTTTAGTAAAATGTGAGGTATTAATAGTGTATCTCTGCCTTAACAGTGTTGTTTATGTGTATCAAGCTTGCCTCCTTGTTTTGTAATTTGCTTTATTCCCTAAAAATGAGTAAAATGCTTAAAAGGTGTGAAAAGGAAGTGTCCTGGTAAAGACACTGCAGATTTAGAGAGAAAAAGAAAAACAATATCAATAAACAGAGGCGGACTGGGTCAAAAATTCTTACCCGGGAAAATTTATAGTGGCCTCATACTATGATTTATGGCCAAAATCACAGTGGCCTCCGGCCCACCGGGGTTTACCCGGTAAGGCTTGTGGCCAGTCCGCCTCTGTCCATAGAGAAAAAATATGAAGTTGTGAACGCTTTGAGTGAAATGAAAGACGTGTGATATTGCACGTGCTTACAGACCTAAATGAGGCACCGCCGAGAATTACAAAGAATGCAGAGAAAATAAAAACAACTCAAAGTGTAATTAAAATCCATTAGACAAAGACAAAAGATAAAATCCTAGACAAAGAATTGGAAGAGATGGAACGGCTGTCATCTGTTTGGATAGAAAACCAAACAGAAAACAAGTTTGCTTATAATAGAAGCAAAAGCATTAGCAATATTTTATTATGTAATAGTCGTAATAAAATACTTACGTATTTTATTACGATTATTTATTGTGTTTGCTAATGTTTTGGTTACAAATGTGTGTTCGATCTTGGGTGGTCGGCACTTAACTCTATTTTTCCCATAGGGCCTGTTGTTTATATTGCACGATTTTGCATTGCACGAAGGTTTCTAGGAACACAACTATCGTGCTATACAAGGACTGACTGTATTATTATTTCTCCGGTCTGTTATATCGGGGTCCGTTATATCATGCAGCATATTAAGTAATTTATTATTGAAATGATACAATTTTAATGGAACTGAACCATTTCAATGTCAAACACAAACTATTTATGGCTAGTTTCAGGAACTCAGTTTCCTGGCTTCAGGGCTGTGGGGAATAGAATGTTGTTTAAGGAGTAGTCCTACAAGTTTTCAGTTTGATAATGATATTTGATTATTTACACTACAATGTATTCTAATTATGCATTATGCTTACAAGTACAATTGTTGTATAGTTATTAGACTTTCGCCTATAATTTAATTAACTCAAATTAATAAATATAGATAGTTATCAAAATCCCAAGAGTTACTCTCAAAATTAGTCGGAAGCGCTAACCCATCACGTGATACGAGCATGGAATCTCTTGTTTCAGTTGGTGAAGATGGGGGTGGAAGGAGTGGGTTTTTGTTTATATAGGTTGAGATTGATTGGTATAGCAAATGGAAGTTTTTTCTTGGCAACCTTGAAGATTTTGGGTATAAGGATATATTATGGAGGGAGATTAGGGTGGTTCTGAGGTTCGGTGGGGGGTGTTTGAGGGTATATCCATTGATATTTCTAAACTTTTTAATCTGTTATGGATTTATTTTTAAATCTTGACTGGTCCATCGCTGTATTTTATTTCCGTTATTAAGAGTTTTAGGGTCTTTTTTTCTGTAATCTTCTTCAGGCTATCTGTATGGAATAGCATTAGCATTAGTAGAGGCATAAGATGCAAGAAAGCAGGCTTATGCAGCATCATCCAAAAAAAAAAAAAAGTTCCCATTTCACCCCTCCGTTTGTTCCAATTACCTGTCCAGCTCATCCTTAAATTTATTTAGGCTATCAACTTTCACAACAAAAAATGGAAATCTGTTCCACCAAACAACTACCCGCTGGCTAAAGGCAAACTTCCTCACATCTATCCTACAACTGTCTTTCCTCAATTTGAATTTATGCCCTCTCAGGTGACGGTCTGCAAGAGGAAGAATCTCATCAGCATTGAGCATGCTCAAACCATTCAAGGCTTTACACACCTCAATCAAATCACCTCACAGGGTGCCTAGTCTCCAGACACTGTAATCTGCAAAACTTAAGCCTTTCTTCGTAAAGCAACCCTTTGTTCCATTCACTAATCGTGTTGCCCTTCTCTGTACTCGTTCCAACAGCTCTACATCCTTCTTAAAATGAGGCCTCCAGACCTGTATACAGTACTCAAGGCGTGACCTGAGCATTGCCTTATACAAGGGGATAAACACCTCCCTATCCCTGCTAGAAACATTCCTGTATATCATTGAGAAGACACCATGAGCTACTCTTGCAGGCCGTCTACTCTGCTCAGAAAACTTCACATCTGCCTGCACAATTACCACCAGGTCCTTTTCGTTCTCTACCACTGTCAGTGTAGTACCACAGAGTTGATACGTCACTCTGGGGTTATTGCTTCCCATATGCAGTACTCTTCATTTCTCAATGTTAAACCAGTTGCTACCCCTCAGCCCATCTACTCAACTTTTCTAGATCCTGTTGCAGCAGCATACTGTCATTAACAACCCTGCCGACTTTCATATCATCTGCAAACGTGGACATTAAGCCTGATATGCCATCATCAATATCATTTATAAATACAGAAAACAACAATGGACCCAACATTAGTCCATGATGAGCAGTGTCCATTGATTACCACTCTCTGTCTTCTCCCACTCGACTTTCATCAACCGGTGAAATACCACCACTTTGCTTATTGGAGGCTTGAAGTGGTGAAACCTATGTTTAGTCTCTAGAGCAAAGTTTCCGGCATCCCCCTCCCCCCATACTTCTCCTTCAACCCATGCACGGTACTAAGTACTATAGGTTTTGATACCTTTCGTGTTTGGGGTTTTCATAAAAAAAAAAAAAAAAAAAAAAAAAAGAAACCCTCCCTTTATACATAGCAGCAATTTGCCTCCAATGCCACACTGCTCCAATTTGTACAGCAGTCCTCCGTGTGCAACAGTATCAAAAGCCTTTCTAAGATCCAAATATATGTTATCAAAATTATTGCCTGTATCCAGTTCCTTAGTATTCAATCAGATTGGTCAGACAAGACTTCCACTTAATAAAACCATGCTGTATCCGAGCTATAACTGAAGTCTTGTGTAGATGATCCTGCAGTGCTTCTTTAACCAGTGTCTCCATTAATTTTCCTGGAACTAAACTAACAGGTCTATAATTACTTGTGTTGCCCTTTGATCCTCCTTTGTGAATTGGGGTCACATTTGTAATTACCTCGTGGAGGTTCTTGATTCTTGTTGATTGTGGAGCTTCTGAAACGGTTTATGTTTTACGCTTTCAAGGTTCTTCTGGAGTAGGATGAATCTGATTAATTTTAAAGCCTTAACTTAAATTTAATGTACAGTTAATCAACAATTAATAATTATCATTGTCATTATTGTAATAATCAAAACAGTTTTATGTGGACATTGTAATTTTATTTAATTTAATTTTAATAGTAATACAACACACTCAATTATTTAAAACTTTAAAAGTTGAAGGAATAATCCGTACCAAATTAAAAAGTTTAGAAATATCCATGAATATACTCAAGAAAAACTCCCCCCCCCCCCCCCCAACCTCGGAAACATCCTAATTTCCCTCCGTAATATATATATCCCTATAGCAAAATCTTCCAGGTTTGCCATGCAACAACCTCCCATTGGCTACACCAATCAACCCCAACCTATATAAACAGTCAACCCACTCCTTTCCACCCGTCTTCCCCAACCAAAACAAGAGGCTCCACACCCGATCATGGAAGGGATTACCCAGATCAGGTAAGCCCTTCCTACTAACTTTGAGAGTAACTCTAGAGATTTTCATAAACTATCTTTATTTATTAATTTATGAGTTAATTAAATTATAAGCATGTGTAATAATTATATGACAATTGTACATGTAAGGACAATAGCATAATTAGAGTACAGGCACTCCTCTACTTATGTAAAAACTATTGCTATGTTTGCTTATAAGAATCAGTTTTGAACACCTTCGTGATATTTTTCTAAAGCACATTTCTGGAGGTCACTACCATAAAACAATAAAAACAATTTGCAATTCCCAGTTTATTGGGCTTTTCTTATTGCATTTGTGATAATAATATCAATAGCTGGAATTGTGTGGGATTTTATGTTATTATGGTGAAATATGTTTCTCCTTCACTGAAATCTTCAGTCATGTAAAAAACAATTAAATTTTCTGAATCTTCTCTTCATTCCTATTTTTTGAGCTTGTAAAGTTGTTACTGCATATCTTACTTGCACGTATCATGTTAGTTGCAATGTGTGCATGCCGTGTTCTTGATTGCTTATTTTCTTACTGTTTTAAATTTTACAACCCAAAAGAAAAAGAAAGTATTAATTAAGTATTAATTAAACCATGTATTAATTAAACCATGTATGTAAGCATAAATTTATTTCTATTTTGCTAACCTGTGGAAAATATTCTTCTGATTTTCATGTATCATTTAATTTTTTAATTGGTAAGGTAGTAAAGTGTAAATTTGTGCTCTATATCTTTATTTTTATAGCCTGTGGTTAATATTCCTCCTATTTCGCTTATTAGAATAGCCATTTAATAGAATTAAAATTCAGTTTGCAAACGTGATCACAATGACCGGTGCTTACTGCATATCGTATAGTGCATAGTATTTTATTATGGAGAGTCTGTCATAAAGTGATTTGATCATAAATTAAATTAAATTACATATCGTATTAATATAAATTACTTTTGAATTAATACTATACTCCACATTATTATTCATTGTGCATTTTTTCAGCCTCATTTAACTCAGTTACAAATCGTGAAATGCTGTAAACAATACTGTACATGGTGAAGTTTGTTGGGGGTTATAATCTTAATGCACTGTACTGTACTGAACATGTATTTAGTATCTACAAGAACGAAGTTTGACTTACGTACAAAACGGACTTAAGTACATGAAAAAACACCGATTAAGTACTTAAGTCGAGGAGTGCCTGAACATTGTATTGTAAACAATCAGATATCATTATCAAACTGGAAACTTGCAGGATCACTCCTTAAACAACATTCTATTCCCATAGGCCTGGAGCCAGGAAACTGTGTTCCTGAAACGTAGCCATAAATAGTTTGTTTGGCATTGAGGTAATTAAATTCCTTTAAAATTGTATCATTTCAATAATAAATTACTTAATCCATCACATGATATAATAGTGTACTGTCTATCAAATCATTCACATAAGAATATAAATCTTGCAGTTCATTTTCATTTTGCATCCTTGTAATGCCAAATGAGAAGAGGCTGAGAATGGCCATGAGACAAAGGCTCCATTTGAGAAGAGACCATCACTAACTTGTGATCTGAGATTCCTAGAGGACCACTTACCTCGATCGGTTCTTGGAAGGGTTGTTCACGAGAAAAAAAATCAAAAGTTTTGACTTGTGATTAGGATTGTCTGGTATTCTTGTAGATAAATGAATAATCTGTGAGGACATTGGTAATTGCAAAAGCTGCAGCATCTTGATTGGATGAAGTTGCAAGCATTAAATTTGCTTAGGAAAAATAGCTTGCTGTTAGGAAAGGTGGATTGAAGAAAGTCAAGCTTCAAAGAGAGAGAGAGAGAGAAAGAGTCAGAGTTCTGAGTATACTTAGTGGAATTGGAAGATCAGTACATAAATTTGACAGAATTGGGTAAAGAGGTTTTAAGCCAGAGAAGATCAAAAAGAGGTTCCTCTTTTACACACACAAGTACAACCATCGAAGCAAAAGGAATCATACAGCAAATAGTTAGGACAACTGAGATGAGCAGTTTGAATCAACTGATAATTGGGATTCTGTCCAAAAAAGTGACGCTTGGCATACTGTAATTGGAAATGGAAATCATTGAGATTGGAACTGAAACCATGTATGTTTATGAAATGAATGAAGTGTTTGGGAGGTTTTGGTCTTTCTCAGATAAGTTTGTTCTGTTAGTTGGACTATTCGTGGTGTATTCAGTAATAAGAAAAGGTGGGGATATGGGTTGTATGAGGTAATGAAATGTTTGGATATGGTGTTACACACCAAGAATATACCCAGCTCTTTGACATTACGTGGCCTTGATAGTGTCCCCTACATGCATGCTATTCAGACTCCCTCAGGTCACTGTTTGACAGAGTAGAGGCATTATGTTTATACTCTAGCTGGTCTGGTGGACTGTCTAACAGCTGGCTGCAAACATTGTTTTAGAGCTATACCCTCAATGTAACAAAGGTTGGTTCTCAACATGGTGCCCTCATAACCATTACCCCCAGGTCCTTTTCGTTACTACCACTGTCAGTGTAGTACCACAGAGTTGATACTTTACTCTGGGGTTACTGCTTCCCATATGTAGTACTGTACGTTTGTCAATGTTAAACTTCATTTCCCACCTCTCAGCCTATCTGCTCAACTTTTCTAGATCCTGTTGCAGCAGTGTGTCATTAGTGCCCTTAACAACCCTGCCAACCTTCGTATCATCTGCAAAGTCGGACATTGAGCTTCATCAATATCATTTATAAATACATAAAACAACAATGGACCCAACACTTGAACCCTGAGGAGCTCCACTAATAACATTAGTCCACGATGAACAGTGTCTATTGAATACTAATCAACCATCCCTTTATCCGTAGTACCAATTTGCCTCCAAATGCCACACTGCTCCAATTTGTTCAGCAGTCTTCCATGTGCAACAGTATCAAAAACCTTTCTAAGATCCGAATATATGATATCAAAGTTTTTTTGTGACCACATCATAGTATCCAATCAAATTGGTCAGGCAAGACTTTCCCTTAACAAAACCATGCTGTGTCCGAGCTATAACTTAAGTCTTGTCTATATGAACCTGCAGTGCTTCTTTAACCTGTGGCTCCATTAATTTTACTGGAACAGAAGTTAAACTAACAGGTCTATAATTACTTGTGTCGCCCTTTGATCCTCCTTTGTGAATAGGGGTCACATTTGCACATCTCCAGTTCATAAGTATATCCCCTGATTACAGGAAGCTCTTGTAATTATGGCTAAGGGTTTGCTTACTTCCTTTGCTGCCTCCTTTAATATAACTGGATAGATCCCATCCACCCAGGGTGCCTTTTTTGTTTATCTTCAACAATTTCTCCTCCACTTTCCTCTCAGTTTTTACAAAATCATCTAGCTCACTGCCAGAGTTTAACTCACCTCCGGCATTCCCCTCCCTGAATAACTCCTCCTGTATGAATGCAGATGCACAATACTCTTTTAGTTTGTTAACCACTTGAGCAGGATCATCAACAGTTGAGTCATAAATATCCAGTGGACCAATCTGATTCATCCCTTTCCTTCTAGAGTTACATAGGTACAGAACTCTTTGTTGTTTATCTTTGCATCCTTTACCAGAGATTTCTCATAATCTGCCTTTGCCTGCCTAATCTCTTTTGTGACTTGGTTACAGACCAGCTTATATCTATCATAGGCTTCCATGTCACTCATTAATTTATATGTATCCCATTCCTTTTTTTTGTCTGCCACATGTCTCATTAGTTCTTCTGACATCCATTTAGGCCTAAACCTTGAACAATATTTCTTAGTTGGTATGTAAAGCCTAGTAGCTTCCAAGATAAGTTCTTTGAGTGCTTCCCATTTTGATTTTGCTGTTGGTAACATCATCAGTTGGTCCCACCGTATAGAATTTAAATACTGTCTCAGACCATCTTAGTTGCCTTTACGAAAACAAAAACCCTTCCCTTTACCCCTGATGCTAGTTACCTCTTTGAGTAAATCCCACTTCAGGACACTGTGATTACTGCCACCTAGTGGTTCCTTTATCTGCAGATTCTTAATGCATAATCATTACTGATAATCAGATCAGTAGTATTACTGCCTCTAGTTGCCTCCCGATCGTGCTGATGTAGAAAACAATCATCCAATGAATCCACAAAACCCTTGCTAGTGTGTGTGACCAACCCACAAATTCCAGTGAATATCTGGGAAATTAAAATCCCCCATTAGAAGACTCTCTGATTTACTGGCCCACTCTATTTCCCTGTACAGTTTCTTATTATACTAAACAGAGTCATTAGGCCTATAACACTCTCCCAATGCTTATGTCACACCAAACTGACTCGACACTGCACTGTCCAGCGATGTCGACTGGCTTCACTTCCTTGGATTTTATGTGTTTCTTAACTAATAGCATAATCCCTCTGCCCTTCCTATCTTGTCTATCCTTTCTGGACACATTGTACTCCCCAAATTGCAGTTCTGCATTCCTTATATCTGTGCGACACCACGTCTCTGATATCCCAACAATATCTGACTTTGATGTTTTGAGCAATACCTCAAATTCATAAAATATATTTACCATACTCCTAGCATTGGTGCATACGCAAGTATACATGCACCTGTTCCTATTCTTAGCCACCCTAACACAATCCATGTGTTTACTTGTACCGCAATGACTCCCAGCAGTCTCTGAAATACCCTGCATCTTGTTTTCCAGGCTGCTGCTCATTCCAATAGAAGCAATGCAAGAATCCCTTTCACCTCCGCCAGTGGCTCCTGTTAATCTGTTAGCGCCTGTATCCCCCCCCCACAATCTAGCAGTTTTCCCACCCACCTAACACTGCCTCGATAGCATCAGCAAATATTCTTGCACCCTTTCTATTTAAATGTATCCCATCCCTGTAGAAGCAGTCTATCCTGTTAACAAATACAGATTAGCTGAAAAAAATTCTACCCCTTGAGCCTTGCACAATCTTTTCAGGGCCGAATTGATCGACAAGGCTCTCATCATATACTCCCTCTTTCGTGTCTGGGCAGAATTGGAGACACTTTCAAATTCGACCCTAATTCACGGCTTTTCTTCAACAGTGACCTGTACTTGTTAAGTAATTCCGCCTAGAGGCAGAATTACTAACTAGGAGGAAATAGTTTTTTAATATATATATATATATATATCAATAATAGGAGCAATTTATAAATATTTTATATAATGTAATATAATCCAGATACAGGTAGATTGTGGTCAGCATGTTAAATTACATAAGTTTATATATTTATACATGTATTGATTCGGTTTTTTACATTTTCGGCCTCTACCTATATAACTAACATAATATCCGATTAAATAGCTTTTACCTAAGCTATAATATATTATATATATATATATACATAAATTCACAAACTGTTAGTTATTTCTGTTGGGTATATTTAATAATACATTTATTATTTGTTTTAAATGCTTTCAATGTTCTTTTCTGAACATTGCATGAAATTTAAAAGAAAAAATATAAAAAATTAAAATATTTAAATTTAAAAACAAACAAATACAATTATAACATGGAATCAGTGAGACGGTTAGGTTTGATGGAAGCACACAGTTTTTTTAATACCAGGATCTATTGTGAATAGGGTTACTGTCAGCTCTTATACCGACTGTAGTCTCTCTCTCTCTCTCTCTCTCTCTCTCTTTATTTAATCTCCTTTAAAACGGAAAACCCTGTTTCGCAGTAGGAAGTGGAAAATGGCAATAAAATTCTAATTTTCTTATCCGAAATTCATGGATATTCATTTTGAATTTTGCTAATATTAGTGCTATTAAAGTGAATTTCCAGTGACTGGACACTACCGATCTCAACCAATTCTTCTTCTTCTTCTTGTAAATTAAGTTCTAACATCAGAAGGTTTCTTGTTGCAAATGGGTCTCTTACCCACAAATATTTTTTGGTATCAAGGGATGGAAAGTAATGCTCAATTTTTCGTTATTACATTATTTTAATATAGTTTGTTTTGGCAATCAAGGGAAGCATTTATAATTTTTTTTCATTTAAATATTTTTTACATATACTCAACTTCTCTAAATTTTCCTATGGGCCTTGCATACTGACATTTAATTCATAATAAATGAATTAAATATCAGTATGCAAGAAAAGAACTAGAAAAGCTAATTTACAGCACCAAATTTCATCCCTTAAATAATCACAAAATTTTGATTACTCTGGTGAAAAAAAATGAGTATTTCCTCATGCAACTCATCCATATGCATAAGTACATTTCCTTTTGAAGCCATCGAACCTCAGTACATCATTAAAGAAAAGTGGTGCAGATTTCAGTTCCTTGCATAATTTTTCCAAAAATATGTATTTTTTTTGTCTACTTTTGATATAATTGATCATTTTAACCACTTGATCAAGTACAGGTTTTAAATTAGGTTCAACTCTCTACGCTACTAGTACTTCTCTGTGTCTAAAACAGTTTGTTTTACTAATATTTGAATTGTGTCGTTTTACTAAGTTTACGAATCCTTTTAGTGCTCCTGCCATCGCGGGAGCACCATCGGTACAAATGCTGACCCATGACTTTCATAATATACCACACTTTTGTAAATAATTATTCATTACTTTGAAAATATCTTGGCCGGTTGTTATTTCATTGAGTTCATTACAACAACAAAAACATAGTAATAATAATTGTGTCATTTTCAATAAACCTGACAAAAGCTAATAGCAGGCTTTCCTGCTGATATCTGTAGAATTATCTACTTGCAATGCAAACAGTCGCCCAAAATTATTAATATTTCGAATAGCTTGTTCTTCAATATCATTAGACATTTCTTTCATACGCCTGCTAATTGTGCTGTTCGAAAGTGGTGCAGTCATTATTCTTCTTTTGAGCTTCCTCTCCCAAAATACTTTCCATGGTTACCTGACATGCTGGTAAAAATCACACTTTCTGCAATCAGGTGAGATTTCCTTTTTTTTTTTTTCACCAGTTCGGCTACTAAATAGCTGGCTTCTTGCGCTTTATCAGATATTTTAGCCATATTATAAAATTCTGTACCTTGTTTTATAATAGAGGCCAGCAGTCTTTTAAAATACCCCACAGTTTTGGATGATAAATTGTCGTGTTTCACAGAAAAATGACACTGCAATTTACTCGGCACCATTGATTCATTCGACAATTTTAAACTACATGCCACTCAAAGGTTGACGACAATCTTGGGTACTAGCATATGAAAATCCCATCCCCAAATAATCATCATCATATTTATTTATGATAATATGTTTTCTTTTTTGATGTTGATGGTTGCTCGTTTTTGTTTTGGTCATTTTCTCCAAGCTCGTTATCAAGTTGACTCTTCTGATTTCCTTTCACTAAAAATTTATCCATCGCTGATAATTTCTAAAAAAAAATGTACTATTACGGTTAATTTAAATTATATCTGTTCTATATGAATTATCTGAATATGATGTTTTAGAGATATAAAAGCACAAAAAGTACTTTTAAAACACAAAGGAAATTTCTTACTACGCTGCTTACAAGTTGCACTTATACAACTGCAGAATGCCTGGGAAAGACCCTCAAGTGATAAGAATGAAGGTGAACAGATCTATTTCTAGGAATCAAAAGGTGAATAAAGGATTAAAGGTGAACAGATCTAGTACTAGGAATCAAAATGTGATGTCACATTCACTGCTTGAAGGTGCTGGGATCAGTGCAGCGTAAATAAACAAATTTTTTATTTGCATTTTCCGTGGCACACCCGAAGCATACTCCCGGCACACAGGTTGAGAAACTGCCTTGATCTTTGCCAATGACTGTGGACACACAGATAGCAGTTGACAGGTGTGACTTCTCGGTACAGTAATGGCTTTACAGCAACACTAAATTGTGGAATGCTCTTGAGAATGAAACCCTTTAGCTATAAAAAACTAAAGTGATTAATTCTTAATCCTTTTCGCTCTTAATTCTTGATTTCCAAAGCATCAGCTCTATTTCCTTAGTGGCCAGAGGTGTGAACAATGCGTACCCATGTCTTTCGAAATCAGTTCATTATATGGAAATTTTCTTCTTTATACTGAAACTATTTTCAATGTAATGACTGAGGGGAAATCAGAAAAGCTCGCTACATAGAAAAATTCACTATATGAAGTTCGTTAAAGAGAGGTCTGACTGTATTTATGGTGATGCAGGATTGTGTAGAACTTCAACCACAAGAACTTTAACTATGGAGATAGTTGCAAAAAAAAAAAAAAAGAAAGAAAAAAAAAGAATTAGGGTACGGTCATTTCAATTTCCATTAATTAGCTACCATTATTAACAATAAAAACAACCATTTATATTTAATACTTGATTTATTTTTTAATTTGTATTTCTGCATTCCTTATCAATTCAAGTTGGTTTCTCTGATATAAAGATACATCTTATTTTTAGGAAAAAGAACTTGAAGATAAACTACAGAATTTAGCAACGGATATTGCACCTCTATACAAAAAAATAGCACCAGATTCCTTTAACAATCAGGTATGTTTGGGACTTGGTATGTATGAAATTACTTTTTTTTCGCTTGTACTCATTGTATAAAATGTGAAATTCTTCACCAACACCCTAAAAATGCCTTCCATGGTCTTTCAACAGAAGGATGTCAGAAGAATTCTGACAAACCTTGATGCCAAGAGCCCTTCTAGCATTTCTCCATTTGTTCCCAAAACCTGTGTTCTGGTTATGTGTTGCTGTTTTACACTTTGTTATTCCACAGATGCTTTTGCTTCTGCATGGAAATCTACCCATATCCAATCAATTCCTAAAAAGTATGACAAAGCCCTCCCTTTCGATTATCATCCCATTATGCTTACCTTTACACCTTCCAAAGGAGAAAACTGTCAATTCTTAAAATAGCTTGAAACTTTCCATCTGAACAGTGGTCACCAATATGGATTCTGTCATTGTCAATCTACTGGTGGTAGCAGTAGCGTAGGAACGCCTTGGCATTGGGGCAGGTGCCAAGGGTGCTGGTATCAGAAAGGCGCCACTGACAGGCCACATCAGTTCTGTACCAAGCTATTTTGACACCCAATGGCACCCCTAGATGACGTCGCATCAGGATAAGAACAGAAGGTGGGGTGAAAATTAATTTCTGCCAGATGGCATGTTTTCAGAGGGCGATTCAAGCCTGCATGCTTCCTTAAATCTCAGCATAGATCTGTTGGCAGTCCAGAATGTAACTTTGAAGGGACCAATTAAGCAACTGAATCAGCGTGTGCTCGAATGCATAACAGTTGGCAATTTACGCATGGTGTACGTTCTACTGAATAAGTTAGAAGTTATAAATAATGTGTATAGTGTTTTTGTGTTTGCTATATAAACAGTTCTTAGTTGTTTTAACACTCAACAACAGAAATGGGCTCACATTTGATGAGTTTGGGCTTGACATACCCAGGGTTCTGAGCTGGATATCATCATTCTTCTCTTTCTTGGTGATTCCCTTCTACTTCTGACTCTTGTTTCTCTCTCTCTCTCTCTCTCTCTCTCTCTGAGTAACTTAGAAAATTTTTTTTTTTTTTATTTATTTTATTTTTTTTGTGCAGCAAGAGGCTCATGCTGCCTTCACCATATAGCTAATAATAACATTTCACGCTGAAGGCCTCAGCGAAGTTTCAAAAGCTGCCACCATTTCATATTTAGAAGGTTTAATAACTTTGTTGTCCTCATTTTCTTCTCCTTGTCATCAATATTGTCACTAGTTCTTAAATTTGAATTTTTTTTTTTTCCCTTGAACCTGTCTAAAATGTCGGATTCACTCAGATATTCAACTAGTGTGATCATGTAAACAGAAATAGAAACTTACTGCAAAGTGTGGATGATTCATTTCCACGAAACAACAGATGACCACTTGTCACGGTAAAGGAAAACCATTCTTTCCTAAATCTCTAATAGGATATTTACAGTAGGTTGACTAGAGTCCAAATATGGAATATGCCTTGATCTGCACACTGGCTATGGATTAGAAAGTAGTTGCCCAGCTCGACTTCTCAGCGTGTGGGACAGGTAGTTGGAGCAGTTTTACGGGTACCACTAAGTTGCAGATGGTAATCTCCTTAGCTTGTAATTCATGCTTAGCAACACCAGTATTGCCTAAATTGCTTGCAGGCCATAAGTGCGAACAATGCATATCCACTTAAATCTCTTGTAATCCATTCGTTATATGCCAAATTTGCTTCATTCTTTGGAAACTATTTTAAATGTAATTACCAATGGGAATTCAAAAAAAAATTCACTAAATAGAAAAAATCGCTAAAAAGAAGTTCATTAAACAGAGGTTCGACTGTACTTAATATTAAAGAAGTTTGTTTATAAATGGGTACTGCACATACATAATTTCGACTACTAAGGTAGTTTGAATGCACCGTTGAATTATATATTTCATATTGTGAATACCTTAACAACGACTTGTCATGGTTTGCACTACCTCGAATAAGTAACGTTTCACCTATGGAAAAGACTAATGTTAGTTATTCTTGGCGAATGCCACCACCCAGAGATCACCATTTAAAAAATGGTATGGGATAAGATACTGTGTTATCCACATACTGTCCCTATTAGACTTAGGAAAGCAAAAAAAGGTGTAGGGAAGTGACAGTAGGAGAGGAAGAATAAATGCCGTCGAAAGAGGAAACGGCTGGTTACTTCTCATTCATAAATCTCTTGAATAGGCAACATTTCCCCATTAGGAAAGACTGTTGTTACCTTCCTGTGGTAACTCGGGCAGAATCAAGCCCCTGCATAAGGCACCGTTTTGGAGCTTGTTGGCTTCTCATCGGTAGGTGTGGTGGGTATCCTGTTGTTGCATTAGTGACAATGCAGTTATGAAGTATAACTCTACAATATGAGAGATGCTTGATAGTGTACGTAGTTTAATCTAAAAATATTTCTTGGATAAATGCTTAAGAATATGAAGAAGTTTGTTTATGCATGGGTACTGCACATACACCATTTTTAATACTACCAAAAAAAAAAATATATATATATATATATATATATATATATATTAGGCCATCCAAATATTTAAATTCATATGCCGTGCTGTCTGTCTTATATTTGTTAATTGCATTAGCATTTAGCATTAGCATTAGTAGAGGCATATGATGCAAGAAAGCAAGCTTATGCAGCATCAGCCAAAAAAAAAAAAAAAAAAAAAAACCTTTCACTTCACCCCTCCGTTCGTTCGAAATACCTGTCCAGCTGAGCCTTAAATTTATATAGGCTATCAACTTCAACAACAAGGGGTGGAAGTCTGTTCCACCAACCAACTACCTGCTGGCTAAAGGCAAATTTCCGCACATCTATCCTACATCTGTCTTTCCTCAATTTGAATTTATGCCCTCTCAGGTGATTATTCTGAGCAAGAGGCAGTATCCCATCAGCATTGAGCATGCTCAAACCATTCAAGGCTTTGTACACCTCTATCAGATGACCTCGCCGCTGCCTAGTCTCCAAACACTGTAATTTGCAAAACTTAAGCCTTTCTTCATAAAAGGCGCCTCCGTAGCCAGGTGGGAAGGAGCAGCAGTGCATAGCACACGTTTCTTGATTAGACCGGGGTTCGAGCCCGTCACCACCAAATACGGAGGATGCGGAAAGGTCAGGGAATGACCACCGCATATTCCCGGTGCAATATGGCCTCAGTTGCTAATGCTCCTAAAAACCAAACAACGAATCTTCATAATAGTAACCCTTCATTACGTTCACTAACCTTGTTGCCCTTCTCTGACACTCGTTCCAGCAGCTCTACATCCTTCTTGAAATGAGGCCTCCAGACCTGTATACAGTACTCAAGGTGCGGCCTGACCATTGCCTTATACAAGGGAATAATCACCTCCCTATCCCTGCTAGAAAAATTCCTGCATATCATTGATAAGACACCATGAGCTACTCTTGCAGCCCATCTGCACTGCTCAGAGAACTTCATATCTGCCTGCACAATTACCCCCAGGTCCTTTTCATTCTCTACCACTGTCAGTGTAGTACCACAGAGTTGATGCCTTGCTCTGGGATTGCTGTTTCCCATATGTAGTACTTTACATTTGTCAATGTTAAACTTCATTTGCCACCTCTCAGCCCATCTGCTCAACCTTTCCAAATCCTGTTGCAGCAGCATAGCATCAGTAGCATCCTTAACAACCCTGCCAACCTTTGTATCATCTGAAAACTTGGACATTAAGCTTGATATACCAATATCAATATTATTTATAAATACGGAAAACAACAATGGACCCAACACTGAACCCTGAGGGACTCCACTAATAATATTAGTCCACAATGAGCAGTGTACATCCCATTATGTGTTCTGTCTTCTGCCACTCAACCATCCTTTTATCCATAGCTACAATTTGCCACCAATGCCACACTGCTCCAATTTGTGCAGCAGTATTCCATGTGCAACAGTATCAAAAGCCTTTCTAAGATCCAAATATATAATATCAAAGTTATTCCATGCATCCAATTCTTTTGTGACTACATCATAGTATCCAATCAAATTGGTCAGGCAAGACCTTCCCTTAACAAAACCATGCTGTGTCTGAGCTATAACTGAATTCTTGTCAAGATGATCCTGCAGTGCTTCTTTTACCAGTGCTTACATTAATTTTCCTGGAACAGAAGTTAAACTCACAGGTCTATAATTACTTGTGTTAGCCTTTGTGAATTGCGGTTACATTTGCACATCTCCAGTCTTTGGGTATCTCCCCTGAGTCCAAGGAAGCTCTCAGAATTATGGCTAATGGATTGCTTACTTCCTTTGCTGCCTCCTTTAATATAACTGGATAGATCCTATCCACCCCAGGTGCCTTTTTTATGTTTATCCTCAACAATTTCTCCTCCACTTTCCTCTCAGTTATTACAAAATCATCTAGCTCACTGCCAGAGTTTGCTCCACCTCTGGCATTCCCCTTCCTGAATAACTCCTCATGTGTGAATGTAGATGCAAAATATTGATTTAGTTTGTTAGCTACCTGAGCAGGATCACGAACAGTTGAAGAATCGATATCAAGTGGACCAATCTGATTCATCCCCTTCCTTCTAGAGTTTACATAAGTAAAGAACTCCTTGCTGTTTTTCTTTGCATCCCTTGCCAAAGATTTCTCGTAATCTGCCTTCGCCTGTCTAACCTCCTTTGTAACTTGGTTACAGATCAACTTATATCTATCATAGGCTTCTGTGTCACATGTTAATTTATATGTATCCCATGCGTTTTTCTTCTCTGCCATATGTCTCATTAGTTCATCTGACATTAATTTAGGCCTGAACCTTGAACAATATTTTTTAGTTGGTATGTAAACCCTAGTAGCTTCCAAGATAAGTTCTTTGAATGCTTCCCATTTTGAGTTTGCTGTTGGTAACATCATCAGTTGGTCCCACTGTATAGAATTTAAATACTGTCTCAGACCATCATAGTCGCCTTTACGAAAGCAATAACCCTTCCCTTTACCCCTGATGGTAATTACCTCCTTGAGTAAATCCCACTTCAGCACACTGTAATCACTGCCACCTAGTGGTTCCTGTATCTGCAGATTCTTAATGCATGAAGAATCACTACTGATAATCAAATCAAGAGTATTGCTCCCTCTAGTTGCTTCCCGAACATGCTGATTTAGAAAACAATCATCCAATAAATCCACAAAAGCCTTGCTAGTGTGTGAGTGATCAACCCACAAATTCCAGTGAATATCTGGGAAATTAAAATCCCCCATTATAAGACTCTCTGATTTACTGGCCTACTCTATTTCCCTGTACAGTTTCTTATTATATTCATCAGAGTCATTAGGCCTATAGCACACTCCTACTCTCAATTTTGATCTCCCAATGCTTATGTCACACCAAACTGACTCGACACTGCACTGTCCAGCGATGTCGACTGGCTTCACTTCCTTGGATTTTATGTGTTTTTTAACTAATAGCATAACCCCTCCTCCCTTCCTATCCTGTCTATCCTTTCTGTAGACGTTGTACTCCCCAAATTGCAGTTCTGCATTACTTATATCTGTGTGACCCACGTCTCTGATATCCCAACAATATCTGCCTTTGATGCTTTGAGCAATACCTCAAATTCATCAAATTTATTTTCCAAACTCCTAGCATTGGTGTACCCGCAAGTATACATGCACCTGTTTCTATTCTTAGCTACCCTAACACAACCCATGTGTTTACTTGTACTGCAATGACTCCCAGCAGTCTCTGAAATATCCTGCATCTTGTTTTCCAGACTGCTGCTCATTCCAATAGAAGCAGTTGAAGAATCATTCACCTCTGCCAGTGTTAATCTATTAGTCTTTGTATCCCCCCAAGCTAGCAGTTTTCCGGCCCACCTAACACTGCCTTGATAGCATCAGCAAACATTCTTGCACCACCCTTTCTATTTAAGTATATCCCATCCCTGTAGAAGCAGTCATTCGTGTGTTCTGTGGTCAATTTGTCTGTTTTGCTGGATGAAAAATCCCACATTCTGGGTGGAAACCATGCTATCTATGCCTGAGACCGACTAACTCAGCCACAGAATGATAAAAGACTATGAAAGTTCCTCACGTCACATCGATGGGATTCAATCTGGGCCTTTTCCACCCAGTGTGGGGAGGACGTTGACGGTACCACTGTGCTATCTGCAAGACACCATTTCTACTACCAAGGTATTGCAACAACAGGGTGCCTGCCCACCCACAATGAGAAGCCAATAAGCTTCGAAACCGTGCCATCTGGGTGATGGTATCCAACAGAATAAGTAACATTAGTCTTCTCCATTGGTGAAGCATTACTTATTCAAAGCAGTGCAATACCATGGCAACTCATTGTGAAGGTATTCAAAATATCAGATATAATTAAACGATGCATTCGAAAACTAACTACCTTGGTAGTAGAAATGCTGTATGTGCGGTACCCATTTATAAACAAACTTCTTCATACTCTTAGGCATTTAGCCAAGAAATATTTATATTTATTATTTTTTATTATGAATTTACCAATTTTCGAAAAAAGGTTCATAGACACGAATTTGCCAAGGGCACCAAAAACCTAGCTAAACCTCAGGGTGGTAGCTTCACCTTATTTTACTCATCTTTTAAAAAATTCAATGGAAAAGTTTGATGAAACTCAAGCAATTGCCCTTGATATTTCCAAAGCTTTTGATCATGACTGACAAATCTATTCTAAAGAAGCCTTCATCATATGGGTTGCTGACTCTTTTTTGCAGTTGGATACCCACTTTTCTCTCTTTCCCAAATCACCACAGATGATGTAATAGATACCTGCCTTCTCCACTAATGCTGGTGTTTCCCCAAGGTTCATTTCTTTTTCTGACTCTTTTTCCCTCCTGTATTTTGATGATCTTCCATTGACCTGAAATTCTGTCCATAGTTTGTTGATGATAGTGCACTAAATTTCACCTTCCAGTTTGAGAAACCATGCCCTGCACATACTGCCTTAACTTCTCAAATATACACCACCAATTTCTTAAATGCCAGTGTCCAGATAGTTTTCCAGTTAGGCAAAGAAAACTTAGTTAAATTCGAACCTTCTAAAACTCAGGCTTGCCTTATTTCTCACAAAAAAGTCTGCTGCTCTTTTGCTCATCTTCGACAACACTAAAAATTTCCAGATGAGATCACATATTGGTGTTAGGGATTATCCTGACTTCTAATCTCTCATGATATAAACACATCACAAATATTGCTACTTCTTCTTCTTCTTTAATGCTGCCGAATGGCGTTTGCGACTTCGTTTTGATATTGTTCTCTGTCTAGCGCTGCGTGTAGAATTTGTGCTGTTGTCATGTGAAGCCAGGTGTTGATGTTATCTAGCCATGCCATTTTCGGTCTGCCTGGGCGTTTCTTGCCTTCGATCTTTCCCTCCAGGATGAGTGGTAGTAGGTGATATTTTTGTTGGTTCCTAGCGATGTGACCTAGGTATTTGCATTTCCTGCTGATGATGGTTTTGAGCAGGTCCCGTTCCGTGTGCATGTCCTGCAGGACCTGTGCGTTGGTTATCTTGGCTGTCCACGGAATTTTCAGCATTCTTCGGTAGAGCCACATTTCGAAGGCCTGGAGCTTTTTTGTAGTGGCTGATGTTCGAGTCCAGGTTTCTACACCGTAGAGCAGTATTGGCCAGATGTAGCATTTCAATGTGCGTAATTTGAGCACGATGTTCAAGCTTCTGTCGGTGAGGAGGGTTCTCCATTTGGTGAATGCCTGCCTGGCTTGTTCAATTCTGCTTTTGATTTCGGCCTCATGGTTCAGCTGGTCATCAATGAGCACTCCGAGATACTTGAAGCGGTGTATTTGCTCTAATTTTTCGTTGTTTAGTTTGATCGTGATTTTGCTTGCAGTCCTGCTGACCTTCATCACCTTTGTTTTCTTTTTGTTGATTCGTAGCCCCCATGCTTGGCTTTCTATGTCCACTTCGTTCAAGATGGTCTGTAAATCTTGTTCTGAATCCGCTATTAGTGCTGTGTCATCGGCATATCTTAAGTTATTGATGTAGTGTCCGTTAACTTTTATGCCGATGTTCTTGTCAGCCAGTGTTTGGTCGAAGATCATTTCCGAATAGATGTTAAAAAGAATGGGAGATAATGGACAGCCTTGCCGGACGCCTTTTTTTATTGGAATTGGGTCTGTCAGATCGTTGTCATAGCGAAGCCGGGCTGTTTGATTCCAGTAGAGAGTTGTAATAAAGTTGATATCATTGTTTTCAAGCCCAAGTTTTCTCAGTCGGTCAATTAGGCGGTCGTGGTCTACTGAATCGAAGGCTTTCTCGTAGTCAATAAAACATATATACACGTCTTTTTGATGTTCATAGCACCTTTGTAGCAATATTTGTAAACAGAAAATTGCTTCTCTGGTGCCTAGTCCCCTGCAGAATCCGAACTGTGTGTTTCCTAGTGCACTTTCGCACTTACATCTTATCCTTTGCTGAATCACCTTGAGGAAGACTTTTAGCACCTGGCTCATTAGACTGATCAGCCTGAAGTCTTCGCATTTCCGGCTGGTAGCCTTTTTTGGTAGGGCCACAAAGATGGATTGGAGCCATTCGGATGGAATGTCGTTGTTGCTGTAGATTTGATTGAACCATTTCGTTAGTTGTTGGATGTTGCTGTAGTCTAGTTGTTTCAGCAGTTCCACATGAATCTGATCAGGTCCACAGGCCTTGCCTGGCTTTGTTATTCGGATGGCATGTTCCACTTCAGATGTTAATATGTGGAGATTGTCTTCCTGTGTTTGTTGTTGCGTTTCTGCCGGTTTTCTGTTGGTGCCGAACAGATTGTATATATAGCTCTTCCAGGTGTCGAGTTTGGCTTGTTTGCTTAGTATAGGTTGATTGTTGTCCGTATATAAACTTGGGATAGGAGCCGGTTTGTAGATGTTTCCAGCTTCTTTAAGCTTCTTGTGCAGGTTATAGTTGTCATTTTTCTTGATTAGGTCTTCGATTTCTGCACACTGATCTTCCATCCATTTTTCCTTCGCCTTCCGGATTTCCTGTTTGATCTTTTGTTGTATTTCTTTGTATTTTTCCCGGTTGTTGTTGTTTTTGAATATTCTCCGTTCATCCATTAGGTCTAGTATGTGCTGGGTCATCCACCGTTGTTTCTTTTTCGACGCCTGATGTCCTAGCAGGGTTTCTGCTGTTTCATTGATGCACTGTTTGAGTGAACGCCCGAATGCTTGCACGTCTGTTGTTACTGCTTCGATCGATCGGATTGTAGTGTTGAGATGAAGCTGTACTTGTCGTCTGTTGGCGGTGTTCTTCAGTTTCTCCAGGTCGATTCTTTTTGTTGTGCTTGTGCGTTTGACTGCTCGTAATTTGAGACGTAGTGTTGCTGTTACTGGGTTATGGTCTGATGATATGTCAGCTCCGGGGTAAGTTTTTGCATTGAGGACACTTGACTTATATCTGATGTTGATTAAGATGTAGTCAATTTGATTCCTGACGATATTGTTGTCAGAGTCTTGTGGTGAGGTCCAGGTGTATAGTCGTCGAGGTGGTAGTTTGAACCAAGTGTTGGCAATGCTAAATTTTTCTTCTTGGCAGAACTGGACGAGTCTGTCTCCTCGTTCATTCCGTGTCCCCAAGCCATGTTCTCCGACTATGTTTTGTAGCTTTCCTTGACCGATTTTGGCATTAAAGTCACCGAGGATGACCGTCATGTCGTGCTTCTTCAGCGACTTTAAAGTGTTGCTTAGCTTGTCGTAGAACAATTCAATTTCTTGATCGTCTTTGTCCGCTGTTGGTGCGTAGACCTGGAGCACATTCAGGTTGATCTTGTTGCCTGCTAGCTGTAGTAGTGCGATTTGTTCCGATATTGGGGTGAAACTGGTGACTTTGTTGGCCAGTTGTTTGTGGACAACGAAAGCGACGCCGTACGTCTGCTTAGTGTTCTCTTCTCCTCCGGAACAGAAGACGTGGTGGTCGTTTGATATAAACTTCTTTGTTCCAGGCCATTTGGTTTCACTTAGCCCAAGTATGTTGATGTTAATGCGTTCCATTTCTTGTAAAGCATTGGCTAGTTTTCCTGGTTGTAGTAGGCTTCTAACGTTCCATGTAGCTAGTTTCAGAAAATTCTTCGACGCAAGCTCGGAGATTCTTAGCACCCCTGCCCCATTCAAGGGACGCCGAGACTCGGGGCCGTGGTTTATTTTGCTTGCTATCATTGAAGTTTTCAAGGGAAAGATAATCCAAGTAGTTTCCCGTTGCTTTCTTGGATCACAATTTAGTTGAAAAGGTCGTGTGTGGACCTTTTGAAACGGGTTTCGTCTGACGTCTCCACTGAAACCTTTCCGCCATGGAAGGCCCTTCTGGGAGCATATATCTTTCGGTGCTTTAGTAGTTTAACAAATTAACAAATTAAACTACTAAACCTGCCGCAGCCATATAAATGGAGTAGCTCTTATTCAGTGATGAAGCTGCCTCGTGATGTCATAATTTTACGCAATTTATGCCGAATTTCTAGTCACCACTGACCAAGCAGGTGGCACTGCTGTAGTTTTATCTCCTGGAACATCCAAATGGCTGACTCGGTAAAATTACTGTGACCTTGAAAATACCAATAATGTATAACTCAGCAAAACGTGAGTATTTTTAAATACAATTTGGTATCCTGAAAACTTCTACATCAAAGCTATCATGTAGCACAACTATTCTACTAAGAATTCCCAGGGACTGATTATAGTTCCTTAAAAATTTAATGACCTTGAAATTTCCTATGTCCGAACATAACAATGATAACCATTTTAAAAAGTTCAGTCCGAAAAATAAAACCACGTTTAGGTCTCAAATCTTAACCTATCACTCACCCACACTTATTTTATCTAAAATATAACTTCTTTTTGAGTAACACTCCCGAAAACCTTCTTTATTTATTAATTTTTAAGAGCGCACTAATTTAGCTAGCATACAGCTGGTGCCACCAGCGCCAAAAAAAAAATATTGCTATCAATAGCAATGCTTGCTATCATTGAAGTTTTCAAGGGAAAGATAATCCAAGTAGTTTCCCGTTGCTTTCTTGGATCACAATTTAGTTGAAAAGGTCGTGTGTGGACCTTTTGAAACGGGTTTCGTCTGACGTCTCCACTGAAACCTTTCCGCCATGGAAGGCCCTTCTGGGAGCATATATCTTTCGGTGCTTTAGTAGTTTAACAAATTAACAAATTAAACCAAGCATTGATAGCAATGATAGCAAATATTGCTACATCTTTATCAAAAATTTGTTTTCATTTTTACGCTCAGCATTACTCTTCTAAACAGTTACTGACTACATATCTGAAATCTGCACTGTCATGGAATATTGATCTCACATTTCTCACACTGGGAATGGTGTCCCTCCAAACCTGTCTCAAGCTTCTAGACTATATTCAAAAGAAAACATCAGGTAAATTAATCTCCCATTTCTTACAAAGTCTCTTCTACCTGTCTCATAGATGTTCAGTTTCTGCTGCATGCCCTTTCTATAGATGAGCATTGTTCTTCTGAATTGGCATCTGTATTTTTCCCACTCTCTTTCCAGCGAGTCAGTATCCATTTCCCATGTCCAACTCCAGACTCACAGATCCAGGCATTTATCCTCCTCATTTATTCATTCTACTTATATTCTCTTAAATAACCTTCCTTCATATGTGTTTCCCAAAAATTACAATGTACAGATATTCAAGTCTGATATCAACAAGTATCTTCAGTCTCCATCCTTCATCTCAGCAGTATTAAGTATTATAGGTTCAAATGCCTTTTGTGTTTGGGATTTTCTTTTTTTTTTTTTTTTTTTGTCATTGGACAGAACAATTTCTGTTCACTCTCAATGAATTTAAATCAACAAATTCTTCTGGGCATAAAACAGCTGACTTAATTAGTTCACTCATAATTGGGTGGGGAAAAAAATTGCCACATTTTGCACAGAATACACCTCCCCATGTAAGCCTAATAGAATACATGTCCACTTTACTTTAATTCCTTCTGCAGACTACTTGTTGCAGCAAACTGACTTATTTATGCTTTCTACAGTGCAAACAAATTGTTGTGGCAGTAATGCAGACTGCTTGTGGTAAAGTAGACGTAAAATCAAGGGGATTTCAGGTTTGTTATGGCAGCATGAACAATAAACTTTGCTAGTAGGAAAGTTTAGGTTTCTTTTTGATTATTGTAAGAGAAGATTGACATGTGCTGTGCATTTTATTTGAAAGTTATTATTTTAGTAAAAGTTTAGTAGAGTGATTAGAATGTTTTGAAAATTGTATATAGTTACCCCCCCCCCACACACACACACAAAAAAAAATTAGGTAATACCCACAGTAAATTACATTTCAGTCGTGTTCAATTTCCTAATTTAATTTTTTCTTTTTCTGTTATTAATGGAAGTGAAAAGTAGCTGACTAATTATCTTGTTACCAATCAACTAATAATACATTAAAGTAGTTGTTTTCACTTCACTGCACTTAACTCATAACTTATAATATTTGACTCAATAACACAATGTTTTGTAATGCCTTGTAATCAAGATCAACACAAAATTCATGCTCTGCAATAATTAATTAAACAAATAGCAACTCTACCAGAAAATCATAGTGTACTGACTATTAGTTCAAATGCACTTGATTTATTTCTTCCTGGGTTTTAATAACAATTGAAATATGAAAGTATTTTACATTTCTGCTGTGATTAATATAATAAGCACATAGTAATAATATATTAGGTATATATTTAGTAAACTGAAAACATTTCATTTTATTTCAGCGCATGGAAACAAAAATAATATCTAGTGTGCTTCAGCTACAGTATTCAGTGTGCTTCATGTAGAGTATTCAATACATAAATAATTCATTTAAAGACAGAACAATTGTTGGATTTCTGTTCATTCAATTTTAATGAAATTTGTGATGGCTCAATAAGAAAAGACCCAAGTATAAAATTTCAGGAAAATCCATTCACTACGTGATGACGAGTAGTACATGCAGACAGACATGGTGAAGACAATAGGAGCTTACTCATATGTATCCAAACGTGCCAGAAAGAACAGTATTCAAGTATTTTCGAAAATTACGCAACTATAACTATGAATGTGATAATTTTTTGAAGTGAAACTTCCTTAGGCGTGCTCCAGGCAGTTTACAGATGGGAGTAACATGCATTCGTGGATTGAAAAAAATGCTCTCTAGTGCCAACAAAAACGCAATTGTTGCCATAAGTAAATGCATTACAGGCACCCTAAACAGCGAACTATCGTACTAGGCTGAATACCCCAGTTATCTTGCGATCACCAAAATTAAGCAGATCACCAAAATTAGGCATGGTCAGAAATTTGGAGGGTAACCACCTCAGAATACCCAATGTAATTAACTTTTGCTTCCTTTTTTTTTTTTTTTTTTTTTTTCTCCTTTGTTAATCTATGGAAAATATTCTTCCTATTTTCACATATCATTTAATTTTGTTAATTGGTAAGGTAATAATATAAATCTGTGCTTTATATCTTTACATTTATAGCCTGTGGATAATATTCCTCCTATTTCACTTATTACAATCGCCATTAATAGAATTAAAATTCAATTCGTAAACATGAGCACAATGGCTGGCACTTACTACATATCATATAGTGAACAGGATTTTGTTATAGTGTTCATTGTAAAGTGATTTGATCATACAGTGAACCAATTGTAAAGCAGAAGGGTCCACTGTAGTGAGCATTGTAAGGCGTATAGAGCACATATACGTGCAATGCATTCGTGGATTGACAAAAATCGCCATGAAAATGCACCAAAATTATTCATCCCCCGCCATTGTACCAGGCACGAGCGAAACATGACCCAATCAGTACGCCTACTGATTGCATCATGATATCTCTTTCATCATTCTCCATCATATTTAATAAAAAATTTCGATGAAAAAGAATTTATAATTCAACATGTTGAATTATAAATTCTTATAATTCATTAAAATTCTTCTTAAAATTCATCCATCCTACTAACTTGGCGTTCTTGTTCAAGAAATTCGAAATTCGCCTGGAGTATTCCAGAATGTTCGGATGTCCATGCGTCGGAGATGTGAGGCGTGCATTGTAGCCCGTGGAAGAAACTTCGAACACTTACTTTAATCCATGTACCTTTTGCTTCTTTTCATGTATTATTAAAACGATTTCTCACTTACGGTCTCTTTTCTTTATGGTGCTTCTGTGTACAACACCGCTTCAGGAAAGCATTTCCGACCCCACATTGCTATATGATTTCGAGTTGTCAGGATGTACCCTACCTCTCTTAGAAGTTCTGAAACGTTTAACTGAAACACCCTGTATATTAAACCTAAGTTACAAATATTAATTGCAAAAAAGAGGGGGCTCAGTGGTTCCAAGTGCTGGGAACCTCCAATAAGGTAAAGACTGTTGGCCAGTTAAGTTAGGAAGAATGTGGATAAGTTAAAAAAAAAATCTAATTTGCAGTTAAAAGGAGACAATGCTCATGAAACTGTCATATGTTGGTTACAGTTTGCCATACCTGCATTGTGTTATTGATGAAGCCGACCATAAAAAAGTTTTGGTAATTTTGTGAAAGGAAGATCACCTGCAGTTTATTTACATTGAAACATTGCAGAATTTGTATGTGCTGCTTATTTATTTCAAATAGTATATCAGAGTGCAGTCACCTTTCAGCCACAGTCAGACAGTCTATGTGCCCTTTCAAAATACCTATGTTCAAGATTCTTGGTAGGATCAGCTTCATCTTATAACTTTATAGTTCAGGTAAAATATTCTGTAAAATATCCTGTTTTTTCCAAGTTTAGGTCTTGATTGAAGTGTGGGACTTTAAGCTGACTTATTAAGGCCCTGTAGGCCCCTTAAAATTTTTAAAAATAATTTATAGATGGCAACCATAATGTAAAATTAAGTTTCATAGCATGATTGGCTTCTCTGTAATTAACATTTTCAAAATCTTCAGAAAAATAATTATAAAAAAGAGAAAAAATTATTAACTGGTATAACTGTCTTGCCATGCAGTAACCTAACCTTACAATGCTAAGAGACACATAAAAAATAAGCAGATAAAGTTATTCAGAACATATTTATTTACTCTTTATTTTTTCCCCTTCTTTAAAAAATATTTAAATAACTTTTTTTAGCATATTTTCATTTTAAAAAATTAATGAGTTTATTAATTTCAGACCGAATTTGAAAAGGAAGCATATTCTTGTCGCCTTGGACTGAAGGTTGGCCGCCCATTTTCTGGTGTTACAGCATGTGTTGATTTTTGTGCTCATTCTCACAAAGACCTTCACAATATGAACAATGGTTGTACTGTGGTAGGTATACATACATATATATTGGATAGGTTATTATTATTTTTTATTTTTCTGCATTTACTACTTTCTTTGTGGTAATGTACAAGAGCTTGAAAGCCTACCGTATACTTTTTCTGAAATGGATGACATACATCTTGCTGTACATCATTGTGTTTGGTGTCTCTGAAAAAGGAAGAATGTCCTATCCCTGGCAGTAACTTTATGAGATTAGTACTGAGCAAGATGGTGCATACAATAGAACAGCAGGTGTTATTCAAGTTTTGTGTGAATTCTGAATAAAATTAGAGTACAGAAAAATTCTCCATGTTAAACATCTGTTTACATACAGACTGTTTAACAAATTTGAAAGAGTTGGCCTGTGGTTGACAAAAAGAGTAAAAAGAACAATGCAGAATGATCACTGAGTGTTGGAAAGTGCAGAAAACATTGCACCCATTCAGCAGACTTTACTTTGTAAAGTCTGTAAAATGTCTTTTTTTAAAACAATTTAAATCATAAAATATAAAATGTTTTGGAAAAAAGGAGGGGGATCATACAAAATCCAGCTGTAACATTCTTTAGGCAGTGGTGATAAAACTTTTAGAGTCAGCTTCTGTGGACCATTTCTTTATTTATACCTAAAAATGTTTTTAGTTATATATGAAGAACTGTTTTATTATCAGTTCTTCATATATAACCAGTTGTTTTCATATGAATGGCTATATTAACAAGCAAGAAATTTTAATAACTGTGAATTGCATAAATGAAAAACAACTGAATAGAGTAATGGAACAATTCTGTGGCTCAAGGTGAAACCTCAAGTTTTGGCCTCTGTTTTATTGTACAGATTTATAATCGCCACTGTCAAAACCTGCTATATTTAGTGGGTGTAGCAGTTCCTATGATAATACAAATCACTGCTTGATTACCAGCTTTCTATTTACTATTTTAATCCATGCTATCCTATTTTATTTCAGATCTTTAGCCCTGCCAGAGTAAACCCTCTTTTCTTAGATGCTTTATTGACACCATTGATTCACCTTTCCCTTGGTTCCTCTATCCCTATTAAGCATTCATTTTTGCTTGGAATAAGTTTAGCTAATTTCCCTTCTCCTTATCCTTTCTACATACTTGTAGCATCTTAAATTTGCGTCACTTACCTTTAATTGAATATTTGTTTTCCCAAGATTTATTTATTTATTATTATTTATTTTTTCTTATTTCATCACCTTTATATGAGCTTTCCACTGTTTTACGTCTGTTTATTTTTTTGTGAATCTAATCCATCTGCATTATACAGAGAATTACTATTTCTAATATATATATATATATATATATATATATATATAGAGAGAGAGAGAGAGAGAGAGAGAGAGAGAGAGAGAGAGAGAATTACTAGGAAGGGTAATCATTTAATTCATCTGGATCTTCTGTGGATTTCTCCTTAAAATAGTCTCCTTAGAACTTTACACACTTTTTCCACCGTTGTATGCACACATTAAATGCTTCTTGCAAGACATTTTTTGAAAGACTGTAAAGTATTCCATTGTGGCTCTGCAAGCATCGTTGTCGGATGCAAAATGCTTGCCTTTCAGAGCTTCCTTCAGATGTGGAAACAGGAAGAAATCATACGGCATGAAATCCGTTGAATAAGGGAGATGTGTCAGAACCTCGGTACCTATGGCAGTGATCACTAGCTGCACAGTATAGCCATATGGAGCCTGGCATTGTCTTGATGGAGAAACCACTTCATACCAGAAAGTTCTTGGCGTTGCTCATGAATAGCATGCCAAAGTTTGACGCTGAGAACCTCAGAGTACGCTCCCTTATTCATAGTTGTTCCACGAGGCACAAAATGTGTTAAGAATCTGCAGATAAATGAACCACTAGGTGGCAGTGATCACAGTGTTCTGAAGTGGGATTTACTCAAAGAGGTAACTACCATTAAGGGTAAAGGGAAGGGGTATTGCTTTCATAAAGGCGACTACGGTGGACTGAGACAGTATTTAAATTCTATACAGTGGGATCAACTGATGATGTTACCAACAGCAAATTCAAAATGGGAAGCATTCAAAGAACTTATCTTGGAAGCTACTAGGCTTTACATACCAACTAAGAAATATTGTTCAAGGTTTAGGCCTAAATGGATGTCAGATGAACTAATGAGGCATATGGCCGAGAAGAAAAATGCATGGGATACATACAAATTAACACGTGACACAGAAGCCCATGATAGATACAAGTTGATCTGTAACCAAGTTACAAAGGAGGTTAGGCAGGCGAAGGCAGATTACGAGAAATCCTTGGCAAAGGATTTGAAGAAAAACAGCAAAGAGTTCTTTACTTATGTGAACTCTAGAAGGAAGGGGATGAATCAGTTTGGTCCACTTGATATCGATGGGTCAACTGTTGATGATCCTGCTCAGGTAGCTAACAAACTAAATGAATATTTTGCATCGACATTCACACATGAGGAGTTATTCAGCGAGGGGAATGCCAGAGGTGTATTCAACTCTGGCAGTAAGCTAGAGAATCTTGTAATAACTGAGAGTAAAGTGGAGGAGAAATTGTTGAAGATAAACACAAGAAAGGCACCTGGGGTGGATGGAATCTATCCAGTTATATTAAAGGAGGCAGCAATGGAAGTAAGCAAACCTTTAGCCATAATTATGAGAGCTTCCTTGGACTCAGGGCAGGTACCCATGGACTGGAGATGTGCAAATGTGACCCCAATTCACAAAGGAGGATCAAAGGCTGACACAAGTAATTATAGACCTGTGAGTTTAACTTCTGTTCCCGGAAAATTAATGGAGCCACTGGTTAAAGAAGCACTGCAGGATCATCTAGACAAGACTTCAGTTATAGCTCAGACACAGCATGGTTTTGTTAAGGGGAAGTCTTACCTGACCAATTTGATTGGATACTATGATGCAGTCACAAAAGAACTGGATGCAGGGAATAACTTTGATATTATATACTTGGATCTTAGAAAGGCTTTTGATACTGTTGCACATGGAAGACTGCTGCACAAATTGAAGCAGTGTGGCATTGGAGGCAAATTGCTGCTATGGATAAAGGGGTGGTTGAGGGGGAGAAGACAGAGAGTGGTAATTAATGGACACTGCTCATCGTGGACTAATGTTATTAGTGGAGTCCCTCAGGGTTCAGTATTGGGTCCTTTATTGTTTTCTGTATTTATAAATGATATTGATGATGGTATATCAAGCTTAATGTCCAAGTTTGCAGACGATACGAAGGTTGGCAGGGTTGTCAAGGACATTACTGTCACTATGCTGCTGCAACAGGATCTGGAAAGGTTGAGCAGATGGGCTGAGAGGTGGCAAATTAAGTTTAACATTGACAAATGTAAAGTACTACATATGGGAAACAGCAACCCCAAAGCAACATATCAACTCTGTGGTACTACGCTGACAGTGGTAGAGAATGAAAAGGACCTGGGGGTGGTTGTGCAGGCAGATATGAAGTTCTCTGAGCAGTGCAGACGGGCTGCAAGAGTAGCTCATGGTGTATTGTCAATGATATATAGGAATTTTTCTAGCAGGGATAAGGAGATGATTATTCCCTTGTATAAGGCAATGGTCAGGCCACACCTAGAGTACTGTATACAGGCCTGGAGACCTCATTTCAAGAAGGATGTAAAGCTGCTGGAACGAGTACAGTGAAGGGCAACAAGATTAGTGAATGGAACGAAGGGGTGCTCTTACGAAGAAAGGCTTAAGTTTTGCGAATTACAGTGTCTGGAGACTAGGCAGCAGCAAGGTGATCTGATAGAGGTGTACAAAGCCTTGAATGGTTTGATCATGCTCAATGCTGATGGGATTCTTCCTCTTGCTCAGAATAATCACCTGAGAGGGCATAAATTCAAATTGAGGAAAGACAGATGTAGGATAGATGTGTGGAAATTTGCCTTTAACCAGCGGGTGGTTGGTAGGTGGAACAGACTTCCATCCCTTGTCGTGGAAGTTGATAGCCTAAATAAGTTTAAGGCTCGGCTGGACAGGTATTTCGAACGAACAGAGGGGTGAAGTGGAAGTGGTTATTTTTTATTTATTTATTTTACTTTAATTTTTTTGTCTGATGCTGCATAAGCTTGCTTTCTTGCATCAAATGCCTCTACTAATGCTAATGCTAATACTAAAGTACTTCCATTGTGGCTCTGCAAGCATCGTTGTCGGATGCAAAATGCTTGCCTTTCAGAGCTTCCTTCAGATGTGGAAACAGGAAGAAATCACACGGCATGAAATTCGTTGAATAAGGGAGATGTGTCAGAACCTCGGTACCTATGGCAGTGATCACCAGCTGCACAGTATAGCCATATGGGGCCTGGCATTGTCTTGATGGAGAAACCACTTCATACCAGAAAGTTCTTGACGTTGCTCATGAATAGCATGCCAAAGTTTGACGCTGAGAACCTCAGAGTACACTCCCTTATTCATAGTTGTTCCACGAGGCACAAAATGTGTGACAAGAATGCCTTTTATATCAAAAAAACACAAGAACCATTTGTTTGTCAGGTCTTGGTGAATCCAAATGCTTATACTCAATCAACTGTAGTTTTGTTTCTGGAGCACAGTAAAAATTTGAGGTTTCATCCCAAGTCACTATTCGATGTAAGAAGCTTTGACCCTGTATTTCAAAACAATCAATCATTACTCTGTGCTGTTTTTGTTCTGGAGTCAAATTGTGTGGAATCCAGCAGGCACCGATTTGCAACATTTTCAGGTGATCTTTCACAATATTGTGAGCACTGCTGTATAAAATGAACATCCTAACAGTTAATCACAAAGTGTAATTTGCCTGTCTTCATCCAAGATTTCCTGGCGTTTTGCAATTTGCTCAGGAGTTGAGAAAGAAGGCTGACTAGGTCTTGGGTCATCACAAAAGACTCGTGACCTTCACTGTATCGCCTGTCGCATTCAAATATGGCCATCCTACCAACACTCATTACCATATGCTTCTTTCATATCTTTAATTGTTTCCGATGCATTTGAGCTCCGTCTGACATAATAACAAGCAAGAGCAAATACCATCTTTTAGGGGCACAAATGGTGATGATATACATATGGGCAATAATGACATTAAGAGTAGATCTGCAGGATTACTTAAAAGGTACATATCAATGTTGAAAAAAAGTCGAGTTAAATTTGCAAGTGTTTGCAATTCTGCCCAGATAGGAGGGAGTGTATGATGAGAGCTTTGTCAATCACTTCAACCCTGAAGAGATTGTGCAAGGCTCGTGGGGTAGACTTTTTCTCAGTGTCTGTGCTTGTTAACACGGGACTGCTTCTACAGGGATGGGATACATTTAAATAGAAAGGGTGAAAGAATATTTACTCATGCTATTGAGGCAGTTGGTCAGAAAACTGCTATCTTCAAGGAATAAACAGACTAATATATTAACAATGGCTGCAGGCAGAGGTGAAAGTGATTCTTGCACTGCTTCTATTGGCATGAGCAGCAGCCTTGGGGAAACAAGGTGCTAAGGATTTCTAGAGCTGCTGGGAGTCATCATGGAACAAGTAAATACATGGGCTGTGTTCGGGTAACTGGTGCATGTACACCAATTCTACGAGTATAGTAAATACATTTGTTGAATTTTGAGTGCTGGTCGACATATCAAAGGTGGATATTGTTGGGATTTCAGAAACACGGTGCCAGACGGATAAAGGAATGCAGAATTTGAATTTGGGGAGTACTTGTACAGACAGGATAGGAAGGAGGAGTTATGCTGTGAATTAGGAAACAAAAATCTACGGCAGTGCATCAAGTTGACATGGATGGACAGTACAATGTTGAGTCAGTTTGGTGGTGTCATAAGCACTAGAAAAGCAAAAATGAGAGTAGGAGTGTGCTATAGGCCTGGTGACTCTGATGAGTAAAATGGACGACTGTACAGAAAAATAGTGAGCCAGTAAATCAGAATGTATTATAATGGGGAATTTTAACTTTCCAGATATTAACTGAAACTTGTGAATTGGTCACTCGCACACTAGCAAGACTTCTGTGGATTTACTTGATGATTGTTTTCTACAACAGCATATTTGAGAGGCAACCAGACAGAGTAATATTCTTGGTATGATTATCAGCAGTGATTATTCATGCATTAAGAATCTGCAGATAAAAGAACCACTAGGTGGCAGTGATTACAGTGTACTGATATGGAATTTATTTAAAGATATATCTACCATCAAGGGTGAAGGGAAGGGTTTTTGCTTTTGTACAGGTGATTATGGTGGTCTCGGACAGTTTTTAAATTCTTTACAGTGGGACCAACTGATGATGTTACCAACAGCAACTTCTAAATGAGAACCATTCAAGGAAGTAATCTTGGATGCTACTAGTTCCAACTAAGAATTACTGTTCAATGTTTAGACCAAAATGGATGAATGCAGATGAACCAATGAGACACGTGGCAGGGAAGAAAAATGCATGGGATACTTATAAATTATCAGGCAACATAGAAGCCTAATGGTAGATATAAACTAGTCTAATCAAGTCACAAAGGAGGTTAGGCAAGTGAAATTAGATTACGAGAAATCTTCGGCAAATGATGTAAAGAAAAACAGCAAAGAGTTCTTTACCTATGTAAACTCTAGAAGAAAGAGGATGAATCTGATTGATCAATTTGATATTGATGGTTCGACTGTTAATGATCCTACTTAGGTAGTTGACAAACTAAATGAATATTTTGCATCTGTATTCACATATGAGGAATCCTGTAGAGTAGAGTAGAGAAGGGGAAGCGAGAAGTTTCTCTAACTAATGGTGAGTTAAATGACTTAGTAATAACTGAGAGGAAAGTGGAAAAATTGTTGCAGTTAAACTTAAGCAAGGCATCTGGGGTGGATGGGATCTATCCAATTATATTAAGAGAGGCAGCCAAAGGAAGTAAGGAAATCCTTAGCCATAATTATGAGAGCATCCTTGGATTCAGGGGAGGACCCCACATACTGGAGAAGTTTAAATGTATCCCTGATTCACAAAGAGAGATCAAAGGGTGACACAAGTAATTACAGACCTGTTTGTTTCCATGGAACTTCTGTTCCATGGAAAGTAATAGAGTCACTGGTTAAAGCAGCACTACAGGATCATCTAGACAAGACGGCAGTTATAGTTCTGACAGAGCATGGGTTTGTTAAGGGAAAATCTTGCCTGACCAATTTGATTAGATACTATGATGTGGTCACAAAGGAACTGGATGCAAACAATAATTTTGATATCATATACTTGGATTTCAGAAAAGCTTTTGATACTATTGCATATAGAAGGCTGCTATACAAATTGGAGTAGTGTTGCACTAAGGGAAAGTTGCTGTTATGGATAAAAAGATGGTTAAGCTGGATAACACAGAGAGTGGTAATCAATGAACACTGCTTGTCGTGAACTGTTATTAGTTGAGTCTCACAGGGTTCGTGTTGGGACCATTGTTGTTTTCTATATTTATCAATGATGTTGATAAAGATATAACAAGTTTAACGTCGAAGTTTGCAGGTGATACAAAGGTTGACAGGGTTGTTAATGACAGTAACGATGGCATGCAGCTGCAACAGGATCTAGAAAAGTTGGGCAGACCGGCTGACAGGTGGCAACTGAAGCAAACCCAGAGAAATGTACCAATTGTGTGGTACTACACTCAGAGTGGTAGAGAATGAAAAGGACCTGGGGGTAATTCCGCAGTCAGTTATGAAGTTTTCTGACAGTGCAGACAGGCTGCCAGAGCAGGTCATTGGGTCTTGTGAATGATATATAGGAATTTTGCTAGTAAGGAGAAGAAGGTTATTATTCCTTTGTATAAGGAAATGGTCAGGCCACACCTTGAGTACTGCATACAGGACTGGAGGCCTCATTTTAGGAAGGATGTAGAGCTTTTGGAACAGGTATAGAGAAGGGCAACGAGATTGGTGAAACTAACAAAGAGGGTGCCTTACCAAGGCTTAAGTTCTGCAAATTGTAGCATCTGTAGACTCGGCACCTGCAAGGTTATCTAATTGAGGTGTTTAAGGCTTTAAATTGTTTTAGCAAGCTGTATAGGATTATTTCTCTTGCTCAGATTACACCTTTCAGGATGCTTAAATTCAAATTGAGGAAAGACAGTTGCAGAATAGAATAGAAATTTGCCTTTAGCAGCGAGTGGTTGATTGCTGGAACAAACTGCCATCTGTTGTTGTGAAAGTTGATAGCTTAAATGAATTCAAAGGAAGAGCGGGACAAACTTTCGGAGCAGATGGAGAGGTGAATAGGAAGTGGGATTTTGTTTTGTTTTTGGCTGATGCTGTATGAGCTTGCTTTCTTGCATCATATGCTACTGCTAATGGTAATTTCAAATTACATATCCCTGTACTTCAGCATGATGCTTCAAAATGATCATCAGGGACACGTGGCTAAAAAAACTCTTTATAACTAATTTTCATGCCAAATCGTGTATCTAATTTATTCAAATGTGCAAGGTATTTCAAGCTGCTATTTTATAATAAAATATATATTTGCAAAATATATAATAATTATTCAATTTAAGTGGGGTAATATGCAATTCTGCCACACCCCAGGTTTAACCTTAAACAATTTTGCAGCGCTCTGTCAATCCTCACTGTGGGCTTGTCATTTTTATACACGTTTTATCCCCCCCCCACAAATTCCAAATTTTTCTAAAATTTGAAAGGGCAGATTTCTAGGTATATTATTTCAAAATCAGCAAATCCTAAATACATTTACCTGTTTAGTCTAAAACCTGGCTGTTCTTCCCCAGGGTTACATTAAGTACACTAAGTGAAATTCCTGTCATTTTCACATTTGGCTTTATATCTGTTTTTTTACATATTAGCATTAGCAGAGGCATATGATGCAAGAAAGCAAGCTTACATAGCATCAGCCAAAAAAAAAAAAAAAAAAACATTTCACCTATCCATTCACTCCAAATGCTTGTCTAGTTCTGTCTTGAATCTATTTAAATTATCCACTTGTACAATGACAAATGGAAGTTTGTTCCAGCAATCAACCACCTGCTGGCTAAAGGCAAATTTTCACAAATCTATTCCACAATTCCTCAATTTGAAATTATATCCACTCAGGTGAGTAATCTGAGCAAGAAGAAGAATCTCATCAGCATTGAGCTTACTCAAATCATTCAAGGCCTTATACACCTCAATTAGATCACCTCACATCTGCCTAGTCTCCAGACACTCAAATTTGCAGAACTTAAGTCTTTCTTGGTAAGAGAAATCCTTTGTTCCACTCACTAATCTCGTTGCCCTTCTCTATACTCGTTCTAGTAGCTTAATATCCTTCCTAAAATGAGGCCTCCAGACCTGTATGCAGTACTCAAGGTGTGGCCTGGCCATTATACAAGGGAATAATCACCTCCCTATCTCTGCTAGCAAAATTCCTATATATCATTGACAACATGAACTACTCTTGCAGCCTGTCTGCACTGCTCAAGAAACTTCATATCTGACTGCACAATTACCTCCAGGTCCTTTTCATTCTCTACTACCCTGAGTGTAGTACCACACAGTTGGTACATTTCTCTTGGGTTACTGCTACCCATATTTAGTACTTTGCATTTGTCATTGTTAAACTTCAGTTGTCACTTCTCAGCACATCTGCCCAACTGTTCTAGATGCTGTTGCAGCCATGCTTATTGTCATTAACAACCCTGTCAACCTTTGTATCGTTGGCAAACTTAGACATTAACCCTCATACACTTTCATCTATATCTTTGATAAATACAGAAAACAACACTGGTCCCAACACAGAACCCTGGGGGACTCCACTAATAACATTAGTCCAAGAAGAGCAGTATCCATTGATTTCCAGTCTCTGTCTTCTTCCACTCTACTTTTATCCATTGCAGCAACTTGCCCTTAATGGCATACTTCTCCAGTTTGTACAGTAATCTTCCATGTGCAAGACTGTTATAAGCTTTCCTAAAAACCAAGTATATGATATCAAAATTATTGTTTTGCATCCAGTTCCTTTGTGACCACATCATAGTATACAATGAAATTGGTCAGACAAGGCTTCCCCTTAACAAATCCATGCTGTATTTGAACTATAACTGTAGCCTTGTCTAGATAATCCTGCAGTGCTTTTTTAACCAGCGACTCCATTAATTTTCCTGGAACAGAAGTTAAACTAACAGGTCTGTAATTACTCATGTCACCCTTTGATCCCCCTTTGTGAACTGGGGACACATTTGGACATCTTCCCTTGACGTGAGCACCTACGGGGTGAGGGGACCTCCTAGTGATGCTGCTTGTCTTCCAGATTAGCATCACTAGGATCTAACGCCCATACCTTGGTTCCAGGATTACATCGTTGGAATCCAGCATGTCCAGCTGAGTGCCACGATCCGTGGAAACTCGGAAAGGGGGATTCTGGTGTTTGAGGGGTCCCAGCCTTAATACACCACTTCGGCCCCTGCTTCGACAAGACAGCTGGTCCCGGACCGGCTCGACTGGGATCAATCTGTGGGTGGTTCTTACTGCTAGGGTCAACTGCGTTTCAATAAGTCTCCCTCCCTTTGGTCCTGGGATGGGATCAAGGCTTATTGAAAACGTGGATATGATGCTCCTGAGCGAACTTGGTGTCCCATTCGTGTACGCAGTACCTGCTAGTTCACGATTGGGTGTCCCCTCGTAGGGCTCCGTGGTGGGTGAGATACTTAGGGCATCTGAAATTTTTATTTTACTCCTATGAGTAGCTTAAATCCTCTTTCTTCTGGGGCCCAACAAGGCCCTACCTAATCGAAATGATGGCACGGAAAACACCTCCGTAAAAAGAGCCAGAACTGAGGACACACAACCATCAGTGGCGCCACTCTTTCTTCCTCATTCTCCATTCCACCAGAGAGCAGTCAATTGGAAAGATGTCACCCTTCTTTATCCAGAAAGGGTTGGCAGGATCAGCAAAATATGTTAAACGACTGCATTCTTTTGGTCGAAGCTTCCAGCGCAAAACAGGCAGCAAAAATCCTTAACTCCACATCCATAGGGGAAATACCTGTCACTGTAACCCCCCACAAAACTCAGAATTCTTCACGAGGTGTTATATAAGAGTGGGACCTTCTTCATGCCTCTGAAGAAGAGATCTGCTCTGAATTGAAAGACCAAGGAGTGACAGCTGTCAAGAGAATAGCAGTACAAAAGGATGGGAATCTCGTCCCTACCCGATTTCTTATCCTCACATTCAACACCCCACGGCCTCCAAGTTCCATCTGAACTGCCCAGTTAGGATTTACATTCCAATCCCACTGAGGTGTTTTAGATGCAAAAAATACAGCCACTCGCATACAGCTTGTCGTGGTAACCCTGACTGTGCTCGATGTGGTGCTAAAGACCACGAGAGCAAGGAATGTTCAGCTTCAAAACTGATCTGTGTCAATTGCCAAGGAGAGCACCCCGCCTACTTTAGAGCATGCCAGCGGTGGAAGGGTGGAAAAAAAATCGAAAAATTAAAAACAGAGCTGAATATTTCCTACCCAGAGGCCAGTAAACGGATCCAACCAATAAATAGCCGTGAACCTTCATATGCCCAGAAGGTTTCTGCTAAGTGCACTATCGGTACACAAACTGAGATGACTGTACCACCTCAAGAGTCACTCACTCCGATTGCACGCTATTTATTGAGTTCAGAAAAGCCCACCCAAAAAAGACAGTCAGCTGCTACTCCTATATCTGTACCTCCTAGCGTTCCCCCACTACCAAAACCAAGTGGTAAAGAAAAGCCAAAAAGATCAGAAGAGCCACCTGTAATACCGGAAACAATGGATGTAGAGGATAAGGAGGTACCAGACGAATCAGTCTTGGAACTCTTTGTGGAGGAAGAAATGGAGACATGACAGCATCTACACTTCCACAAAAAAGATAAATCCAAGACTGACAAAAGTAAGCCCTTGGCACCTTGGAAGCTGCCTGATGGACCCACCAAGCCAAAATAATGGCTAAACTCCTACAATGGAATTGTCGTGGATTCCGGCAAAATACTGATGACATCAAGGCCCTCCTGCAAAAACACGAGCCAGTTTGCTTTTGCTTGCAGGAGACTTATCTAAAGGCAAATGATGACCCCAACATGAATAACATCACAATTTTTCATAAGGACAGAACTGCAGATGGTCCTGCTCATAGAGGAGTGGCTATCCTTGTGGGCAACCAAATCCCAGTTCAGGCCTTGCTACTTACAACCAGCATAGATGCTGTTGCAATTCACCTTACAGTGGGATTTTTATTAACCGTCTGCTCTAGTTATTTGGCACCTGGGACTGACATCTCCCAGGAAGACCTTGATGATCTTGTAATGCAGTTGCCTCCCCCTTTCTTATTTCTCAGGGATTTTAATTGACACAACACCCTGTAGGGTAGTGCTAGCAATAATGGAAGGGGACGAGTCATAGAGCATATGCTAAATGACAATGACCTCTCCCTTCTAAATGTGGGAACCAACACATTCTTCCACATGCCTACCTGTATGTTTTCTGCCATTGATCTTTCTATCTGGTCCCCTTCTCTACTCCCTTCACTGACTTGAGAAGTGGAGGAGAACCCATATGGAAGTGATTACTTCCCTGTGATAACCTGCTTACAGAGTGAGAGACAGTGTCTTCCTTTCAGGTTACCACGGTGGAAGACTGGTCAGGCTGACTGGAATGTCTTCCAACATCAGGCAAATTTTGACCTTAATGCAGTCAGTCAGGAGACTATCAATGATGCAGTCACGTACATCACAGAAAATATCGTCCATGCAGCTGCCAATACCATTCCGAAAACAGCCCGGTTTCCACCTTTTCCCAAAGCTTGGGGGATATTACGCCGATATCCTACCACTGTCAATCTAATAGCTAACTTGGATTTTTTGCATGTCATGTGTGAGGGTGAAATTCAAGAAAATTGGGGCTTTTGTTTCTATCTGTTCCTCCTCCAGTGTATAATGTAGTCTCGTGTGAATATTATTGAATACCCGTAGAATGTCTTGAGTGGTGTTGTGATCTGTCAGTATATCTCCCATACTAAGTAATGCAGGGAAGAAACGGGGTTAAATGAATATCCTGGATATTGGCAAGATAGATTTCCGCTATAAGACCACTCAGATTCAAACCTATTGGTGAACCGTATGTATGTAGTCTCTTTAAACGTGGAATAGTTAGCTTCAAGTAGTTTGATTAATTAAAAAAAAATTTTTTTTTTGGTAATTTAGTGTGATTTATCGCGATAGAATCATCGTTTAACAGTTCCCAAACTACATCGAGAGCGTAGTCCACATTTACATTGGTGTACAAAGTGGTAACATCTAATGAAAATAATTTATCATGAATGCCAAGTGTAATATCTTTAATACTATTAAATAAATTCTCATAATTTTTTATGCCAAACCTAATCAACTGTCTAAATGGTTTAATGATGTTGTATAAGTGAGCAGCTAAGTGTGAAAAAGTTGAATTTTTGTATGATACAGTAGGGTGTATGGGGGAGAACCAGGTTTATGAAGTTTAACCTGTCCAAAAAGTACAGGAATATTGTATGTCCTCGCTTTCAGCTCTTTTAATTGGACCGTGGAAATAAAATCACTTTTGTGATATTCCATTAGGGTTTTGTTGTACATGCTGGCCTCAATTAACGCGATTAATTCGTCCTGCGAGTGCATCGCACAAAACGGAAACGCGCGATGCGCTCGCGGGACGAATTAATTGCAAAATGGAAACACGTTATCGAATATAATAATCAATAGGAAAAATTATAATTGGGCCTTGACTTTCTGGAATGTCCATAAAGAATTTTAAAAATACCTTTTTAACTGTATCCAATGTAAAAGATAATGAAAATAATTATGGAATTAAATGTGTATTGCCTAAAACAGCGGTTCCCAAACTGTGGGCCGCGTAATATTTTAAATTTTCGAGGGGAAACACAGCGATACTCGACATCTGTTGGATACCGCTCGAACTACTAGCTCCAGGTAGTTCACAGTTTCAACATTTCTTATTAAGTTGTTTGGACATAACAACTAAACGGAACTGTTAGGTATTTCTTTTGGTCTGGGTGCACTGTGAAAAAATTACTAGGACACTAAGGGCACCGTGAAAAAATTACTGAGACACTAAGGGTGCCGTGAACCGAGAAAGTTTGGTAACCTCTGCCACAAAATACGCAATGAAGAAATGACTGTTGCAGAAATATTTGAAGTGTTGACTCTCTCTTTTCATCAATCAATTTCCGATAGCCAACAACAATCTTCTCTGGGCCCTGGTGAAATAAATATCACAGAGAACCTCAAACAAAAGGTTTGAGGTTCTCTGCGATACAAAAGATTTCATCTAGTTCTTTTGCCGTTATCTCCTTCGCGGTAACATTTTCATCTGGCTCATTTAAAAATTTGAATTCTTAAATGCAAGTCTGCATTGACTTTATTAGCGGGAGACAAACAAGTAACACGTCTTCTTCCAATGGTTGATGGAACACACCGAGGCGGGCAGCAGGCAAACGTTTGTTTATTGCCCGTCTGAGCTTAACGTGCGATTCAAATCTTTTTCAACTATCGCATAAAAAAAATAATAATAAAAATCACATTAACTGGAAATTTGCATTGTGTAAAGTGAAAAGTGGTCTGTTTTCTTCAAATAGTGGTAACTGAAAAATGCGTTAATCGAACTCGCGTTATGCGAGGCCTGGTTGTATTGGTTTACTAAATTTCTGAATGCAAACTGGTCTATCACCCTGTAAGTAGAACTGTCCGATATAATAGAGTCCAATTTTCTAAAATACTCCATTTTATCAATATTAAACAAAATGTGCATTTTGTTTAATTTGAGTATTCATCCAAATCGTAACTTTTAATCTGTTTAATTTTAATAGTTTTTAATCTTTTTAGTCAGTGATTTTATTATTTATTATTGGAACCAGTTTTAACTATTTATTATAACACAATGTCTTCTCGCACTCATGGTCTTGCTGCGGTGGTTTGATGTGTTTCGGGGTCGGGTTGGGGCTTTCGGGTTTCGATTCTGTTGCACATCGGATTTGGTCGTATCTCCATGAGTGAGGGAATTCATTAATCCGTTTTTTCACTTTTTTCATCTTATTTTATTCGTCACATGAGAGAGAATTGACTGGAAGCATTCCACGAAAAAGATTGGGTTATCTCTTACTTTTTAATATTTTAATTTTTTTAATATTTTGTATGCATATTAAGCAAAAATGTATGCATGAAATTGTGCACACTTAGTGGTCTTTTAAATTAAAAAGTAGTAGTGGATCGAGATGCTGAGGCTTTTGCAATTGCTAATGACCTTGCACAAATTATTCATTTACCTACGAGAATACCGGACAATCCTAATCATACAGCCAACACGCTTGATCTTTTTCTCATAAACAACCCTTCTAAGTACACGGTCGAAGTGAGAGGTCCTTTAGGCACTTCAGATCACAACTTGGTGATTGTCTCTTCTCCAATGGAACCTTTATCTCATGGCTATTCCCAACCTCGTGTTGTTTGGCATTACAAGAATGCAAAATGGGATGACCTGCGAGACTTCTTTTCTTCTTTTCCTTGGTCGGATTACTGTTTCAAAACTTCTGATGTCAACATTTGCTCAGATCGTGTCAGTGAAATTATTCTTGCAGGAATGGAATCCTTTATCCCACACTCCACTTTAAAATCTCATCCTTTATCTAAACCTTGGTTTTCCAATAAATGTGCTAAGGCTGTTCAAGAGAAGAATGTTGCATATCGTAATTGGCTTGTTTCTAATTCTTCAGTTTCATTTTCTGCCTACACCAAAGCTCGCAACAATTGTAAAGCAGTTATTAATCAGTCCAAACTAGAGTTTGAACAGGCTAAGAATAGAAAACTTGGTTCTTGCCCTAATGGTAGCCAAGCATTCTGGTCTCTTGCCAAAGCTATTGGCCACAACTTTTGCCCATCTCTGCTCTCACCTCTGTCCAAACCAGATGGTTCTGTTGTCACTTCAGCCAAGGATAAAGCTAACCTGCTAGCTTCCCATTTTTCTTCCAACTCATGTATTAATGATCTTGGTAAAACACCTACCACCATTCCCAACATGCTCCATTCAGTGCCTCCTGTGGTCTTCCGTCAAAAGGATTTTGACGAATCTTGATGCTAAGAAAGCTCCAGGTCCCGATGGTATGTCTCCACTTGTTCTCAAAACCTGTGCTCCTGAACTTACTCCTATTCTTTGCCGCCTTTTTTCACTTTCTTATTCCAAAGGTGTTTTTCCTTCTGCTTGGAAATTTGTTCATATCCAGCCAGTTCCTAAAAAAGGGTGATAAATCCCTCCCATCCAATTATTGTCCCATTGCAATTACTTCTACTCTTTCTAAAGTAATGGAGATCTCAATTAACCGCCAACTCTTAAACTACCTAGAAACCTTCTGTCTGGTCAACGATCACCAGTATGGATTCTGTCAGTGTCGATCCACTGGTGATATTCTGGCTTACGTTACCTATTTATGGACTAATTCGATGGAAAATTTCGGTGAAACAAAAGTAGTTGCTCTTGACATCTCAAAGGCTTTCAATCATGTTTGGCATAAAGGTCTTCTAAACAAGCTTCCATCTTATGGTTTGCCAACTGTTTTTAGTAATTGGTTATCCAGTTTTCTCTCTGATCGCTCACTGAAGGTGATGGTAGATGGCTCTCTGTCTTCTAACTTCTCCACTAATGCCGGTGTCCCCCAAGGTTCAGTTCTTTTCCCCACTCTTTTCCTCTTGTATATTAATGACCTTCCATTGACTGGAAATTCTATCCATAGTTTTGCCGATGATAGCACATTGCATTCCACTTTCCATTTTGAGAAACCTTGTCCTGCTCAATCAGCTTCAACTTCTCGAAAATCTGCTACCAGTTCCTTAAATGCCAGTCTTCAGGTAATTCTCCAGTGGGGCAAAGACAACTTAGTTGATTTCAATCCTTCTAAAACTCAGTCTTGTCTTATATCTCGCAAGAAGGATTCTTCTGCTCCTTGCTTATCTTTGGTGACACTCCGATTTCTAGGCAAAATGATATATCTCTTTTGGGATTACCCTGACTTCTAATCTCTCTTGGTACAAGCACATTACAGATATTGCTTCCTCTGCATCTAAAAAACTTGGTTTTCTCTTTTGCTCTCGGCGTTACTTTTCTTCCAAACAGCTGCTCACTCTGTATAAATCGCAAATCTACGGAATATTGTTCCCACGTCTGGGGTGGTGCCCCCATAACCTCTCTCAGGCTTCTTGATTCCATTCAGAAGAGGGCAGTTAAGTTGATTAATGATTCATGTCTAACAGAGTCTCTCCACTCGCTGTCTCATAGACGTACTGTTTCTGCTGCATGCCTCTTCTACAGATACTTCCATGGGCACTATTCTTCTGAATTGGCGTCTATAATTCCCGCTCTCTCTCTTTCAAAACAGTCCAAACACATGCAGCCACTAGCCAACATCCATTTACTGTCCAACTTCAGACTCATAGAACCAACTTTTCATCTTCTTTGTTTATTCATTCAACTGCTGTTTTCTGGAACAACCTTCCTTCATTCGTATTTCCTGAAAATTACAGTCTACAGAAGTTCAAGTCCAATGTGAACAAATATCTTCTGTCTTCTCAACCTCCAACCCCAAGCACGGTACTAAGTACTATAGGTTCTAATACCTCTCGTGTTTGGGGTTTACATAAAAAAAAAAAAAAAAAAAAAATCAGATCCCTGCAGCTGCCTTATTTTCTGCCACAACTTGCAGACTTAAAGCTTTTCTTGGTAAGATCACCCTTTTCTTCCCTCCACCAATCTGATTGCCCTTCTCTATACCTATTCCAGTAAATAAAAGGGGATAAGAGCCTGATGTTTGTTTTATCTTTAAAACATTGTTTTGAAGTTTTCAGCAAAAATTATTATTTTATTTTAAATGAAAGGTGTAAATTACACAGTATATTTTAAACTTTTTAATTTTTTTATTAAAACTTAAAAGTACATACAATAAGTACTGCAATCCATTAAGAAAGGAAGAATTATTGGCGTTGTGTTTAACCCATCATTGGTGGGGCACCTGACACATTCCCATTTTCTTTTTAATTTTTTTAACTTTTTTTTTTATTCTGTTTGATTGCAATACTTATTCTATGTAACATTTTAAGTTTTAAAAAAATATATTAATTCTGCTGAAATTCCAGGAAAAAAAACATTTTAGACAAAATAAATGCATCAGTCTCTGTCTGCTCTATTTTCTGATTTAAAAGACCATAAGCATGGAAAGTTTCAAATATGCGCATGGATACACTGAATGGACATGGGATACCTACCTAATAACAGGTAGGCCCACCTTTCGCCTGGATAAGGGCATTCACACGGCAAGGCATTGAGTCCACTAGTTCATGAAAGCATTCCACAGGTATTTCCATCCATGCTTGCTGCACCTCTGTCCATAATTCCATCGCATTCCTGGGTGGAGGATCCAAAGCTTGAACGGACATTTCCACAGCATCCCAAAGATGCTCCACAGGGTTCATTCAACGTTCTAGTGACCATGGCTCTGTGGGGGAGGCGCATTGTCCTGCTGGAAGAGTCCATTGCCCCGTGGGTGCATGATGACCATGAAGGGAAGCAGGTGGTTTGCAAGGATGGACACGTAACCTGGACCATTCAGAGATGCATCTAGACGTACCAGAGGACCCGGCATGTGCCTGTTGAAAACACCCCAGACCGTTACCAACTCTCCACCAGCCTGAACAGTTTCTTGTTGACATGACAGGTGCATAGCTTCATGCGATTTCCGCCAGATATGTGCCCTCCCGTCTCCAATCATCCAAGGTTCTGTGACAATGTCATTTTGCCCACTTGAGGCATAGAGTCCTGTGTTGTGGTATTAGCAATGTACTCTGGTGGGTCAGTGGTTCCCATAACTTATTGCAGCTAATGATTGTCTCCACCAAGACCTGATGGTCTTGGTGGAGACTTTTCTGGCACCTCCCTCGTTGAAGTTGGGAGTGATTTGTTCCACTGTCGCTCTCTGGTTGGCTGTAGAAATACAAGACAGACGTCGACGGCCACGTTCATCCACCACCTTTCTCCGACCATAGTGCTGTCCGCAATGAGATGTTATTCCAGAAATGCTGTACCACCTCCCCGATACAGTGACCCATGTGTCGGGCACCCACTATCATTCCTCTTTCAAAGTCGGTTAACTCAAGATGTTTATTCGTACTGACATCGAATTACCATCTACGTGAATGCAGTGATGCACTGTACCTATATACCTGCCAAGCGATGAGTTCGTCCACTAGCGAGAGGGGGTGACAGCGTTTTGCTGCCCGGGAACCAGGTATCCCATGAATTCTGCCCTTTCAGTGTATTTGCTAATTATGTATATAAATATTAACAAATTAAATAAACATGTTATATGTATTTGGCACCTTTCAGAGCATATGAAATTTGAAGTTGGGTTACTTCCCACAGAGTGGCAGCCATTGTACTCCAATCTTCAGATGGCAGAACCTCCACAAGGCTCTCCCATATGAAGATTTTCCACTAATAAAAGAAAATGCCATGAAAATTGCTACTTTGTTTGGATCGACATATGTTTTCGAGCAATTTTTTTTCACACATGAAATCAAATAAATATTTAAAAATAAACAGAATAACAAATGAGCATTTTCATTCTGTATTAAGAATTCATGTCAAATTTTCAACCAAATTTTGAGCAATTATCTAAAAATATCCTACCTCAACATCTCATTAAATTCTAAGTTTTGTTCAATAAACGTTATTGCTATTGTACTTAATAAAATTTTCAAATATTTTCAATTTTAGTCATATCATTATATTTATTATTCACTCTGTTATTGAAAAGTGGTGATCCTTTTCAGGTTGTAAATTTTCTAAAGTGAGCATTTAAAAGCAAAAGTAAGGTATTTTTTAAAAAAAACAAAAGAGTCATATTTTTATAATTTTTAATAAAATCTAAAAAATAAATCACTGACATAGGTTTGTTGCACATAAAAGCATTGTGAATTTGCATTTTTATATATATATATATAGCCTGAAAATAAAAAACAATAACATGAAAATAGGAACTTCCTTTTCCATGTAACAAGATATGGAAAATGTAACACTAATTTTTCTTGAATATAGCCCACTTTTGGGATCAGGAAAAAAAATAGAGAAAACATGAAATCTACCAGAAACACTCATTTTTAAACCATATCAAAAGTAACAGATGCAGCTAGACTAGTCATGTACTCTAGTTTCAAGAAAACAGAGCACTAGTCTTTGTGATAAAATGAGAGAGAAGACCCAAGAAGAGACACTTTATGAAGACTTGGAATCTCAGGCTGGAAACTGATGGCAGAAGGTAGAGTTGAACAGGTAAGTATTGTGAAGATGGCAAGAAAAAAAATATATATATAATTACATAAATGCCATAAAGCATAAAAACTATAAAAAAAAATGTCAATCCATGTCATGATATATAATGTTTTATCTTTTCATAGGTTGTTACTCTTACAAGGTATCGAGGATGGGGAAAGCCAGATGATGAGCAGTTACATGTGTTGCCTCTATATATTTTGGATGAAACTGATGAATTTGGTAGCAAAGAAGGACAGCAGACAAAGGTATTATCTTTACATTTCATATCATTCATTTCAGTTTTTGATGTATTTTCCCCTCCCAACTCACACACACCACCACTACTACTTCTACAAGTATATCTTTTGTGATTTCGCATGCATTTGGGAGCTGTGCATTGAAATTTCTTATTTACAGAATAAAGAACAAATAAATAAAATAATGTAAATATTTTATTTCCCTTTTTATTTTGATTAAATTTTGGTGCACAGAACTGTTGTTTGTCTCTAAGTTTGTCTTTAAATGTCAAAATTAGACGTTCAAGATTAAAATATTTTTGTGATAACAAATTTGAATGTAAAATAAACTGGATATTAAATTTAAAACAAATGGGTTCATTAATAGAAGCTGTCCTGGCAGTGTTGCAGATTTTTAAATGCATAGTGGATTTGGCTGTTAGGTGATGCTATGCAATTTAAAAAGATATTAGCATCTTAGATTGAACCATTTAATTTCTGTGTTAATATCCCCCCACCTACCATCCATTATAATAACTTTTGTGCAGAGCATATTCCATAGCCAGTCTTTTTTTTTTTTTTTTTTTAGTACTGATGCCATTAAATAATAATTTAAAAATTCAAGTACAGTCAGACCTCTCTTTAATAAACTTCCATATAGCAAATTTTTTTTTTGATTTCGCCATGGTCGTTACAACGAAAACAGTTTCGTATAATAAAGAAAATTTCGATATAACGAACTGATTTCAAGAGACCTGGGTACTCATTGTTGGCAACTCTGACCTTTAGGCAATAAAGCTGATTCATTAGAAAGCACGAATTAAGAGCTAAAACATTCCACAATTTAGTCGTGTCCATAAAACCTGTAAACTGCCTCTACTCTACTGAGAAGTCGAGTTTGTCAACTGCTGTCTGTGTGTCCACAGCCATTGGCAAAGATTAAGGCATATTCCCATGAACGTTGACTGGTCAACCTGTTTTCTACTGTAAGCACCCTATTAGAAAATTAGGAGAGAGAGTGATTTTCCTTTATCCGGGAAATTCATCTGTTGTTTCACAGAAATGAGTAATCCACATTTTCACTAAATTTCACCTGTTTCTGTTTACATGGTAGGTACAAGTGCTCCCTAAATCTTTTTTTTTTTTTTTTTTGTCTAAAAGAAAATTCTTAAGTGTAATGGAAAAAGTGGAAGTGCTTAATAGTGTAGATAGGGGTGTTAAAAAAGAAGGTATTGCTTTAAATTTTGGTATCCTTGCCAGTATTGTGTCAACCATTCTGAAAAACCGTGTTTCGATTCTCAAACTGGAGGAAACGGGACCGAGTCGGAAGCGTGCAAAATTATGACTGTATGAAGATGTAAGATGAAGCCATTTTTAAGTGGGTGAAGTTGATTTGAGATGAAAACATGCCAATATTAGGGCCATTAATAAAAGAAAAGGCTATGGGATACGCATCTTTTCTGGGGCATAAAACATTCCAAGCTAGTTTTGGTTGGCTGGACAGATTTAAAAAGTGCTGGAAAAAGTTATTTCTGGTGAAAGTAGAGTTGTAATCAAAGAAGACTACCCATTGGAAAGAAAAAATTATGGAGGACTACGAGTCCAAAGACATATTCAGTGTTGATGAAATAGGTTTATTTTTTTAAATGTTTGCCAAACAAGACACTGACTTTTAAAGGTGACAAATATTTAGTTGGTCAAAATAGTAGGGAGAGAATTAAAGTCTTTGTTGATGCAAATATGGCTGGTAATCAAAAACTGAAGGTTTTGGTAATAGGCAAAAGTAAACAACCCTGATATTTAAAATGAGTAAAGTCTTTTGAGTTGGACTACTACAACAACAAAAAATCTTGGATGACAAGTGAAATTTTTGAACAGTGGATTTTAAATTTCAACAAAAGATGAAAGAAAACAGAAAAATCATGTTGATTGTCGACAACTGTCCTACCCACCTTCACTCGATAATTTCAAAACTTACAAGTGTGAAGCTTGTTTTCTCCTCTCCCTGAATACCTCTTCTAAACTGCACCCGGTGGACCAGGGCATTATCAAGAATTTGAAAATGCACTAATGAAGGTGCATACTGAAAAAAATTACAAACAATAGAAACCAACCTACATATAGATTTGCAGATGTACATATCAGGGTTGGTGAAAGTGTGGAGTCAAGATTTGACAGAAACAAATATTAAAAGTTGTTTCGCAAAAGCAGGTTTTGTTAAAATTCCAATTAACGGTGATGAGAGGGATGAACTACTACAAGATATTCAGAAATCTTGAAAAGAATTCCAAGCGAGGTTTGATCAATGGAGAAATTGGTTTTGACGAATTTTTGGGAGTTGATAGTGATGTCTAGTAGCTGAATATCCAAGTGATTCCAACATTTTGGAGTGTATTCAAAGAACTAGTAATAATATCGACGATGAGTTGGATGAAAATGGGGGTCAATGAGGGCAATATTAAACCTTCCAAACATGAAATTTTGGCAGCATTTGGAACTTTGCATTGAGGCCTTCAGTGTGAAGAAAATGTGCCAGAAAATATATTTGAGTTTTTAAACAAATGCAAACATTTTTATGAACGATGTACAGTAAAATCCAGTATACAACAAAAAATAACCAAATATTTTAAGAAATAATTCTTAAAAGTGTACTAATATATTTTGCGTATAATGTAAGTATATTTACTGATATGTATGTATTAATAAATTAATTGTTTTAAAATGTTAAAAAATTTATTCATTCCCCACTTATTTTTGATTAGTTTCCCATCTTTATATAATAATAATAATAATAATCTTTTACTATATTGTGTGAATGTTGAATTATGGTATTTTTCATTGTTGAAAAGGTCATATTTCTCTATAACAAAATATTTGTTTAACAATTTTTTTTCAAGCAAACAATCGATTTATTTATATAGAGGTCCAACTGTACTTTTAGAGCAAATAACTTTAAAACACATTTGGTTGTATTTTATAATGATATACATAGTTTATTATTACTAATAATTTCAAAGAAAGATTATTTAATGCAAAAAGTTTTAGATTCAGATTTCTGAAAGCTTAGAGAGATATGCCTGGACAATATCATGGTGTTTTTAAAGATTTACTACTTTTACCCTCATAGTGAAAATTTTGAATGGCATTTAGAACTCTGTTGGTTATCCTTTTATGGATAACTCCATACATTTAAAGGACAACCACTATTCAAATTTTGAAACAAATGGGAAAACTATATTAATTCCTTAATACTCATTGTATCATCTGTGTATTCCCTGAGTGTTACTCTCTGCATATCCTGGGATTGGTGCTCATGAAAATGCTGATTGACTGTGCTTTGTAAAATGTTTATGGATTGATGGGGTTGTCAGCCTACATTGTGCTTCAAGTATTTCATCTCTCAACTTCTTTATGTGTTCACATTTACAGACGTACTGTTTTCTATGTGTGAAATGCAGCAGATAAATATTTGATTCAAAATTTTATTACCAAACCATGGGTATCTTGCTGATAACTATTGATTGGATATGGCAATTCGCCTGTGGACCATTGAATATTGTCTTATTTATGGTGCAAAGACACCTGGGGTTTGATAATAAAAAATTCATATATTTTCCTGCTGGGTTTACTGCACTTTCAGCTCATTACTGTTATTGGCTGGTTTTCCATAAAATTGTAATTGCAAGCGTCATCTTGCCACTTATTTGATGTGTAGGAAGTCCAGAAATGACATACCCCCCCTCCACAAAGCTTTTTACATCAGTTGCTTTTGTTGATAATAATAATGAATTCTCATTGCCAGCTAATTAAGTGGCTAAGAATGTGAAGAAATTCTTGTATTTGAAGTTTATAAAGTTACTAGCTAAGGTGCTAAGAGAAGTAATAATACCTCAATTATTAGGTATTTCCATTGTTTGGAAGTATAAAGTACTTAATGTAATACTTACATAATAAAATTCACATGGTTTAATTAATGTCTTTCATATTAATTAATCCATTACTAGCTAGGCCCATTCAAAAAACTTCACTCACTCTCAGTTTCAGATCAACATTGAGCAGACATTGTGATGGGTCTAGGTCTGCCCAAAGTCGTAGACATCTCAATCTGTTCATCTTTCTACTACCACCACACCACTTTTCCTTTGCTTTCTTGTTCAATCAGGGTCTGTACACCTTCCTCTCCTTTCATCAGTATATTTAATTCATTATTACTTTGATCCTATTAAAGTTTTTTGAGATTAAAGAGGTATATAAATAAATTTGAAAGAAATGGGTAAGTTTTAGCCATTATGTTTTTTAGCCATATAAATAATTTTTCAACTTGTATAATATGTTATATATACACATATACAGAATGTTTTGATTTAGGTGACTCTTTGTTGTCTTGTATCCCCCCCCTTCCTTTATATGTCATATTTGGGGTGAAATTTTTGAATTTTTTAAAATTGTATTAAATATTACCATTTAGATTATATGATTTCTAAATTTAAATTTTGCATAGTCAGCTGGTTTAAAAATGGTCTAAAAATGCCATGAGTTACTTGTGAAATGCCTTTGAAACAGATGAAGAACTTTTCTGCAGAACTTTTCTAAAAGAATGTTTAAATTCAAAAAACAGAATTTTACCAGATTGTGCCTTGAAGTAATGCCTCAAAAATGTATTGATAGTGAAGGAGGCTGCTTCAATTGATGCCTGTTACTTAATTTTTATTGTTGTTATATTCCAAATTATATTGATCTTCAATTTAAGTAAAATTTTAAAATTTATTGTATGTTAATTTATTGTCTGACCTTTGTATTTTTTTTATAACCTTTTCATGCATATTTCAAAACATGAAAGAAACTACTTAGCCTGAGATCCTTTATGAAATTATAATTAATTTGCCATTTTTGCTCATTTGGAAAGGTTTAGTTTCAGATTCTGTTAAAGGCTGGAGGAAATCTTAAAAGATTTTGTCAGGAAAAATGTCAGTCCTGAATGTAAGAACTGAGATCACTCCCATTAGTTTGTTGCCTCATTCTCTCCCTCTGAGATCCCACTCCAATAAATTATTCTGTTTTTTCAGCCACACAGCCCTTGAAAATATCCTTGTGCAGACTTGTGCTATATGAACTGGAGCACTCTGGCCAAAACAGCTGATGCAACAGAAACTTCTAAAACAATTAAATTTGGCAGCTGATACCCATAATTCAGAAACATTGGGCTAAAACCATTTATCAACTTCCAAATCTTTGAATTTATGTTGCTGCTAATTCTCTATCCTGCACACTGTCCTCACATAGTCCATGTTTTTAGCGCAAAAGTAGTAAACACTATGCCTTTGCCATTAAATTCAGAAATTTTTAAATATTCTGTAAATTTCTTCTTTATTTTGTTCTTGTCTCTAGTTAACAAATTGGCTACTGTATTACTGTATTGCATAAATTATCTAGATTGCTAAACATAAATTTAGTATGTATTTATATTCCACATAACATATCACAGGATATATAAATTTTATTCTTTGTTATGCTCTTTATTTATGCTGTAATGTTTGTGTGACACAAAGATAACTTTGATTTAATATATCCTTTATAAGATGCCAAAGAAATACAATGTACTGGTTAAGAAGCTACATACCCAAAAATTTTTGTGTACTCTATATAGATGTGATTTTTCAATTTTGTATGTTATCTTATACAGCTGACCCCCGCTTAACGCTGATAATTCGTTCCGGAAAAACAGAGCGTTAAGTGAATCTGCGCTAAGCGAGCGCCACATTCCCATAAGGTAACGTGTATTTGTGAGTTGCGATCGGTGCCGTAGGATATTTCCTAATCAATAATAAACGGTAGTGAAAAGATGCACAAATGTCGGTCAAAATAATTAATATTCAAATATTTGTACATATAAAATATTCTGCATTGCATACGTATATGGAGCCTCCGTAGCCAGGTGGGCAGAAGCAACAGTGCATAGCACATGCTTCTTGATTAGACCAGGATTCGAGCCCGTGACCACCAAATACAGAGGATGCGGAAAGGTCAGGGAATGACCACCGCATGTCCTCGGAGCAATATGGCCTTAGTTGCTAATGCTCCTAAAAACCAAAATAACAACAACATATGTATATAATTATGTGGTAACTACTTGTGTATCGCCGACCAGGCTAGCCAGGTGGGTAAAGTGCCTGCGTGGCAACCCAAAGGTCGCGGGTTCGAATCCCGCCTTGGGCTTGGATCAAAGTACTGCAAAAACCTTGGGAGGTGCATTATGGCCACAGAAGCCGATGTGCCAACAACTAACAAAAAAAAAAAAAACCTTGTGTATCAAAATTAAACTTAAAATTCCAGTTAAAATCATGAATTTAATCATGAAAAATGTGTTGATTTTGGGTTGTACTTTGGCCCACTTCCTGGTAAACTAAAAGGGGTTTTAATTTTAAATCCCCCGCAGCATTACCACCCAACAATAAAGTTAACCGATCCTTTGCCGCTTTGAAACCTGGCATGTATTTTTCTTCTTTCAATATGAAACTTCTTTTAGGCATTCATTTCCAAAAAAAGTCCTGCTTCATCTTTCTTAAAAAACCCCTCTTCAATAATTTTAACAAGTTCTTTTTTGAAAGTTTCGGCTCCTTGATCTGCACTTGCGACTTCTCCCTGGATTTTAAATCTATTCAACCAGCCCTTACTAGTTTTAAATGGTTCCACTTTTTTTTCTTTTTTTTTTTTTAGGTGAGTTTTCTTCAGATCATCATATAGGCTAATCTCTTTTTCTTTTTATTTTATTTTTTTATAATATTTAACTTAACTGAATTCTGCATTGGACGTTATCTTCAATGAAATTATTTAAAGTCTCCATTTCACTCATAATAGCTGGTCTAGTCCTGTTGCTTGCAGTGGAACAGCTGTCTCTCCCACTGCTAAAATGAATTCTTTATTTTTTATAATTGTTCTTACAGTTAAACTTCCAGTCCTGAATTATGGTACACATCCGCTTGTTGTTGACCGGAATCGATTTGCTTCGAAACGTCTAATTTAATTTTCATATTCAGTCTTTTTCTTACTTTTGCAGTCTTTATACTGTGTCCAGACATTGCTTTTTCATTCTTATCCGCCATTATTAACTCTTCGAAAATGTAACTGCATTGGTTGCATTAATTATGATAAAATGTTCTAGTAAACTGTCTGTTACACACGATGTCTAATACTGTACTGAGTGATGACTAGACATCGGATAAATGCATATAACGCAAATATTACAGGCAATATACTTGATCATTTTTTAAAATGTTGATCTCGGAACTACATAACAAGTCACTGTACTGCAATTAAATTATCGTGCGAGAAAATTTCTCAAGTCGGCGTGGGAAACATTTTAATGCTGTTTTGCTATTCATTTTCAAGCTATTGACTCCATCAAATGAAACCATTTCATTAAATATGCCAAAAAGCAATCTGTAAAAGAGCATTATAGTGATTTATGACAGCGTTATAGTCAGATACGGATTATAATATAAGAACCACATTATAGGTTATAATGGCACATACAGGTTATAACATAAGAACCACGTTATAACGAGGGCCTGCTGTACTATAAAACATTTATCTTATAATTCAAACATAGTACCTGATATACTTCAGTGTATTCATTAGGCTGTTAGCAGTGCATACAGTTATATTAACTGAAAAAAAAATGAGGTTCTGTTATAAACTGAAACAATTACTTGATTTGTAATTTTTTTAAAAAAATGATTTGTGATTAAAATATTTAAATTAAAAAAAATCTGTATTCACAATGGCATTATAATTTTCTGAATATGGAGTTTTGAAATAAATAAAAGTACTTGCTTAAGTTAAAACATTTTATTTTGTATTTTAGTACTTTTATCTACTGATTGCACTAGTTTTTTTTTTTTTTTTTTCCCTTCTTAATTTGTATTTTATTTCTTTTAATCTTTTTGTAGTGTTTTATTTTTAATTTCCATGTTTAGTCAGTTATGAGAAATTCTTTGTGCCATGTTTCCTGATGTTCCGGGGCTTTTTCACTAATAAAAAAAAAATATATTTTAGGATTAAGATATTTTACTTTTCCTAATATTAACATATTAGTAATATTAGCCAACAAATAAAAATTTATAAAAATCTCTTATTGATATCTGTTATAAGCTACTAAATTAGAATATATAATAAGTTGAAAATATAAATATTTTCTTTATACTTAGTTCTAGAGCAAAAAAAAAAAAAAAAAAAATCCATGAGAATATATTGATATACAGTTTCATTATATAAGCTCTGAATCTTGGTGTTCAAAAATTTGCTTGCACAATCATTCATGTAGGTTAAACAATTGAATTAAAAAATATTACTATTTCCAATATAAAAATTATATTTTAATTTTATAATGGGTATAGATAGTGTTGTTGATCAAGAAAAAAGAATTTAACACAAAATATTGACATGTGGCATTATTATAAAATGCAGATATAAAAATGACAATGTGGTTATTTATAGTCGATTCCGATTATTTGGGACACATTGGAACTAGTGCATTTTGGCCCGATTAAGCGGCTGCCCCAATTATGCGAAGTTTCACTTAAATAGTTAAAAATACAGCTTTATGATTGATTTTCTGTACAATCAAATCACGTTGCAATGGACTCACCATAGTAAAGTACCGTTCATTATACGATATGTAGTAAGCGCTGGTCATTGTGATCACGTTTGTGAATTGAATTTTAATTCTATTAAATGCCGATTCTAATTAGCAAATATAGCAGGAATATTATCCACAGGCTATAAAAGTAAAGGTATATTAAGTACAAATTTACACTTTATTACCTTACCAATTGAAAAATTAAATGATATGAAAACCGGAAGAATATTTTCCACAGGTTATCAAAATAAAAATAAATTAACGCTTACGTGCCAAGCGATTGTGATTGAGCGTTTTCTCTGTGCTTAAAGTGTGATTGTCTAAAAGCGATATATAGTTCTTTTAAGTTCCTTTAAGAAATTTATTTATTTAATAACAGCTCCTGTTACAAAAGTACTTGTACAGAGTAAGAAAAATAAGCCATCTTTCTTTATTTTTCTTATTTTTATAACTAACACTTACTACTTTACGCTTGGTCACACCAGGCACTGCTTCTGCCTCCACATGGCAGGGCCGGAAACCTTGAAGGGAAAGTTAACCCCGGGGCAAAAAGGAGCTAACCATGGACTATGATGACTACCCTGCTCTTGAGCAGCCTAGGTGCTCATCTAGTACTGTCAGCGATGCTGACCATGAAATTGCATATAACGGAACAAAGACAAAAGGATTGCGTAAGGACACAGAACAACATGAATGCCCATCATTCCTTATTTTGATTCTCTTTCGAACAAATCTATTAGCACTCTATCACCATTTCTTATACAGAAATGTCTGGAAAATGTGGCAGGCTCACCCAGAATGGTGAGAAGACTCAGATCCGGTGACCTATTGGTGGAAACTGCAAGCCGTATATATTCTGAGAATTTGCTGAAATTAACATTTCGAGGACTACCTGTACAGGGTGACCTGTGCAACCTTAAATACCTCCAAGGGAGTAATTGCAGAGTGGGATTTGATGAACGTAACAGAAGCTGAACTGGTCCAGGAACTTAAACATCAAAAAGTTATACACGCCAAACACATCACAATCAGGAGAGATGGAGATCTAATTCCCACTTACAACATTATTCTGACATTTAGAACACCAATGTTACCATCTAGTGTCAAAGCCGGGTATCTCAATTGCCGAGTACGGTCATTCATTCCGAATCCTATAAGATGCTACAAGTGCCAAAAATTTGGTCACTCGCAAATGACTTGTAGAAGAGATCCAGTCTGTCCAAACTGTGGTTTCAAAGAACATTCGCAAACAGACTGTGATGCTAAAACGTTGCACTGTCCTAATTGCAAAGGCACACATCCAGCCTATTCAAAATCATGTGATCTCTGGAAAACAGGGGAAAAAAATCCAAAAGTATATGCACGCAAGAACACATATGCAACAGCGATGAAAAAATATCAATCTATGGCAACACAAACTGAAGTTTCCGTCCCCCCAACCATATCCATTGCAGATTGGCCTCGATCTATGCTGTCATTGTCAACGAAACAGTCTCCAAAGAGCAAAAGGTAGTGGACAGAGCCAACAACACTCCAATCACAGTTCAACCAACTGCACCACATGGATCATCAGATGCTACAAAACTTAAAACTGATTCAGCTCCCACTAAGAAGACAAATAATCTCATAGCAGTAAATATGGATTCCGATAATAACGCCGACCCGGAAGAACCTATCCTAGACCTTCACGCAGAGGATGACATGGACACTGGATGCCCAATCTTTCAAGAAAAGAGAAGGTGAAGCTTGATCACCATAAACAGACGAGGAATAAAAAAGAGTCAGAATCATCTTCGTGTAACAAAACCAAACAATGCATCATATCATACAATGGAACTGTAGAGGACTTTGCAGTAACATTGATGATATCCACGAGCTAATAGGTTGTTATCATCCTGTACGCCTACAAGAGACAAATTTAATATCACAAGTGTCTCTCTCAATTAGAAATTATACCCTTTTTAGGAAAAACAGAGCTGGTACAAATAATTCTCATGCAGGGGTAGCTATACTCCTAGATTCACGAGTACCTTGCAGACACATTCCGTTACAACCTCCATCGAAGCTGTTGCAACACATATAGCGATTGGTATTAATTTGACACTTGTCTCTATCTATCGCCAACTCACCCCTATACTATTCATGAACTCGAAGATCTTATTCTGCAGTTACCAACCCCTATCTGTTTATTGGAGGACTTCAATTGATACCATCCATTGTGAGGGTTCTCCCAATGCAAATAGACGAGGACAACTCATCAAACAGCTTACTGACAGACAAAACCGAACTATACTAAATACTGGTTTGACAACTTACATCCATCTCTCTCTACGGGTACAACCTCTGCAATAGATCTCTCCATCCCTCTTTCCTAGCATTGAGTGGACGGCCCTCGACAACCCGCTCAACAGTGATCACTTTCTGTTAAAACAGTGCCGTAGCCTAGTGGTCAGGCGCGCGGGTGCATAAGTACACGTGCCTTGAGTGACCGGGGTTCAAGCCCGTGACTGCTGAATACGGTGCTGTTTCTTGTATTCTGTCTATCTTGTGAACTCCTCTGATCATTTGGTCGTCCCGGAGTATAAACAGAAAATTTATTTATTTTTAGGCCTGACGTAGCCCAGTGGTCAGGAGCGAGGGTGCATAGCACGCGTTCCTTAAGTGGACCGGGGTTCAAGCCCGTGACTACTAAATACGATAAATATTTGTATTGACGATTTATTGTAAACTCTACTGACTTGGTTGTCGTGCCAGAGCATAAACAGAAAATTTAATATGTAAGATTCAAACAACACATTCCATAATTTCAAAAAAACTACATAAAATGGAAAGTTTCAAAAGCAGATTGGGCAAAATTCACTTCCCAGGTGTCCTTTGATGAACAGATCATTGAAACCTGTCCTATTGACACAGTTACCGATCACATTACAAGACAAATACTGGCTGCTGCATGTACTGCAATTCCACAATCAACCATCCATAGAACCATTAATTATTGGTGGAACAAAGAGTGCAAGGATGCAAAAAAAAGAAAAAAAAAACCGAGCATGGAATCTTTTTCTAAAACATCCTACCACCGCCAATCTTATAAACTACAAGAGACTCAGAGCCAAGGCCCGTCACATTAGGAAAAAAACTAAAAGAGAATCTTGGATTCGATTAATAAAAATACTGTTACAAGAATAATATGGAGAAAAATAAAACAGCCAAATGGCAAATTTCCCCCATTATCCTCCCCACTTCTCAACTGGAATGGGCAGGAGCTTTCTTCTCCTTCTCCCACAGATATAGCGAATGCCTTAGGGACTGTTTTTTCAGTTATCTGCCTCAACAGCATGTGATCCATCATTTCAGAAGATTAGAGTATTAGCTGAAAAGTCCAAACCGAACTTCAGACCTACATGTTCTTTACCCTATAATCAACTGCTTACAATGCTTGAGCTTCAAGAAGCCATATCTACCTCAAAAAACAGTGCTGCAGGCCCCGATGGAATATATCACATAATGCTCCAACACTTAGATAAAAAATCTTGTCTCTTTACTGCTGACCTTTTTCAATTGCATCTTCCTTGAACATTCGTTCCCCAGTTTCTGGCATTACTCCTATATCAGTTATCTGCCTCAACAGCATGTGATCCATCATTTCAGAAGATCAGAGTATTAGCTGAAAAGTCCAAACCGAACTTCAGACCTACATGTTCTTTACCCTATAATCAATTGCTTACAATGCTTGAACTTCAAGAAGCCATATCTACCTCTTAAAAACAGTGCTGCAGGCCCCGATGGAATATATCACATAATGCTGCTCCAACACTTAGATAAAAAATCTGTCTCTTTACTGCTGACCTTTTTCAATTGCATCTTCCTTGAACATTCGTTCCCCAGTTTCTGGCATTACTCCTATATTCCCAAACCAGGGAAAGATCATTCTATTCCTCAAAACTATAGACCCATTTCTCTCACCATCTGCTTAAGTAAAACCCTGGAAAAAATAATTCACCGTCGACTCACTTGGTATCTCGACTCCAAACATCTAATATCAGATAATTAATTTGGTTTCAGAAAAAATAGATCAGCCCTGGATCTCATGGTCAAGGCCGAAACAAACATCATGAATGCATTCATCTGAAATGAGCATTGACGTAGAGAAAGCCTTTGACACCACATGGCGTTTTGGTATCCTCAGAGATCTGCATTCCCTTGACTTTGAGAGGCCACTTACTATATTTCATACTTCTTTCAACACAGATCCTTTCAAGTTTGATACCAACAAGTCCTCTCCCAAACATATATACAAGAAGAAGGGGTCCCACAAGGCTCTGTGCTCAGTGTCACCTTATTCGCAACAAGAATAAATCACGTTACCAAAAATATTCCCAACACTGAATTCATACCTCTATGCCGATGATCTCAATATTTCTTACAATTCACAAAACATGACCTTCATTGAGTGGCAGCTCCAAATTTCAGTTAATAACATTCAGATATGGATGGCACAAAATGGGTATCGACTCTCTTGTTTAAAATCTAAATTAATTCACTTTTGTAACAAAAGGAAGATGCATATAGATCCAGAGCTACACTTGAGAAATCAACCTATCTCAGTTGTGAACAGCATTAGTCTCCTTGGTCTGATTTTCGATAGCAAATTGAACTTTGTGGAATATTTTAAATATCTGCATACATCTTGCCAGAAAAAAATGAACATACTCAGAATTATTTCTTCAACATCATGGGGTGCAGATCGATACACGTTACTTCATTTGTATAGAGCCCTAATCAGATCTCACCTTGATTGGGTCTGCAAAAAGGGTCTGCTGGTGAGGCTAGTGGGAGCCAGACGTGTTCAAAGCCGCTAAGTGGATTTTTCTTATTTATTGATTTGAAATTATTGTTTTTCTAAAACTTTTGATTTAAATGTAGTACTATAGCATTAATTTGTGATTTTCTGATTAATCTGGTGTATTTATTTATGGCCCCGAGTGCCAAGCGATATTTTGTGCAATACACAGCATTCTTTCTCAGCGGATTAGTTATATTTATTTTCCAGTGTCACTATTCTTCTTGTTTTTCATAAGTGATTCTTTACTTAAAAGCTTTGAAGTAGAATCCAGAAAGGAAATACACCTTTCTTTCCTTATATATAATCCATACTAACCTAACTAAATCTCTAAACCGCCTGGTCACTGGTGGCACCGCTCCTGCCTCCACATGGCGGGGCTGGTAACCTGGGAGAAGAAAAATGCACTCCCGGGGCAAAAAGGATCAAAGATGGACATAAATGGACATGCCACTTACGGATCTCATGATTGAGATCTCTCAAACAGAGAAGACTTAAATGCAGGTAATGCAAAACGGCAGAAAAAAGAAGGAACAGAAACCCCTACTCCTCTTTTTTTGATATTGCATTCTTTGACTAGCAGTTCTTTGAGTAAGCTCTCCCCATTCTTAATACAGAAATTTCTTGAAAATGTGGCGGGCCCACCAAAAATGGTTCGAAGATTAAAATCCGGAGACCTCCTAGTGGAGATGAACGAGAATAAGCACTCGGAAAAACTATTAAAAATATCGACTTTTGGTGGAATTCCCACAAAGGTTACCCCGCATGCCACCTTAAACTCCTCTAAAGGGGTAATAGCCGAGTGGGATCTCCTTAATGTATCTGAGGAGGAAATCGTTCAGGAATTAGGCGATCAAAATGTAATAAATGCCAAAAGGATAGTCATTAAGAAAGATGGGGTTCTTACTCCTACCCGAACGGTCATTCTTACATTTAAAACACCAATTTTACCAACAACTGTTAAAGCTGGATATTTAAGGTGCAAAATTCGACCTTATATTCCAAACCCAGTCCGGTGTTTTAAATGCCAAAAATTTGGACACTCACAAGCAGTCTGCAGGGGTGTGTAACCACCTGTGCCTCCTGTGGTTCAAAAGAGCATGTTCGCACAGACTGCCCCACTGAAATACAAAGCTGCCCAAACTGTAAGGGGAATCATTCAGCATTTTCAAAGGAGTGCATCCAGTGGCAGACTGAAAAGAATATACAAAAGTACAAAGTGGAACACGAGGTGCCATACCAAGAAGCAAAAAGACATTGTTTAATTTCAAATAAATTGCCATCTTATTCTTCAGTTGTAAAAAAGCAACGATCCATAACAGTACAAACAGATTGTTCAGTTCTGCCAAGCATCTCAATTTCTGATTGGGCAAGGTCAGTCCTCTCTACACTAAAAGAACAGCCTACCCAACAGCAATCAACTCATTCAGTAAACACACCATTGACAATACCGCCAGATAAAAATTCTGTACAACAGCCAGTTAATCAAACAAGCTCTGAAAGAAATAATCAAAAAACCAGTACTGATACCATGGACATAGATAGAGATGATCCACTTCTTGAACTTCATGCGGAAGAGGAGGACATGGACATTACTAGACCAAATTTCCCAAAAAGGGAAAAAAGACTAGACAGGCGCAAACAAACCACATCCCGTAAGCAAACAGACACACCCGATAATCCTCAATAATGCATAGAATCATTCAATGGAATTGTCGCGGACTCCGAGCTAACTTAGACTATGTTTATGACTTAATTACCGAATATAAGCCTGCTGTTCTTTGTCTACAGGAAACAAACCTGACCCCTAAAATAACTATGAGCATAAAACATCATATAATGCTTAGAAAGGATAGAAACGACTCTAATACAGTACATGGAGGTGTAGCATTACTAGTAAACTCCAGAACTCCTTTCAGACCAGTCCCACTGCAAACAACTTTAGAAGCAATCGCTGCTAGAGTTATGGTTAAGATAGCGGTAACAGTTGTTTCCATATACCTTTCGCCAAACTATCCATACTCTCTAGCAGATTAAATTTTATCAATTAAATTGTTATCAAAAAGTTATCAATTAAATTGTACTTTTAACTAAATACATATAACGACTTAGATTACAAATGTAACATAATTAATTAATACATAACTGATACAGAAGTTATATAAAGGGAATTCGTAGATAATTAATACTTGACACTGAAAAATATATAAATAGTTATAACTGTGTTGGGATACAAGTTTAGGGTTATAATTTTGTACTGAAATTGAAATTTTATTGCAATTAATCGAAATCATGACTCAGGCCAGAGCAGCAAAGCAAAACGCTCAATCTAATGGAATTGCTGTGGCTCAGAGGAGAACTGAGGGGGGGGGGGCAGTTGCCTTCTGAATCACAGCCTTTTAAAATGCACTACTTGCATGATGTTTGTGGAGCATTCAGGTACGGGACATGATATTGCCATGGGGGATGTCTTTGTGTGTGCGCGATGCAAGGAGTGTAACGAAATCAGGCAACAACTCAACGTTGTTATGGGCCTATATGAGAGCTTGAAGGACAGGGTGGATGCCCTTGAAGGAACTAAATTGAGGGGCTCATCAAGCTCTCAGCTGCCCACATCAACGCCAGAGCTTGCACTTGGTCATCACGCAACACAGCGGCAACCCCCAAGGCAGAATGCGCTGGTCCCACAGAAACTAGTAGTTGTTGGTGACTCTATTGTCAGGGAAACGAGGAACATGCTCTGTAAAAAGGATAGGTGGAACAGGACCAGGGTATGTCTGCCAGGGGCAAAGGTTGATGACGTAGAGCAGATATCATCTTTTAAGGGCACAAAAGGTGATATAGTTGTACACGTTGGCACTAATGATATCAAGAGTAGGAGACCAGCAGAATTACTTAACAAGTACAGGTCACTGTTGAAAAAAAGCCGTGAATTGGGTTGAATTTGAAAGTGTCTGCAATTATACTTCCCAGACATGATAGGAGGGAGTATATGATGAGAACCTAGTTGATCAATTCGGCCCTGGAAAGATTGTGCAAGGCTCAAGGGGTAGAATTTTTTTCAGTCTGGACTGTACTTGTTAACAGGAGAGACTGCTTCTACAGGGATTGGATACATTTAAATAGGAAGGGTGCAAGAATATTTGCTGATGCTATCGAGGCAGTGTTAAGTGGGTCGGAAAACTGCTAGCTTGGGGGGGATAGAAAGACTAATAGATTAACAGTAGCCACTGGCAGAGGTGAAAGTGATTCTTGCACTGCTTCTATTGGAATGAGCAGAAGCCTGAAAAACAAGATGCAGCATATTTCAGAGACTGCTGGGAGTCATTGCGGTAGAAGTACACACATGGGTTGTGTTAGGGTAGCTAAGAATATAAACAGGTGCATGTATACTTCCGTGTACACCAATGCTAGGAGTTTAGTAAATAAATTTGATGAATTTGAGGTATTGCTCAAAACATCAAAGGCAGATATTGTTGGGATATCAGAGACGTGGTGTCACACAGATATAAGGAATGCAGAACTGGAATTTGGGGAGTACAACGTCTACAGAAAGGATAGACAGGATAGGAAGGGAGGAGGGGTTATGCTATTAGTTAAGAAATACACAAAATCCAAGGAAGTGAAGCCAGTCGACATCGCTGGACAGTGCAGTGTCGAGTCAGTTTGGTGTGACATAAGCATTGGGAGATCAAAATTGAGAGTAGGAGTGTGCTATAGGCCTAATGACTCTGATGAGTATAATAAGAAACTGTACAGGGAAATAGAGTGGGCCAGTAAATCAGAGTCTTATAATGGGGGATTTTAATTTCCCAGATATTGACTGGAATTTGTGGGCTGGTCACTCACACACTAGCAAGGCTTTTGTGGGTTTATTGGATGACTGCTTTCTACATCAGCATGTTCGGGAGGCAACTAGAGGGAGTAATGCTCTTGATTTGATTATCAGTAGTGATTCTTCATGCATTAAGAATCTGCAGATAAAGGAACCACTAGGTGGCAGTGATCACAGTGTGCTGAAGTAGGATTTACTCAAAGAGGTAACTACCATTAGGGGTAAGGGGAAGGGTTATTGCTTTCGTAAAGGCAACTACAATGGTCTGAGACAGTATTTAAATTCTATACAGTGGGACCAACTGATGATGTTAACAACAGCAAATTTAAAATGGGAAGCATTCAAAGAAGTTATCTTGGAAGCTACTAGGCTTTAAATACCAACTAAGAAACCAACTCCGTAGCCAGGTGGGAAGAAGCAGCAGTGCATGGCACACGCTTCTTGATTAGACCAGGGTTCAAGCCCGTCACCACCAAATACGGAGGATGCGGAAAGGTCAGGGAATGACCACCGCATATTTCCGGAGCAATATGGCCTTAGTTGCTAATGCTCCTAAAAAAAAAAAAAAAAAAACCAAATCAAGGTTTAGGCTTAATGGATGTCAGATGAACTAATGAGACATATGGCAGGGAAGAAAAATGCATGGGATACATACAAATTAACATGTGACACAGAAGCTTATGATAGATACAAGTTGATCTGTAACCAAGTTACAAAGGAGGTTAGGCAGGCGAAGGCAGATTACGAGAAATCTTTGGCAACAGATGCAAAGAAAAACAGCAAAGAGTTCTTTTCTTATGTAAACTCTAGAAGGAAGGGGATGAATCAGATCGGTACACTTGATATCAATGGGTCAACTGTTGATGATCCTGCTCACGGAGCTAACAAACTAAATGAATATTTTGCATCGACATTCACACATGAGAAGTTATTCAGCGAGGGGAATGCCAGAGGTGTATTCAACTCTGACAGTAAGCTAGAGAATCTTGTAATAACTGAGAGTAAAGTGGAGGAGAAAAAGTGTTGAAGATAAACACAAGAAAGGCACCTGGGGTGAATGGGATCTATCCAGTTATATTAAAGGAGGCAGAAGGAAGTAAACAAACCCTTAGCCATAATTATGAGAGCTTCCTTGGACTCAGGAGAGGTACCCACAGACTGGAGATGTGCAAATGTGACCCCAATTCACAAAGGAGGATCAAAGGCTGACACAAGTAATTATAGACCTGTGAGTTTAACTTCTGTTCTAGGAAAATTAATGGAGGCACTGGTTAAAGAAGCACTGCAGGATCATCTAGACAAGACTTCAGTTATAGCTCGGACACAGCATGGTTTTGTTAAGGGGAAGTCTTGCCTGACCAATTTGATTGGATACTATGATGCAGTCACAAAAGAACTGGATGCAGGGAATAGCTTTGATATTATATACTTGGATCTTAGAAAGGCTTTTGATACTGTTGCACATGGAAGACTGCTACACAAATTGGAGCAGTGTGACATTGGAGGCAAATTGCTGCTATGGATAAAGGGGGTGGTTGAGGTGGAGAAGACAGAGAGTGGTAATCAATGGACACTGCTCATCGTGGACTAATGTTATTAGTGGAGTCCCTCAGGGTTCAGTGTTGGGTCCATTATTGTTTTCTGTATTTAAAAATGATATTGGTGATGGTATATCAAGCTTAATGTCCAAGTTTGCAGACAATACAAAGGGTGGCAGGGTTGTTAAGGACACTACTGACACTATGCTGCTGCAACAGGATCTGGAAAGGTTGAGCAGATGGGCTGAGAGGTGGCAAATGAAGTTTAACATTGACAAATGTAAAGTTCTATATAGGGGAAACAGCAACGTACCAACTCTGTGGTACTACACTGACAGTGGTAGAGAATGACAAGGACCTGGTGGTAATTGTGGAGGCAGATATGAAGTTCGCTGAGCAGTGCAGACGAGCTACAAGAGTAGCTCATGGTGTATTGTCAATGATATACAGGAATTTAATTTTTCTAACAGGGATAAGGAAATGATTATTCCCTTGTATAAGGCAATGGTCAGGCCACACCTAGAGTACTGTATACAGGTCTGGAGGCCTCATTTCAAGAAGGATGTAGAGCTGCTGGAACAAGTACAGAGAGGGGCAACAAAATTAGTGAATGGAACAAAGGGGTGCTCTTACAAAGAAAGGCTTAAGTTTTGCAAATTACAGTGTCTGGAGACTAGGCACCAGTGAGGTGATCTGATAGAGGTGTAGAAAGCCTTGAATAGTTTGAGTACTGATGGGATTCTTCCTCTTGCTCAGAATAATCACCTGAGAGGACATAAATTCATATTGAGGAAAGACAGATGTAGTATAGACGTGTGGAAATTTGCCTTTAGCCAGCGGGTAGTTGGTTTGTGGAACAGCCTTCCATCCCTTTTCATGGAATTTGATAGCCTAAATAAATTTAAGGCTCAGCTGGATAGGTATTTCGAACAAACAGAAGGGTGAAGTGGAAGTGGGTTTTTTTTTTTTTTTTTGGCTGATGCTGCATAAGCTTGCTTTCTTGCATCAAATGCCTCTACTAATGCTAATGATTAAGGTGCTCCAGTATATGATTCTGCTAGGGAGAGTGTGCTAGCACAGCTTCCTCCCTATTCAACATTCTGTTATAAGGATTGCTATAGGCACTTATAGAACTTCGCCAGTTCAAAGTCTATATATTGAAGCTCATGAACTTCCCCCAAGCCTCAGAAGAAAGATTGTTACTTCTTAACTATACAAAATCCAAAGTCTACCTGCTCATCCCATTAGACCCTGGGCAGTGCAGCCTACTGCTCTCAGATTTTAAGTATCACAAGCTTGGAACATACATCCTGACAAAGTTCTTCAAGGTCCAAAACAGTCCCGATCCCCCATGGTATTATATTAAACCATCCTGTGACAGTTATTTCCTAAACTGGGGAAAGCACTCTCTTGCAAATGTCAGCATACAACTCCACATTGCCCACACACAAAATCATCTGCATTTTACAAAAATATATACTGATGGGTCAAAATCTGAGAGTAGAGTGGGTGCTGCAGCCATTTTCCCTCATAAAACCTTCTCCATATTGCTTCCCAATGAATGTAGCAGCTATTCAGCTGAATTATACACCATCAAATTTGCAACAGAAAATATTCTCCATCTGTCCATCCATAAAAGCATGATATATAAGGACTTCCAGAGTGCACTTAAAGCTTTACATAACATTTCTTCACAAACACATCCTTTAATAAAATTGATAAAATCCAAACTGATGCATATCCAAGAACTCTAATGAGTGGTCATTTTCTGCTGGATCCCAGGACATGCTGGGATACCAGGAAACAAATGTGCAGACTATGCCATAAACATCCATCCAACAGAGAATCATCACAGTATTATGTTCCATATCTTGACTACAAAAGTAATATACGAAGAATATGTAGGGAACAATGGACAATTCAATGGCAAGCCCAAAGGCATAATAAAATCCTCCAAATAAAACCTGAAGTGCATTATTGTTCTCCAGCTTCTGTGTAAACAGAAGGGAGGAAGTAATCTTAACCAGAGAGCGAATTGGCCACAGTCAACTTACTCACCTTTATCTCCTCACAGGGATGCATCTATATATGTGTCTGTGTCATGGGTGGCTCCCAGGCTCTCGCCTAACTCCACATGTATGTACTGTATTTGGATAAAATCTCAAATAAAAGAAAAAATAAACAGCCTGAAAGTTTATCTTATCTTACTGTGCTAAAGCACAAAATTCTGCACCCACTGGAGGAAGTGCTATACTGGTAGGTACCAGCAGTCTACCCAGGATGCCCAACCTGGGAGCACACATTAAAAAAAATAATAAATAAATAATAATAATGATAAATAAATAAATTAATAAATATAATAGAAAAAATAAAATGAATAAATAAATAAAATAAATATATAATTTAAGAAAAAAAATAAATAATAATAATAATGATATATAACCACACCCACTGGAAAAAGTGCTTTACCGGTGAATGCCTGCAATCCCACTCCCGTGTACGTACCTGGGAGGCAGCAAAAAAATAAATAAATAAAAAAATAATAAATTTAAAAAAATAAATAAATAATAAAGAAAAAATAATTAAAAAAATCCCTCACCCACTGGAGAAAACACTTACTGGTGGGTGCCAGCAATCCTGCCCCCCCAGTATCCTAGCCTGGGAGCCAGCAAAAAAAAAAAAAAAAAAAAAAAAAGTGGATAAATCACCTTCTAAATTTACCTTAGGTTTAATGATCTGTCATAAGGCTTATCCAACGTCTACGCCACCAAAAAACAGTTACACAGAACTCTTGCAATAAATTAAATATCATCTGATTAAGAAGATAATTACTTTCATTACCAAAACTAAAATCTTCAATATGTAACAATAACTTTCTTCTTTGTTCAGAGCTCCTCACAGGTAATGATTTTCCGCAATACACACAGTGCAACTCTCCTCTTACAGTGAAACATATTCTTGTTGAGTGTACTTTGTAAACCACTGCCCGCCAAGTCTCATTTAGCTTTCTTCCAAATCTTAAAGAACCACTGACACTCTACCACATATGGTAACGATGCTAATCTGCTGGAATTTTTCCATTTTTATTAAACAGATAAAATTATATCGCCGTTTTTGACTGATGTCATAACAGTCACTATGGATGTGTAACATTCATGACATTGATTAGTGCAATATGGCCTAAGTCGCCCTTGCACCAAAAAACAACTGTAATATATACATACTAACTAGTTGATATTTCTCTTCACTAACATTTGTGGGTGGGGGTTGAAATTTAAAACAGTAAAAAGGATAAACAATCAATAACAAAGAGCACGGCACACAAATCACAAGTAACACAATACACGCAAGTGAGAACAGAGTAACAAGTTACAAAGCTTAAAAAATAGGAATGAAGAGCAGATTCTGAAAATTTATTTTTTTATATGATTGAAGATGTCATGAAAGTGTAAACACATTTCACCATAATAGCCCTCAGAATTCCAGCTGTCGGAATTATCGCAAATTCAATAAGATCGAGTTTACTATCTGTTTATAATAGATTGCACTAACAGAAAGCTCAATAAACAGGGGACTGCTAATTGTTTTTATTGTTTTATGGGTGACCTCCAGAAATCAGACCGATCCACATGGTGTGGTTAGAGACAATCATAGGATAATCTCGAGTGCTGCAGTCTCCTGCCTCGATTAAACGGCATATTGTCCCAATTAAGCGAAGTAAATCCCGGCTATTTTCTCGATTGGTTTCTGTTCTTTAAGATTTGTACCAAATAAACGGCTGGCCCAAATAACCAGAATCTATTGTATTGAGTGCCTTTCTTTTAAGCTTTTTTTTTTTTTATAATTTTAAATATTTGATTTTAAAAAAAATAATGGTATTATGTGGCCACATTGTTGAGACTATGAATATGATAATTTAGAGTTAAGAGTATAGAATTGTTATAGCACAAAAAAAAAAGTCAGTGAGATATACTGATACATGGCCATGTTATAAATTTATAAATCTGCAAAAATCATTCATTGTATTATTTATTATTCAACTTATATCATGAAATTATTTAAAAAACTGCTGCAATTATGAACGTGATATTTAGAGCTCTTAATTAACACACCTCTTGATATCAAGAGCTATGTTAATAAATAAAAAAATGTGGTGTTTTCAGTGAAATTTAATTTCAAGTCCAAAGGCTAGATTTTTAAAAAAAAATCCAGAAAGTCTGACTCTCAAGTTTCTCCATGTCAGTATTGGCCACGATAGGACTAACAGGGGCACCCATAGCTGTGCCCTGTATTTGGTGAAACAGAGAGTCATTGAACATGATCATGCGCCCCCCCCCACCGTTAAACACAGATTGAGAGCAGTACAAATATCATCTGTAAAGAGCGAGGTTCTGTCTCCCAATGTGGTATCCCTGCTCAAAAGACGTCTATGCTAATGACTCTGGTCATTTCCAAAATTATGGCAGTGCTTTCAAATTGCGGTTATCCACCTCTAAATAGATGTGAGCTTCAGGCTCACAATTTTGTTACGCAATCTACTCCTCCTCATGTCAGTGAATTTATCTCTACTGCCTACATCCCCTATTATCCGGGCATATCAGAACATCGTTAGGATTTTGCATCTCCATCGTATACGATGTGTGCAACTTCCAGGGAGGAAACTAGTCTATTATTTATAAGGTGAAAACACCTGTTCCTCCTTTCCTACAGAGTGGTTCCATATACCGCATTACGTGTTCGGAATGTGAGGAGTGTTATGTAGGTGAGTCTGGTAGAAGATTGAAAGACCAGGTTTCTGAGCATGAGGTGGCTCTGCAAACCGCTAATTTTGAACGCCCCACAGTCACTGAGCATTATTGGGTTGAGCAGCTCAATCTTGATCCCCGATGGGATGTTTAAATCATCGCCTATTCACGTGGTTACCACCAGCGCTCATGACTTGAAGCACTGCACATAGTTACCAATTGCACGAGGGGAGTGCACTTACGCCCTATTATAGAATGTACTGTATTGCAGTGCGATGAGCACTGGCAGTCGTGTGTATGTAATTCTGTTCTACCAACACCAGACTCATGATACATGATCATGCCCAACTGACTTTTGCTATTGTAACCATCAATATACAGGCAGCTCTCGCTTTACGAGTTTTTTTTCCCCAAGTATCAACAAAATCGAAAATATGAACATTAATTGCAAAAAAATTAATGTTAAACATTCATAAATACCGCATTTAAAACCACTTGCATAGCTATACAATACAGTGTACCCATCTTTACGATATTAATCCATTCCAGAGACACCATCGTATCGTTAAAATATCGTAATGTGAACCCAATAACACATTGTTTTTTGGTAATTTGTTTCAAGATCTCGGAAGTTGAAATTTTCGCTGTATGACTAAGCTATTTCTCTCTCTAAAATGTCATTTTTAAGGTCTGTTATTAAAATGACATTTTAATAACAGAAAATATGATATCGATGAAAGTGTAGTGCATTTTAATGTTTTGAATTGGTAACTAATACAATTTACAAGCCATGCTCACGACCTTAAGGCCATATAAAAGGTCGTGAGCATGGCTTGTAAATTGTATTAGTTACCAATTCAAAACATTAAAATGCACTACACTTTCATCGATATCATATTTTCTGTTATAAGAACCAATTTTGAATGCTTTTATGATGTTTTTCTAAAGCTCATTTATAGAGGCCACGACCATAAAACAATAAAAACAATTTGCACTTTCCAGTTTATTGGGGTTTTTCTGCAAGCAATTATAAGCGGGTAGCAAACTCTGTCTTCTTGCATTTGCGAAAATATCGATAGCTGGAATTGCGCGGTTTTTTTATGTTATTATGGTGAAATGTGCTTCCCCCTTTACTGAAATTTTCAATCGTATAAAAAACAAATTTTCAGAATCTTCTCTTCATTCTTTTTATTTTTAAGTTTTGTAAACTTGTTATTCCACACGAATCGAATCGTGTTATTTGCAATTTGTGTGTGCAGTTAAAAAATCCTTATGCATGCAATCGTGAAATTTATAATTAAATGAGAAGATTATCTTGGGACCAAATGCCCCTTGAAACATTTCTGAAGACAACGACTCCTTGGCAACAAACCAACGAGTGCCGAGCCAATATTGAGTGATAAATGAGTGTGCATTTAGTCGATGATGGTGAAGAATAAACATTCTTTAACATTTATGAGTCATAAATAATTTCTTAATTATTATAATTTGCTTGATTTTACAGGAAACGTTGTTGTTTAAACATAAACTAATTAACTAATTAATTTCATTGATGAGAATGTAACCCTTATTTTTAACTTTGTCTATGTGAAATAAATTCCCGCTTTACGAGAATTAACTCGTAAAGTCAAGAACTACCTGTATACTGAAGTGCACCATTCACCGACTAGCTGATGAAGAGGTACTTCATCTCGAAAGCTTTTATGTATTTTAACGCTTTTATTATATTATATTTTAACACTTTTATTATATTATATTTTAACACTTTTTTTTATCTTATTGTATTTTAATGCCTTTATCTTATTTTATCTCTGTTTTATCTTATGTATATATCATTTATTTATTTTAACCACTAGTCAGGTGTCGCAAGAAATTTGGATGGGGTCAAATACGCTAAAGTTATGATTTTAGTATATCAAACTTTGAATAGTATTGCCATGAACAACTGGGCAATACTGCAAACATTCATCTTTTGAATAATCAGATTCATGGATAATTTTCATCTGCTGTTGAATTGTTATGAACAATAAATTTATGGAAACTGTGAGTGACTACTAAAACTGGTAGGTGGGAGGAACATATCCCACAGGAAACTGCACAAATTTTATTTAAACCACTAGAAAAATGAGAGGAAAAAATATATATAAGCATACCTGAAACTACATTTCATAATGACATCCATCCCTAAAAATTGAGGACCCTTAAAACTTCCACATTGATATGGGTATGAAGATCTTCAACCAGGAATATTAATTCTCCAACCACCCATCAACAAAAAAATATCGTAATGAACTGTTAAGAAAATGCACAGATATAAGTTGACCTGAATCATGACAACAGCTTTTTGAAATACCATCTTCAAAGAGACACTGACATTCAACAGTTTAATTTATTCCCATATAAAATTCCATTGCATTATTTCATAGGTGTAAAATCGTTCTCAGAAATCGTTGCAGAAGGTTTTTCACCTTCCATCCACTCGTTCCACATCAAGTTTTCTAAGTTTCCAAGACAATAGGATTTCTATTTTATCTTTGAAATAAGCAGTTTTTGTGACAGTTACAGCATGGTACTCTAAGGGACTGACTCAATTTGACATCAGAGAGATGAAAACAACAACAGTCACATTTCCTTAGCTTTTTCATGTATTGGTTATATGATACTTTATAATTTTTAAAGTAAGTATATTACCACACCATTAAAAAAAATAATGGTATTATGCGGCCACATTAATAAGTGTTATAAAATTGTTATGAAAACTGTTTTTAATCTCCTTTAAAAAAATACATATCTTTTAAAAACATAGTTTATTTTGTTCATAGTTTGATCACTAATACTATTAGTGATCACTTGATCACACCAGGTTCTACTCCTGTCTCCCTGTGGCTGGGCTTGGAATCTGGTGGTAAAAACAAACTCCAAGTGCTGAAAGGAGCTAACCTGGATCACAAAGAAAGTTATCCATCACTTCAGCCTTCAGGCTTAATTTCTTCAGAGAGACACTAAACTGACTTTGACATATCTCATCCTAAGAGACAAAGAACAGAAGGATTCCAAAAGGAATCACCATTGACCATTGTTCTAATAATAAATAATTACACAAGCCAATTTATAAATGCTTTTTCTCCATTTCTTATTCAGAAATGACTTGAGAATGCTTATCACTTAAATTGGTGAAAAGTGCTCTGAGACTTACTTTTAGAGACCATGAACCACAAACACTCCAAAGCCTTACTCAGAATTTCAAACTCTGCATGCATTCCTCTCACAGTTACTCCACATACCACACTGTTAAGTTCTGGGCAAAAACTTCAAGCTGTGAAAATTCATTGTACATTCTAGGCATAGCCTCTTATTGTGAAGGTACTCTGCCATGAGTTGCCTTGATATTGCATTACAAATGGAAAAACACTGCTCCAAAGGAGAGGTGTATTGCTTTTTATTTAAAGTTTATGGCACTACCCAGACCCAATTTTCAATCCTTTGTGCATCTGTTATAATATGCACTGTACACTGATTTTTCAGAATGTATGTCATGTGTTATGGCAGGAGTAGCTGCAATCATTTATGACTATAAATTTCTTTGGAATGCTTTGCTGTTGTCAATCTTCTGGACACTGGGAACAATTTGACTTACAGAAAAGACCTCTAACAAGCATCTTCTGTGGATCTCCTTTGTGAAACTGAATTGTTTATGTGATTGCAATTTCAAACCTGCCAGTTCATAATTCTTCTGAAACTTGACTAAAATCTTTTGTGAAAATATTCCTAACAATAGCAAGTAAAGTTCTAAATGATCTAGAATCAGATTTTGGTTTATCTGACTGTTTCAATAGGGTTTTTATCAAAGCAATTTTCAAACCTGAGGGGAACCCCCCTCCCCCATAGACAAGTATTAAATTATTTATTAAAATGTCTCTTATTTATAAAATATAAATAAAATTCTCTTATATTCTGTGTATAATGGTATTTGGCATTTCCAAGTTTAGCAGTGGTGGAATTACCTTAAGCTTATTCAGGCAAAGCTTAAGCTTATTCTGAGAAAACTGTGAAGTGGAACTTTTGATTCCTAGTGCAGTTTTGATAGTTAACTTCAGGTCCAGATCCTATCAATTTTTTTAGCCTGTTGTTGCTGATATAGTTCCATGTGAAGGTCTGATATAAATTTAAAAGCCACTCAAGATACCAATTAATTTATAAACGTAAAATAAGCATATTACCTTATCTACTGTAATTTTTAAATCATAAACCACAGTGACAAATAACTTTTAGGTCAAGTTACAAACTGATGGAAGGGACATTGCTGGAGAGGAAATAGGGATTTTGTTGTTATATGTATGTAAATCATGATGTAAAATTTACATCTGCTTGGAAATATACCCATATCCTGCCAATTCCTAAAAAAAAGGGTGACAAATTCCTTTCATCCATTTTTTCCCCCTAAATCTCTTTATTCTCTTTTTTAACAACTCCCTTGCCTCTTTTAATTCAATCACTGTTTATCCCTAACAGAATGATCACTTCATGTTTTCTTATTTTGCAATTACCACATCTTGTAAAAACATTTTTAAGAAAGATGGTTTTACAAGATTCAATCCAGCACAAAATCCACATATGAAAATACCCTTACAGATCTTAGATGTGGAATCAAAAGCCTAACATTTTCCCGCCATTGTGATACGATAGTTGTATGCCGTACTAGATAGTGTTAGTTGAACTTCGTTAGCAGTTAAATTGTACGTTTAAATAAATACATATAACGACTTAGATTACAAACGTAATATAATTAATTATATTTAACATAATTAATAACATAACATAATTAATTAATAAATTAATAGAATCATGACTCAGACCAGAGCAGCAAAGCAAAAGGCTCAAGCTAATGGAAGCGCTGTGGCTCAGAGCAGAACTGAGGGGGGCAGTTGTCCTCTGACTCACAGCCTTATAAAATGCACTGTTTGCTTGATGTTTGCAGAGCAATCGGGTACGGGACATGATACTGCCAAGGGGGATGTCTTTGTGTGTGCGCGCGATGCAAGGAGTGTATCGATATCAGGCAACAACTCGGCGTTCTTGTGGGCCTATATGAGAGCTTGAAGGACAGGGTGGATGCCCTCGAAGGAACTAAACTGAGGGGCCCATCAAGCTCTCAGCTGCCCACATCAACGCCAGAGCTTGCACTTGGACATCACGTGACACAGAGACAACCCCCAAGGCAGAATGCGCTGGTCCCGAAGGAACTAGTAGTTGTTGGTGACTCAATTGTCAGGGAAACGGGGAACATGCTTTGTAAAAAAGATAGGTGGAACAGGACCAGGGTATGTCTGCCAGGGGCAAAGGTTGATGACGTTGTAGAGCGAATATCATCTTTTAAGGGCACAAAAGGTGATATAGTTGTACACGTTGGCACTAATAATATTAAGAGTAGGAGACCGGCAGAATTACTTAACAAGTACAGGTCACTGTTGAACAAAAGCCGAGAATTAGGGTTGAATTTGAAAGTGTCTGCAATTCTGCCCAGACACGATAGGAGGGAGTATATGATGAGAGCCTTGTCGATCAATTCGGCCCTGGAAAGATTGTGCAAGGCTCAAGGGGTAGAATTTTTTTCAGCCTGGACTGTACTTGTTAACAGGAGAGATTGCTTCTACAGGGATGGGATACACTTAAATAGAAAGGGTGCAAGAATATTTGCTGATGCTATCGAGGCAGTGTTAGGTGGGTCAGAAAACTGCTAGCTTGGGGGGAGACAAAGACCAATAGATTGACAGTAGCCACTGGCAGAGGTGAAAGAGATTCTTGCACTACTTCTATTAGAATGAGTAGAAGCCTGAAAAACAAGATGCATGGTATTTCAGAGACTGCTGGGAGCCATTGCGGTACAAATAAACACATGGGTTGTGTTAGGGTAGCTAAGAATAGAAACAGGTGCAGGTATACTTGCGTGTACACCAATGCTAGGAGTTTAGTAAATAAATTTGATGAATTTGAGGTATTGCTCAAAACATCAAAGGCAGATATTGTTGGGATATCAGAGACGTGGTGTCACACAGATATAAGGGATGCAGAACTGCAATTTGGGGAGTACAACGTCTACAGAAAGGATAGACAGGATAGGAAGGGGGGAGGGGTTATGCTATTAGTTAAGAAACACATAAAAACCAAGGAAGTGAAGCCAGTCGACATCGCTGGACAGTGCAGTGTTGAGTCAGTTTGGTGTGACATAAGCATTGGGAGATCAAAATTGAGAGTAGGAGTGTGCTATAGGCCTAATGACTCTGATGAGTATAATAAGAAACTGTACAGGGAAATAGAGTGGGCCAGTAAATCAGAGAGTCTTATAATGGGAGATTTTAATTTCCCAGATATTGACTGGAATTTGGGGGCTGGTTACTCACACACTAGCAGGGCTTTTGTGGATTTATTGGATGATTGTTTTCTACATCAGCATGTTCAGGAAGCAACTAGAGGGAGTAATACTCTTGATTTGATTATCAGCAGTGATTCTTCATGCATTAAGAATCTGCAGATAAATGAACCACTAGGTGGCAGTGATCACAGTGTGCTGAAGTGGGATTTACTGAAAGAGATAACTACCATTAGGGGTAAAGGGAAGGGTTATTGCTTCCGTAAAGGCAACTACGATGGACTGAGACAGTATTTAAATTCTATACAGTGGGACCAACTGATGATGTTACCAACAGCAAATTCAAAATGGGAAGCATTCAAAGAACATATCTTGGAAGCTACTAGGCTTTACATACCAACTAAGAAATATTGTTCAAGGTTTAGGCCAAAATGGATGTCAGATGAACTAATGAGGCATATGGCAGAGAAGAAAAATGCATGGGATACTTACAAATTAACACATGACACAGAAGCCTATGATAGATACAAGTTGATATGCAACCAAGTTACAAAGGAGGTTAGGCAGGCGAAGGCAGATTACGAGAAATCCTTGGCAAGGGATGCAAAGAAAAACAGCAAAGAGTTCTTTACTTATGTAAACTCTAGAAGGAAGGGGATGAATCAGATTGGTTCACTTGATATTGATGGGTCAACTGTTGATGATCCTGCTCAGGTAGCTAACAAACTAAATGAATATTTTGCATCGACATTCACACATGAGGAGTTATTCAGCAAGGGAATGCCAGAGGTGTATTCAACTCTAGCAGTAAGCTAGAGAATCTTGAAATAACTGGGAGTAAAGTGGAGGAGAAACTGTTGAAGATAAACATAAGAAAGGCACCCGGGGTGGATGGGATCTATCCAGTTATATTAAAGGAGGCAGCAAAGGAAGTAAGCAAACCCTTAGCCATAATTATGAGAGCTTCCTTGGACTCAGGGGAGGTACCCATAGACTGGAAATGTGCAAATGTGACCCCAATTCACAAAGGAGGATCAAAGGCTGACACAAGTAACTATAGACCTGTGAGCTTAACTTCTGTTCCAGGAAAATTAATGGAGGCACTGGTTAAAGAAGCACTGCAGGATCATTTAGACAAGACTTCAGTTATAGCTCAGACACAGCATGGTTTTGTTAAGGGGAAGTCTTGCCTGACCAACTTGATTGGATACTATGATGCAGTCACAAAAGAACTGGATGCAGGGAATAACTTTGATATTATATACTTGGATCTTAGAAAGGCTTTTGATACTGTGGCACATGGAAGACTGCTACACAAATTGGAGCAGTGTGACATTGGAGGCAAATTGCTGCTATGGATAAAGGGGTGGTTGAGTGGGAGAAGACAGAGAGTGGTAATCAATGGACACTGCTCATCATGGACTAATGTTATTAGTGGAGTCCCTCAGGGCTCAGTGTTGGGTCCATTATTGTTTTCTGTATTTATAAATGATATTGATGATGGTATATCAAGCTTAATGTCCAAGTTTGCAGATGATACAAAGGTTGGCAGGGTTGTCAAGGACACTACTGACACTACACTGCTGCAACAGGATCTGGAAAGGTTGAGCAGATGGGCTGAGAGGTGGCAAATGAAGTTTAACATTGACAAATGTAAAGTACTACACATGGGAAACAGCAACCCCAGGGCAACGTATCAACTCTGTGGTACTACACTGACAGTGGTAGAGAATGAAAGGGACTTGGGGGTGATTGTGCAGGCAGATATGAAGTTCTCTGAGCAGTGCAGACGGGCTGCAAGAGTAGCTCATGGAGTATTGTCAATGATATACAGGAATTTTTCCAGCAGGGATAAGGAGGTGATTATTCCATTGTATAAGGCAATGGTCAGGCCACACCTAGAGTACTGTATACAGGTCTGGAGGCCTCATTTCAAGAAGGATGTAGAGCTGCTGGAACGAGTACAGAGAAGGGCAACAAGATTAGTGAATGGAACAAAGGGGTGCTCTTACGAGGAAAGGCTTAAGTTTTGCAAATTACAGTGTCTGGAGACTAGGCACCAGCGAGGTGATCTGATAGAGGTGTATAAAGCCTTGAATGGTTTAAGCATGCTCAATGCTGATGGGATTCTTCCTCTAGCTCAGAAAAATCACCTGAGAGGGCATAAATTCAAATTGAGGAAAGACAGATATAGGATAGACGTGCGGAAATTTGCCTTTAGCCAGCGGGTGGTCGGTTGGTGGAACAGACTGCCATCCCTTTTGGTGGAGGTTGATAGCCTAAATAAGTTTAAGGCTCAGCTGGACAGGTATTTTGAACGAACAGAGGGGTGAAGTGGAAGTGGGTTTTTTTTTTTTTTTTTTTTTTTTTGGCTGATGCTGCATAAGCTTGCTTTCTTGCATCAAATGCCTCTGCTAATGCTAATGCTAATTTGAAAGCACCTCAGCACGTTAAAAATCTACTTTATCCTATATGATGGCCAATAAATAAAAACTCTACCTATTTCTAATCATACCATTTATCTCTGTAACTCGATTAAGTGACAAGAACTTTTATTATTAGACTATTTTTACTGAGTTCAGAAATTCATCTTTCCCATTATTAGTCTCTCAGATTTCTATCCCGTAATTGATCCATAACATAAATTACCACAGTAGGTCCTCATGTTTAAAACTTTTACCGCTGACAGTTTTCTTTTATGCAAGGTCAACTTCTTTACGTGGTCACCTGATTCATATTTTGAATTATTTGAATTTACATAAGTATTAGACCTATGCTAAAATACTTTAACTTTATCAGCATATGATATTTTGGATTCTTCTATAATTGCATTACTAGATAATAATTCTTTATAATTATTTCTCTCTAATTGTTCCTTCAAGGCAATGGCATAAGAAACCCTTATGCCATTGCAGCTTTCAAATGTAATATATCACACTACAAATTGGGACTTCAACTTGAGTCCTGGGTGCACCCATTATAATAGATAGGAGTTTGATAATCTTTTCTGTTATATTTAGGTAGCATGATGTTGTTGCTAGTTGAGTTTATAATATATAATTAATGCCTTTCTTTTTGAATGTGTACATAGATTTACCTACAAAATATCATGGCAGGCAGGCATTATTACAGAATTTGCATTTTTATTTCATGTTTGTAAGTAATCAAGGAAAAAATTTCTCCCCCCCCCCCACTTCCACTTAGAAAGTAAAAATCCAATTAGATCTATACTCCAAGTGTTTTGCTTTACAGTTCCAACTATAAGTTACCTAACCTGAATAAACTATTTGCCAGTATGTCAGTGTTCCAAAAGTCGGGGGTTCAAATCCCGCCTCGGGCTTGGATCAGAGTAGTGCAAAAACTTTGGGAGGTGAATTATGGCCACAGAAGCCGATGTGCCAACAACTAACAGAAAAAGAAAAAAAAAAAAAAAAATGTCAGTGTTCTTAGTGATGACGTGAATTCTGTGGGATTTCCAGTAAGGTGCCATATTTTTCAGGAATATAAAAAATAATTATCAATTTATGAATAAAAAGAATGTTTCCTACCTAGACATTACTAATATTATGTTTAAAATCAAATGAATGTTATAATACATCCGGCCACTATTCTGACATAAAATTTGCATACATTTATAGGTTTCTGATGGCTCAGAATTGAAATATCTGTATTCTGCCAAATTTTTCCAACTTCTGTACTACAAAAGATATATAACATATGTCATTTAAAAAACATTGTAGTCATGATTAACTGCTGCGGATTTACTGTAACTCTTGTATCATAATAGCAGGGTAAAATTGAGAGAGAGAGATTTATAAATGTTATGGAGAAAATATTACTTGAATGGTTACTAGATAAATAAAATCTCTGTCTGTTCTGTCACATTTGCAAAATATTGATAATTCACAATGTGGTGCCAGCTTTTTTTTTTTTGTGTGTGTATTGGGGTCATGTGGTTACTTTCCAACTGTTCTACTAATTTAAATTGATTAGATAAAACTTTATTATCTTTGGTGTTACCTCTCACTATGAACACAAAAAAAGTATATTTTTTATTGTAAATCACAAAAAAACGTGGATAACAAACATGTTTAAACTGGATAAAACTGGCTTATCATGTTGGGAATTACCACTATTCCAGCTGGTGAAGTATTATTTAAAATTAAATTAAATTGTGACTAGGCTTTTCTCTTTAAAATTTTACCTTAAGTGATATAGTTTTATAGAAACTCTTATGCCATTGACAGACAGTCCATCCACATACATAAAAAAAAAAAAAAAACCTTCTGATACCGTTATTTATCAACATTTTTGTTTTATAGATAAAATCTGGTGCTATAGAAGTTTTGGAGAAGTACCCTATTGATATTCGTATCCGTTCAACCCCCTTAGGACCTTGCAAGAAAAGGCGTGATACTAAAGTTCGTAATACTTCCTCTTCCAAAAAAGGAAATAACTGGTATTCTAGTCTGAGAAAAAGGACTCCCAGAAGTAAAATGAATCACTTTTATCCATCATCAGCATCAGCAACATTTTATAAAAGTAAACTGCCTTTAAATTGTGATAATAAATGTGATAAAAATATTGAGGAAAACCATGACATCACAATTAGGAAAGCCAACGTCACTTCTAAGAACACTGCCAGTATTTCTTCTAATAATTTTAACCAAATTTCAGCTGCCAACAATAGTTCTGCAGAAGCACAAAGAACTTTTATAATATCAGATGAAATACAAAAAGAGGTGAAAGACGTGTGTAAATCAGATTGTCCTAATGGTATGGTTTCAAAAACAAATTGTTCAGTTAAAAATATTCCAAATACTGGTATTAAATATCAAGAAAGCAATGCCTGCAAAAATGCTGTTTGCAAACCTGAAAGTAAAAAACATATTTTTAATAATGCTTCTTCTGTTAGCAGATCACCTATATACTTAGAAAGAAATGTGAGAGGTTCAAAGTTGGGCTGTGTTCAAGATGAGCATTCATACAAAAATTCTATTCAGAATCATGAAACTGATCAGTCTCTTACAAATATGTATTGTAATTCTTACTTTTCAGATGAGCTATTAAAAGATAACATTAAAAAAGTTTTACCTTACTCAGAGAATGCTTTATTCGAAGATTTGCATAGTAATAATTCATTGCCATCTGAATCTCATTTCAGTATTAATGAAATTTCTGCAAATCCATGCATACTGCCAGTTGTTACATCATCCATGTCTTCATTAAGCCAGAATAATAATGTTACAGAAGACTCGCACATTAAGACAATTTTACCACCACCACCACTACTACCACTGCCACAATTTGTACAGCCACAAATGCAAAGTTCCAATAATAAAATTTCTTTACACTCAGATTCACCTTTTTTATTAAATAGTAAATATATACCTCCTGTTTTAAGTGGTCCGCCTTCCATGCATTTTACAGATACAAAAGTGAAACAACAACTCTATCCCAACTTAAGAAGCTCACCCTGTTCTCGTATGAATAATCAAAGTGCTATTGAATGTAGCTCCCCCTTTACTGCGCCACAGCAGTTTTTCAGCAGTGCCGATTCAGTTTTTTTAGGAAAACCAGGTGTACTGAATTTGAATAGATCACATAAATCTTTAGAAAAACAGGAACTGTGTGAAATGCCAGAGATGCATCATGTTACTTCACCAGTAAGTCTTCCACATACCAGCTACACTAATTTCATAGCTAGAAATGGATGTAACAAATTTACTGATATGTTTACTTCTTGCTCTGATAACTTGAAACAAATGTCACCTTTGTATTCTTCTACTTCATCCCCAAATAATGTTACATATGCAGATAAAATTTCAAATCCTATATATTTAGATATTAAAGATAGAACAACCATTAATACTGTTCAATCTGAATACAAAATACCTCCCCAAGTATCTGATGCATCAAATTTGCCATTAAGTAATCAGCATATAGAAAATCGGCCGTTACAGTCACCTGATAGAAACTATATTAGTCAGAGCTTGCAATATTCAGAAATGTACAACACAGGAGATTACCGTGCATGGCATTCGGGGCTAATTACTAATTCATCTGAATATGTTAATAACAAGGAAGATGCTTCTTCACCTTTTGACCGTCCATTATTATCTGCAAATTTTTCCCACTTTGACAAACAGAATATTAGTATTTTAAATTCTCCACCACAGGGAGTCATCGAAACACATGTTAATAATTTGGATATGAATATTAGGAATGCCAATGCAGACTTTTTATTGCCTTCACATTACAAATCAGGTGCAGTTCAAGAGTATTCATGCATTCCACTCACAGAGAAGTGTGTTCCTCCAGCAGAATATCCATTGCCAGTTTCTACTGCTGATTTTTCACATGTTTCATTAAACAAAACTTCTTCAGGTTCTTTACCTCCAAAATCCCTTCATGTTGACCATTATAAGATTAATGTGAATTTTCCTATTAATCGTGTATCATCCAGTAAGCGTTCCAGTCAGTTTTTTCACTCATATTCTGCATCACCAGCATCAACTTCATTCTTATCATCATCAGTCAAGGATTGTTATCCTTCTGAAAAAAACAGCATTTTGACCACAGTTTCAAGAATTCCTGTCTCCCTCCAGTGTCCGTCCAGCCATAATCAGGTTTCTGCCAACCCTTCTAGGAGTTATTCTACATCGGCATATTTAAGTGGTGTTTATGAACCTCCACCACAATTTCAACCATCTTTGCTTACAGAAAATAAAAATCTTTCATACATGAATAGGTTTCCACATCAGCCCAAAATGGAATCAACACTTCAAGTAAATATGGTATCATCAACATCAAATACTATGCATTCTTCATATGCTCATCCAACTGTATTTTCTCGCGAACCACACTTTGTCCCAGAACATGTATCAGTATCACAGGCATTCCAAGCTGATAACTTAGGTAAAACATTTCAACAGGTGTCTCTTTGCCAAAGGACACCAAGTGATAAAGATTATAAGAATGACTGTATGAATTCTCATGCCTCCAACGAAACCAGTATCTCTGATAAAATGCCATTCTTACTACCTTCTTTCCAAAATACCTTTAGTACTTCCTCTGTTTCCCAAGAATCCACTTCAAGTAATATAAGAAACCATGATGTGACACAAACACCAGTAGCAACAAAATACAGTTCTGATATTCATTCGTTTGAAGAGATTAAAAGCCAAACAAATACTATTACTGCCCCATCAAATAAATCTCATAATAGCCTGATTTCTAAAATTCCTGTTAATTCAATGCATATTTATATACAAGGTAAAAATAATGTATTTCCTCAGCCACCTTTGACATCAAATGTATGCGCTGAGATGAATCATAAAAACACAAATTCTCAAAACGAGGAGGCCAGGCTTATGCATGATTTTCCAACCAGAAATTTGTATAATCTTTCACATAATGAAGGTTCAAAGACATCTTTTATACCGGATAACTTGGATAATATGATTGAGGCAAATAAAGGAGCGTCCGAAAATCACAAAGAACAGAACACATGTCCAATATACTCTGAAGAAAATAATATTTATGAAGTTCATTCAGATAGTGAAAGCAATTTTCACGATGAAGAAATAGGTGGAGTGGCTATTGCTTTGACTCATGGCTCGGTACTCTTTGAATGTGCTAAACACGAACTCCATGCAACTACAGCTTTAAAGAATCCAAACCGTAAAAATCCAACACGTATTAGTTTGGTATTTTATCAGCATAAAAATTTAAATTATAAAAATCACGGAGAAGCAGAATGGGAGAAAAAAGTGTTAGCAAAACGACTAGAAGAAGAGTTGCCTGAAGAATGTAAACTTGGTTCATCTCCCTGTAAGAAGCGAAGGGTTGAAAATGAAAAACAAAACTCTGAAAATGATAGCCTTGAAATAGATAATATTCCCATCAGACAAGTAAATACTGGAACAACTCTGAGTTGGGTTACAGTTTTTTCCCTTGCACCTCTAAATGTTAGTAATCCTTATCAAAAGTGGCTGTAAATTCTTAAAAATACCTTGTATGTGTAGAACATGCAAATTAATTTCAGTAGTTCTATTTTCCCTTCATATTTATATAAAAAATTTTAACTCTCAACAAAACCACAAAGAAATGTTTTAATTTTTCTAAAACGTTTCCTGCTTAAAAGAATTGCTAAAAATCATTTGTTCAAACAAACAAAAAAAAAAATATATATATATATATATATATTATTATTTTTTTTAATTTTAAATCTAGAGAGAGTTAACCTTAAATTTGCAGTTAGTCCTGATGTTCAACAGTCATTCTGTTGAATGAGATACTACAGTTTTTTATACGTATACATTTTTTTTTATTACAAATGCTGAAATTAATGTTTTGTGTGAATAAGCATGAACCAGTTTATCTCAGGGTTTTTATGTGGTTTCTTTTTTTTTCATAATATCATACTTTTATTTTAGACTTTTTTTTTTTTTTTTTTTTTATCTTTACGATTTTTATCTAATTTCTATGAAATATGTTTCATTATACTTCCAAAGTGGTAGCTGTTATGTTAATATTGTTTATAGGTAGTAGGTACATTTTACAACTTACTAATCAAGAGCACCAAACTGATGAAGGTTTCACTATAGATTGAATGATCTTAAAGGTATATATTATTTATTGATAAATTTAAAAATTTGAATATACATGTACTGTTGTGTTGATATTAAATTAAACCCATCAGCTATTTAATTCTATTCTGTACTAGTCAAGCAAACCACTCTGTTTGGATATATTTTGAAAATTGCCTAAAAATATTTAAATTGCTTGGGCTTAATCTCATGAATTTCCTGTATCAGTAGATGTAATCAGAATATTATTAGAAATGAAGTTTAATTAAATTTACTTTGTCATCATCCAAATCTGTTATATCCAGGAGGAAAATAGTGAAAATAGTTCACTATTTTCCTCCTTACTGTTAAAACAAAATCATATCTTAAAATTGAACTTCAGTTAGCATATGAATATATTAACTAGTATGAATCAGAGCTGTAATACTCAATATGTTCTACGTTGATACTAATATTTGTAAAATAATAAGAGGAGTTTACCTCAATATATTGAGGTAAACTCCTTATTATTTTACAAATATGAATATATTAACTGTATAAATAACAGATAAGGCTTAACACTGCGGGCTTTATATTAAGGAACTTTAAGGATCTTTATTCTTCAGAAAAACTTTTTTCCAGCATATGTTGATTGAACTGTCCTGATTGTAAATGAGGAAAAGTACCATTCACAGTAAGATATTAGAGGGATAATAATAGAAGAGCATTCACTGATAAGAATCCAGCTATAATTTGCAGAAGCTAGAAGAAAAGTAAACACACACACGTGTATTGGAGTGAGGACATTTAATATATATTTCCCCTAGGTTTTTGATGGAAAGATTCTTTCATCTTTAAGGAGTGGGAGATAACAGGGGGAACTGACTTGGTATTATTATTGACCATTAAACCATCAATCATTGGATATGTATTCTGATTAAAGGAATGCAACAAGCTGTCACTAACATCTACAACAGAAGAAGTGTGTTAAAGCTTGTTTGGTTCACAGGGTATTACGTTCATTATCATGAATGGTAAAAGCAAAATTTTGAAGAGCTATCTTTCTTATATAACTGTGGTTGGGGTAGTTTAGTTTGTAATCTGTGTTATCTTTACAGATTTTTATCTGTGAAGAGATTAGCATTCAGCTGTAAGTATTGAGTTGTTATCTTCCTGTTTGAATGCATTAATCTACTGGTAATCAGTGTTAACACTGTTACTTTCACATAAATTTTGAATGACCTAATGATATATGACTTGACTTCTTGAAATTCTGATCTGTTGCTGACTTGGGTGGGGAGGGAGGAGAATCCTCCATGATGGTATAATCAGTTCACCACTTATCACTCATTTGGAAAGTTTGAATCCCATTGGTGATCAGGAACTCTTAAATGCCCCTACAGTTTTGTCACACACACACACACACACACAAACATAATACACATTATAAAAAAAAACTAGCATAATAGAAGGAAAAGAAGAGTAAGAATAAAAATTCTAATTATAGTTTACCAAAATTTACAAGGACTAAGTGTATTGGAGTCAAGGACAAGATTTGGAGTTAATTCCTTGTCATCAGACTCAAATGACTCAAAAGCATTATTATTGCCAAATTCAGGCATCCTGTTATGCAACTTTCAGTTTAACATATGTTTTAATCATTCAAAGGCCAGATGGATGCAGAACTACTGTTCCTCTTTGTCGAGGTCCTGGGCATATAGACTAAAGATGGATAGTCACATAAACCCAGATTTCAAAGTAACAAACTTTAACCCAGTGCTAGTTGCACCAGACTTCGCTGGCATCCTTTAACTCTAATAATAGTAATTATTTAATAATAATTACTATTATTACAGTAAAAATATCAGTTTTGCATTGATCATTAATTAAGGATTAAAAATCTTAATTTTTTTTCTACCTTCCTGAATATAGGCAAACATCTCAACTATATCTGAGATGTTTGCAAAATTCTTTGCAAAATATATGCAAAGAACCTGACGGTTCCACAAGACTTCTTTTTTTTTAATTAATTTATTTATTTTGTATCTTTTTTGTGCTCTGCCAGCCACACAGCATCTCAGTTCTACTCTCATGTTTTGTTTGTGTTGAACAGTTGCTGTTCAAGCTAAGGTTTGCATGCAGTAATGCTCCACCTTCCAGTTTGTGAAACTTGTCCTGCACAAACATCTTCAACTTCTTGAATATTTTGCACCAAGTACTTAAATGCTGAGATGCAGGTAATTCTTCAGTATTAGGAAGCAGGGATCAAGCTAACCCCAATCCTTCTAATATATAGGCCTTACTTCTTACAAAAAAAGAGTACTGCTTCTCTGCTTATCTTTGATGACACTCAGCTTTCTAGACAAGGTCATATATCTCTATTAGGTATTATTCTGACTTCTAATTTCTCTCTCTTGACATAAATACATCACAGATATTGCTTCCTCTGCATCAGAAAACTTTTCTTTTTCATTCTTGGTATTAATTTTCTTCCAAATAACTATTCACCATACAAATCACAAATCAGCCTTACCATAGAATATTGTTCCCACTTTGGGTTGCCAATCCCAAAACCTCTCTAAAGCTTCTAGATGGGTCATTGATTAAACTGACTGCCCTCAGAAGAGGGCAGTCAGTTTAATCAATGACCCATCTCTTACAAGGTCTCTTCACTCTCTGTCTCACAAACATTCAGTTTCTGCTGTATACTTTTTGATATCTGTTGCTTCCTCTGCATCAGAAAACTTGTTTTCTTTTTCATTCTTGGTATTAATTTTCTTCTAAATAACTACTCACCATACAAATCAGCCCTACCATAGAATATTGTTCCCACTTCTGGGTTGCCATTCCCAAAACCTCTCTAAAGCTTCTAGACCCCATTCAAAAGAGGGCAGTCAGTTTAATCAATGACCCATCTCTTACAAAGTCTCTTCACTCTCTGTCTCACAAACATTCAGTTTCTGCTGTATGCCTTTTGATGTCTGTAGATACTAAAAGGTGTGCAGCAGAATTACATTTCCACCCCCCCCCCTCTCTCTCTCTCTCTCTCTCTCTCTCTCTCTTACAAACCACTCTGGACATATTCCTCAACTAGTCAGCAACCATTCGTTCTCCAACTTTCAAACTCACAGAACTAACTTTTCCTTTTCCTTATTTATTGCATCTACTTCTGTTTTCTGGAAAAACCTTCATTCAAATGTATTTCCCAAAAATTACAATCGATGTAAATCTAATTGTAATATCAACAAGCATCTTCTGTCTTCACCTTCAACCTGTGCATGTTAATAAGTATTATAGAATCTAATACATTTTATGTTTCTGATTTCCTTTTAAAAAAAATCATCTTCATGGAAGTGGTGAAACCCATGTTTAGTCTCTAGAGCAAAGTTTCCGACATCCCCCTCCCCCCATACTTATCCTTCAACCCATGCACGGTACTAAGTACTATAGGTTTTGATACCTTTTGTGTTTGGGGTTTTCATTAAAAAAAAAAAAAGCCTGAATTTTACAGACTATTAGGGGACAAGGGGATGTCTGTTAAATTAAAAGCTATCTTTTGAGACCATTTATACCTCACATAATTGAAAACTTAAACAGTTACTCTGTATATGTATGTATTAGAAAAACTGAATTATAGTTAAACCATAAAATAGGCTTTTATTTTTTCCCATGACGTTATTGGTCCATACATAGTACATAGTCTAAGATAAGTTATGACTGTGTAGTGATAGGTTGATGCTAATCAATTTTTTTTTTTTTTTTTCGTTATAAAATTGAGGATTTTACTGTATAAAACTTAAATAACTGGCAGTTATTTAAGGATGTACCATGACAAGTTAAGTCTTACTGTTGATAAAGGAAGCAGTCGTCTCTGAAAGCTATGGTTGTTTTTATCACTTTTAATTCCGTATAGTGTAATTTCTATATTTTTAATTCTATTATTTTATCCCTTTTATTGTACAATCAGTGTATTTTTTTTTTTTATCATGTTATATTATTATTATTATTTGAATAAAGTTTCAGTTATATAATTGGTGTGAGGCATTGTTATTATGAGTCGTAACAGTGCCTAGTACTGCTCCTAGGGAGGGGGGAGACACTTACATTATCCCAATTTGACAGGAAAACATGCTTTCCTAAAATCCAAATAAACAATGTTGAAATTATTTCCTACATCAAGATCATGAGCGACTCTACCAAATATCAGAAAGAAGGAGGAAATGTTTGGTTAAACATAGTTTTTCCCCCTCCCCATGCACTACACTATGTCTGTCTCAATCAAAATAATGTTTTTCTGGTACTTTTCAATATGACCCTACTAATTGAGTTACCGAGTGGTGCTTATTCCTTTGATCGTTAATTGGCCACCCTTTAAGATAACTAAACCCAGGAGAAGATGAAAGAGTTGATTGGGACAATTATGAATTAAATGTGGTTCTTCACTGGTTGAAAATTTGTTGTCCGTGGCTGATGATATCAAGAAGTTATCACAAATAGGTTTGAGTCTAAGGGGGAGGGAGCTAAGTTCCTCATCCTGCAGATCTCCTCCTGATGTTTTCTTTGATGAAGAATAAAAATCAAAGCTCTGTCATGTGTGAGCAGCCTTCAAAATTTTAGAAAGGTCTAGACTAAAACATGTGGAGATGACTGTTGTGATAGGACAATTCAATCTTTCACAGTGTTAATGATGTTGATTTTAACAGAGCTTTCACGATTATCTAAAATCAGAACAGCGGTTTGATCTTTTCAAGGTTTCAGCTTCAAAATTAAATATTTCAGTACTATTTAAAAATTCTCAGGTCATCCATCTGCTCAGGCACTCTAATCTCAGACTAATGATGAATTGAGAAGAAACAGAACTTTGAAATACCACATTTCTTGTGGTGCTCATGAAGAATGTCGTTAATTGTTATCAGTCAGCAGAACTCATTTGTACAACTTTTTTACCCTCTGTAGCAATATATTTTACAGATTCATGGTAATAATAACAGTTTCAGAAAAAGAAAGACTACTTGCCATGAAATAAATACAACAAACATTAATAAAAATAAATCAAATTAATACTCTTATTAGGGTTATTCTGTTAGGCCTATTAGGGTTAAGGTCAACAACAGAAATATAATCTTTTTCTGAGTTCATAAGTGTTGATCGCTTCTTGAAGATGATGCTTGTCTGTCTTTATTTAATTCTGTTTTTATTATGAAAATGGTACTCCTGTTTCTCCTATTTTAGAGTGGGGGTGCATCTCCTTCATGTTGGGGGCAGGGGTCTTGCATTTGCATTTCTGAGGGTTGTTTTTTATCTTTTTCTTATTTTATGATTTTATTTTATTTTTAATATTGTGGGATACCTTGGTGTTCAGATAGCAAACCTGCACCTTGCAAAGGATAATCCTAATTGTAGTATTAATTTTCTGTTAATTAGCTTTTTTTCATCATAATTTTTGGGGAAATAATCACATATGTCTTTATAATAAAATTGCAGCTTCACATTCCACATTTTGACATTGGCATTGACATTTTGGTCAGCTTAAATTAATGACATCAGAAGATATCAGTAACTTTATCAATGGACCTTGATAGTACTTGACTGGAAATCAAATAGAAAGAAAACTTAGTTTCTTTAAAGAAAGCCAAAGAGCCTTTCTCAATCAGCTTCCCATATAGTTGGCATAGTCATAAACCAGTTTCATGGGCTTGTCTCATTGTCAGCCCATAGCATATTTTCACAAAGTTCTTTCTTCATATAATTAGTTAGAAGTGTCTACTAAGTGTCACTGAAAAATGGCAGATTGTTGTGTATATGGCTGAAAGGAATAAACTTCACTAGGTTTAAAATGCTTGATTTAACTTGGTATGGCCCAATCCTCCTGTGTCTTTCCCTCACACTCTTCCCTGCTGTTCAATATAAGAAATGGTACAATTTTGCATTGTGCCATTACACCACTAGCATCACATGCATCTTACTCTTCAGTGTTTTATCAGCCTTCTTTGATTAGACCAGGGGTTCAAGCCCGTGACCACCAAATACGGAGGATGCGGAAAGCTCAGGGAATGACCACCGCATATCCCCGGAGCAATATGGCCTTAGTTGCTAATGCTCCTAAAAACCAAATAACCGACAGATCAGCCTTCTGTACACCTGTGGGTCTCCTAGTCGGATTCAGGTGTATCACATTGAGCAACATCATTCCAATAATCTTTATAAACTGATCACTCTACCATCTTATTCAGAAGAGTGAGGCTTTCTGAAGATGTCATATTTTATTCCTAATGGTCACATGAACAACAATTATTAGTTCAGAGTAAATTTTCATGATGGTATTGTTATGCAGAGTTTTAGCGTACACATCATTATTTTCTATAATAAAAGTTTACCATAGCTCTAACATATTCTAGTATTGAGCACCAGCGCTCTGTCATATGCAGGAACTCCCCAACTTCCGTAATACTCAAATTATGCAAATTCGACTTTATATAAGTTTTTGCCGGCTGGTGCAAATTCAAAAAAATATGGAAACGTATTTTTCATCCCATAGGAATAAATGGGGGTATCTTGAAAATATCGTAATGTGAACCCAATAACATATTGTTTGTCTTTTGTAATTTGCTCCAAGTGCTTGGAAGTTGAAAATATTCGCTATATTACTAAGCTATTTATCTCTCTAAAAGGTCATATGGAAATTGCACTACCCTTTCATCGTTTTCATATGCTCCCATTATAAGAATCAATTTTGAATGCCTTTGTGGTATTTTTCTAAAGCACGTTTCTGGAGGTCATGACCAAAAAACAATTTGCACTTTCCGGTTTATTGGGCTTTTCTGTTAGCGCGATCTATAAATGGGTAGTAAACTCAATCTTATTGCATTTGCGATAATACCGATAACTGAAATTCTGTGGGTTTTTATGTTACGGTATTATTGTGAAATGAGTTCCCCTTCACTGAAATCTTCAATCACATAAAAAACTAATTTTCAGAAACTTCTTCATTCCTATTTACGTATTACAATGATAAAGGGAAAGAGACCAATGGAAAGTACAAGTGCTGGCAGTGCCAGGAAATGAAACAAAATTGATTTAGAAATGAAGATGAAAATGATTAAGAAGTACGAAACAGGACAAAGTTTGTCATCTATTGCACGGAATTAGGTCTTGCTGTGTCAACAGTGAATACTATTTTAAAGGACAGTGCGCGTATAAAAGAACATGTCAAAGGATCAACAGTGATCACCAAACAGCATTCGGGTGCTATATCGAAGATGGAAAAGCTATTAATAATATGGATGAAAAATCAGATTCAGAAACAAGTGCCCCTGAGTCCAATGCCCATTCGAGCAAAAGCAATTATGAAGATATTAATGATAAGTACAGTGAATCCTAAGCTAAGTTCATGGCAAGCAACAGGTGGTTTAATAGGTTCAAGCATCGTGCTGGTTTCCAAAACATTAAAGTATACGGTGAAGTCACCAGTGCCGATTCTGCAGCTGCAGAGAAATTTTGTGATGTGTTGGAAAAAATTATTGATTTTTTTTTTTTTTTTTTTTTTTATGAGAACCCCAAACACGAGAGGTATTATAACCTATGGTACTTAGTACTGTGCTTGGGTTGGAGATTGAGAAGACGAAAGAAGATATTTGTTGATATTGGACTTGAACTTCTGTAGATTGTAATTTTCAGGAAATATGTATGAAGGAAGGTTGTTCCAGAAAACGGCAGTTGAATGAATAAATGAGGAAGATGAAAAGTTGGTTTTGAAGTTGGACAGTAAATGGATGTTGGCTGGTGGCGGCACGTGTTCGGACTGTTTTGAAAGAGAGAGCGGGAATTATAGAAGCCAATTCAGAAGAACAGTGCTCATGGAAGTATCTGTAGAAGAGGCATGCAGCAGAAACAATGCGTCTATGAGAAAGCGAGTGGAGAGACTCTGTTAGAGATGAATCATTAATTAACCTAACTGCCCTCTTCTGAATGGAATCAAGAAGCCTGAGAGAGGTTTTGGGGGCACCACCCCAGATGTGGGAACAATATTCCATGGCAGGGCGGATTTGCGATTTAGACAGAGTGAGCAGCTGTTTGGGAGAAAAGTAACGCCGAGAGCGAAAGAGAAAACCAAGTTTTTTAGATGCAGAGGAAGCAATATTTGTAATGTGCTTGTGCCAAGAGAGATTAGAAGTCAGGGTAATCCCCAAAATAGATATATCATTTTCCCTAGAAATCGGAGTGTCACTAAAGATAAGCATAGGAGCAGAAGAATCCTTTTTGCGAGATATAAGACAAGATTGAGTTTTAGAAGGGTTGAAATCAACTAAGTTGTCTTTGCCCCACTGGAGAATTACCTGAAGATCGGCATTTAAGGAATTGGCAGCAGATTTTCAAGAACTTGAAGCTGATTGAGCTGGACAAGGTTTCTCAAAATGGAAAGTTGAATGCAATGTGCTATCATCGGCAAAACTATGGATAGGATTTCCAGTCAATGGAAGAAGGTCATTGATATACAAGAGGAAAAGAGTGGGGGAAAGAACTGAACCTTGGGGGACACCGGCATTAGTGGAGAAGTTAGAAGACAGAGAGCCATCTACCATCACCCTCAGTGAGCGATCAGAGAGAAAACTGGATAACCAATTACTAAAAACAGTTGGCAAACCATAAGATGGAAGCTTGTTTAGAAGAACTTTATGCCAAACACGATCAAAAGCCTTTGAGATGTCAAGAGCAACTACTTGTGTTTCACCGAACCTTTCCATTGAATTAGTCCATAAATGGGTAACATAAGCCAGAATATCACCAGTGGATCGACACTGACGGAATCCATACTGGCGATCATTGATCAGACGGAAGGTTTCTAGGAAGGCGGTTAATTGATTTCTCCATTACTTTAGAAAGAGTAGAAGTAATTGCAATGGGACGATAATTGGATGGGAGGGATTTGTCACCCTTTTTAGGAGCTGGCTGAATAGGAGCAAATTTCCAAGCAGAAGGAAAAACACCTTTGGAATAAGAAAGTGAAAAAAGGCGGCAAAGAATAGGAGTAAGTTCAGGAGCACAGGTTTTGAGAACAAGTGGAGAAATACCATCACGACCTGGAGCTTTCTTAGCATCAAGGTTCATCAAAATCCTTCTGTTATCCTTTTGACGGAAGACCACAGGAGGCATTGAATGGAGCATGTTAGGAATGGTGGGAGGTGTTTTACCAAGATCATTAATACATGAGCTCAAAGAAAAATGGGATGCTAGCAGGTCAGCTTTATCCTTGGCTGAAGTAACAACAGAACCATCTGGTTTGGACAGAGGTGGGAGCAGAGATGGGCAAAAGTTGCGGCCAATAGCTTTGGCAAGAGACCAGAATGCTCGGCTACCATTAGGGCAAGAAGCAAGTTTTCTACTCTTAGCCTGTTCAAACTCTAGTTTGGACTGATTAATAACTGCTTTACAATTGTTGCGAGCTTTGGTGTAGGCAGAAAATGAAACTGAAGAATTGGAAACAAGCCAATTACGATATGCAACGTTCTTCTCTTGGACAGCCTTAGCACATTTATTGGAAAACCAAGGTTTAGATAAAGGACGAGATTTTAAAGTGGAGTGTGGGATAAAGGATTCCATTCCTGCAAGAATAATTTCACTGACACGATCTGAGCAAATGTTGACATCAGAAGTTTTGAAACAGTAATCAGACAAAGGAAAAGAAGAAAAGAAGTCTCGCAGGTCATCCCATTTTGCATTCTTGTAATGCCAAACAATACGAGGTTGGGAATAGCCATGAGATAAAGGTTCCATTGGAGAAGAGGCAATCACCAAGTTGTGCTCTGAAGTGCCTAAAGGACCTCTCACTTCAACCTTGTACTTAGAAGGGTTGTTTGTGAGAAAAAGATCAAGCGTATTGGCTGTATGATTAGGATTGTCCGGTATTCTTGTAGGTAAATGAATAATCTGTGCTAGGTCATTGGTAATTGCAAAAGCCTCAGCATCTCGACCTGCTGGGTCGGTGTGACTAGAAAACGGAAGCCAGATGGAGTTGTGAACGTTAAAATCACCAAGGAAAATTACCTCACTGTTAGGAAAGTTGGAATGGAGAAAGTCAAGTTGCAAAGAGAGGAAGGCAAAGAGCTCCAAGTGATTAGTGGAGTTGGGAGAACGGTAGAGACAACAGATGAATTTTACACAATGAGGTAGAGAGATTTTAAGCCAGAGAAGATCAAAGAGAGGAGATTCCAAATTGCCAAGTCTCTGACAGGGAATATCAGAACAGACATATGCACAAGTACCACCTTTGAGGCGAAAGGAATCATACAGCAAATAATTTGGACATCTGAGATGAGCAGTAGTTGAATCAACTGATAACTGAGATTCAGTCAGAAAAAGTACATGGGGTTTGGAAGACTGCAAGTGGAAATGGACATAGTTGAGATTAGAATTGAGACCACATATATTTGTGAAATGAATTAGGAAGTCCTTGGGAGGTTTAGATCTTTTCGCAGATAAGCTTGCTCTATTATTTTGGCAATTCATGGTGTATTCAATAGTAAGAAAAAGTGGGTGGGACATGCTGTATGAAGTAATGAAATTTTTGGATATGGCGTACATGTGGTAAGAATATACCCAGATCCTTGACATAACGTGGCCTCGACAATGCTCCCCGCATACACACTACTCGGACTCCCTCCAGTCACTATCTGGCAGAGTAGAGGTAGCAAGATTATACACTAGCTGATCCGGAAGCTTCCTAGAGAGTTACCAATTGGTTCAGTCCGGTGTACTAACTAGCGGCCGGCCTGCGAACACCGTTTTAGAGCTGTACCTTCGAAATGTAAGGAATATTGGATCTCGCCACGACATTCATCATAACCTCAAAAATCATCAATCATACTGCATGATGGAAGAGATAGGGAAGGGTTGGCCGGAACTTAGCTCTAGAGTCTAAACATGGGTTCCACCACTTCAAGCCTCCAATAAGCAAAGTGGTGGTATTTCACCGGTTGATGAGTCATCTACCACCTAGGGGTAGATGAATGGGTTCCACCACTTCAAGCCTCCAATAAGCAAAGTGGTGGTATTTCACCGGTTGATGAGTCATCTACCACCTAGTACTGCCTGGTAACATAGAGGGGTGGTGTTTCTCCATGTGGTGTGGGCGCCACACCTCGACCCCTGCTTACGTTGGTTCACACCTGGGTGGTCACCCACCATGTACTTGTGCATGAAGGTTATACCCAGGATTACTAACGGTCCCACCATCGTGAAGGTGCAAGCAGAGGATTTGGCTGTCATAGACCGTCCGGACTTTGCCGAAATTGGGTCCACTTTGACTTGAGTGTCACCCGAATATCATGATGAAGGCGGCTATTCAATGCAGCAAATTTTTAACATCGATGAGACTGCTCTGTATTGAAAAAAAATGCTGGATCGAACATACATTGCCAAAGAGGAAAAGACAATGCCAGGTTTCAAGGCTTCAAAAGATAGGGCCACACTCTTGCTTGGTGCTAATGCAGTGGGAGATTACAGATTAATACCACTGCTTGTGTACCATTCTGGAAATCCTTGTGCATTTAAGGGCATCATTAAACCCCCCCTACCCATGCATTTCCAATCGAACCAGAGAGCATTAATAACAATATCTCTCTTTTAGGATTGGTTTAAATGCTGCTTCATTCCCGAGGTTGAAAAATATTGTAAAGACAACAACGTTCTTTTCAAGGTTTTGCTTCTATTAGATAATGTTCCTGGACATCCTACACATCTAGATGATTTCAATTCGAACATGAGAGTCAAATTTCTACAACCAAACACAACTTCACTCATCCAACCTATGGATCAGGGTGTTATTTCGAATTTAAAAGCATACTATTTAAGCACAACATTTGCTAGGGCATTGTCTGCAGTAGACGGTGAGAAAAATTTTACGTTAAGAGACATTTGGAAATCTTACAATATTTACCACACCATCTTAAACATTAATAAGGCCAGGGCAGAAATTACTAAAAGTTGTTTAAATGGCACATGGAAGAAAATATGCCAATGTGACGTAAAAGGCTTCGAAGGATTTGAAAAGGATGAATCATATGAAAAAGTTACAGATAAAATTGTAAAGGTTGCAGAGCTACTTCAGTTGGAGGTTGTTGCCAAAAACGTGGAGGAGTTAATAGAGGAAGAAAAGAAGGAATTATCTAACAAAGAACTTATTGGCTTGCAGGCAGCGATAGTGAAAGAAGAAAATGCTGACAAAGCTCAAGATGAACCAAATGAGCCAAGATGCTTCATCACCAGAGAGATGAAGAATTAATGGCAATTTCTTAAAATTGCATCGGCAGTGGTGAGGTTTGAGAAGATGGATCCTGACAGCGAACGATTCTTAAAAGTTAACAGAGTGGTGATTGATATGCTGGTTTACTATAAAGAAATCTACAATGAAAAGAAAAAAGTACCATCCAGTCATCCATTAATATGTTCTTTTGTAAGGTTGAGCGGCCGACCCCTTCTAAATCTCCACAGCCCTCAACCTATGCAGCAGTGTACTTATCAGATGAAATCGATTCTGGCAACGATGCTCGAGAGGTAAAACTTACTGATGTTATGCCTGTCTCCTCTCTTTTTTTGAAATTTTTAAATTGCACGCTTTTGTAATTTTTCCTGCGCATGAGATAAAAAAATTGAATAAATATGATAAATAATTCTATTTACATGTTCATCGAACATTTCTTTTTTGAGTGAATCAATTCAGTGAGCACAGTTGCAAGTGCTACACAAGCATGGGGGAAATTCCAACTTACGTAAAATCCGACTTATGTAGAGTTCCACAGAATGCAACCCTTAGGTTAATCTGGGAGTGGCTGTACTATCAATTAAAAGTTTACGGGAATTGTTGAAATTATGTCTGTTATATAATTGATATCACAATATTCTCTAACTGTTTAGTAATATAATCTAAGTATAGTGGTACACACACAGTTTAGAAATATCATATGCATGTACCTCTGCAAATAATCAGCCAAGTTGTAAAAAGTTCTTGATTTGAAAGACATGGATGATTTTCATGATGTGCTATCAAGGTGGACACCAAAACCTATTTGTATTTTTTCAATATTCCATATTTGTCTTATACTTTCCCCAGACTGGTGTTTATATCAGGAACTTAATTTACTGAATGTCTGATAAGGTTAGCACCTGAGCTGACCTTATCAGACATTCAGGTTTTATTTAAACCACTGTGGTTATCAAAGTCTTGAACTAGATTAGTAGTATAGTGCTTCTATTCCATATTTAGTGCAGGACATATAAAATAATCAAGAATTTGATCAAGACATTTATAAATTAATTATATGAGTGAAACCTTTAGCATTTGAGCACTCTTGATTATCAGTGAATCTTTATTGTAAGATTTTATTTAATTTGAAATTCAGAATACATTAAATTCCAACTAATGCACAGTGGGTGAAATTGTGGAAATAATTTGACAAAAATCTTAAATAAGGTAGAGGTCCAAATCCATTTCTCTAAAATTTTAATTTGCCAATTCTTCACAGAAACTCAGTTACAGTCCTTATACTCTTATAAACCCTGATTATTACTGAAGTGGAATTGTAGTGTTCCTGTAACAAGTATAATAACACTAGAAGAGCTATAACAAACAACATTAAAAAAAAGTATGAAAAATGTACAAAATTTGCAACTATATAGTATATATATGTGGTCACTTCTGCATTCATCAGAAGGTGACAATCCGTTGTAATCAGAATAAAACATGTCAGTATTTCCACTTTAGAAAATGACTGTTTCTGGACAGGTTAAACAGGCAAGTTTTTGTTTGAAAGGCCAGCAGCATTTTCCAGCAAAAACTTGCCTCCTTTCTTTGTCAGAAGTAGTCATGTGGGTATATAACAGGGTGAAAAGAAATAAACAGGAGTGGAACACATCTTTATTTAATTTTATTGTCAATGATTTTTGCATATAATGCTTATGGACACATTTATCATCTTTATAATTTTCTTGAGTATCTTTTGCAAGTTGTTTAGTGGAGGGTATTACGGTGTTAATAACATAGTTTGCTATTTCTTTTGCATATTTCCCAAAAATAATTTAAAATGCACTGAAAAGTGCACACAAAATAACAGAAAATTTAACAAACAAAAATTGATTTCTGAAGTACATTATCAATTTGTGGGCACATGATGCAAGAAAGCAAGCTTATATAGCATCAGCCAAAAAAAAAAAAAAACTTCTCATTTCACCCATCTGTATGCATCAAAATTAATTTCTGTTGATTTCTGGTGTATTTTTTGAAAATGAAAAAGAAAGGTCTGCAGTACCTAATCAATATCATGCATCAATTTTGTCTTTTTGTTGTAGTTTAATTTGACTCTATAAGGTTCTTGGAGTTTTCACCAAATTTTGATTTTAGTTGAACTTTTTGTTGACTTTCACTTGAACTCCCACCATTGCCCCATTTGTGATTAAGTTTAGTGCTGTCCAAAGATAATTAATTAATTTATGTATTGTACAACCACTTTGCTTTGCACTTCCACAAGATGACTGACCATGCAGCCTTAAAAGATATTGCAATTTTATTTTTGCTGATATCCCTGTGACTGTTATCCCTTCTAGTGGATAGTAGAACCTCATAAAACTGGCATCCTCAGGACCCGGCACAAGCCAGATTTCTGAAAATTCTGGTTTATGAAGGTTATGCTTATAGCCCAAGTATTCAAGGGGTAATTCACTATTTTTGTTGGATAATACAGTATCTCTGATTCCCATAATCTCCATGGATTGATAGTCACTAGCATTAAGCCAAAATGTTAACCTATATTGCTGGATTGGTCGGGTGTGGGACCAGTAGAGGCAGCAGTTGCAGGTTCTATTGATGCCTCTGGTGTTGCGATTGTCCAATATTTTTTAATATGAGGTATAAATAGTGTGCTTTGAATTAAGTAACCAAATCACCTTAAAAACTAAATACATACTACTGTAATATTAAATGCTATATTGTGAACTAATATTGAATATTTCGCAGAATGAATGATTTTATATATTACATATATATAGTAACAATGGTTTGCAGTTTAGGAAATATGTTAAACAGGAATCGGTGTTCAGAAATTATTAATGGAACATAAAGAACAAATTTGTCACCTGTAGTGCTTTTTTTTTAAGTCAGGTCAGCCTACTTTCCCTCTATGCTTTTTGTCAACCACCCTCAGAGAAATATTCAAAAAAAGTGTGATTTTTGAAATTTCTAGATTTCTTTCCCCCTCCTCTCTTAATAATCTTTAAAAAGAATAAGTGTTGAATCGTTTTCTTTTTATCCATTGCAATAATGGAATTAGCATTAGTAGAGGCATATGATGCAAGAAAGCAAGCTTATGCAGCATCAGCCAAAAAAAAAAAACCGCTCCCATTTCACCCCTCTGTTCGTTCGAAATACCTGTCCAGCTCAGCCTTAAATTTATTTAGGCTATCAACTTCCACAACAAAAGATGGAAGTCTGTTCTGCCAATCAACTACCTGCTGGCTAAAAGCAAACTGCCGCACATCTATCCTAACAACTGTCTTTCCTCAATTTGAATTTATGCCCTCTCGGGTGATTATTCTGAGCAAGAGGAAGAATCCCATCAGCATTGAGCATGCTCAAACCATTCAAGGAATATACTGTATTTGGCTAGTTTAAGGTCAATAATTATGGCTAATGCTTCTAGCATGAAGTAGACACTCATTTGTATTAAATAACATTGGTATGCCCTTTTTTACTTTATGGGCTCTGGTGGGTTCTATTGATTTTTCTGGTAAAAATGCCATGAAAGAGAAGTTCTGGATTGTTTTCAATTGAAGTAAATGTTCAACTTTTTTTTTTTAAGCCTTCACAGCTTCCTTCGAAAGATTTTTGTGGATGACTGCAATTCCCGCTTTGCATTAGACCTTTCATCATAACATAGCCCTTTGGTACATCATATAATTAACTTCATGTTAAGTCAATAGTTAGACCAGTGTCACGCAAACGTTTCATCCATGATTTTGATTCATAGCTTTACTGACAAGACCCCAATATAAAATATCATTTGGTTTTATTGTTCTCAGTAATAAAAATTAAGAATCAGAATTTGCCTTGTTTTAAAATACACAGATTTTTAGCTATCCACCTGTCTGCATATAGTCTGCTCCTTACATATTGCTTATATCTTGACTTCCATAAATGCCAGAGATAAAAAGGTCTCCAACAGCTTAGCTCAGAATTATTGTGATAGGTACACTTTTATCTTTTTTGCTATGTAATTCATTTGTGTCACACATAAAGAGCAGGGAACCCACCTTCTTGTGTCCCCCAGGACCATCAACTACAATTTATATGCCAGTGAGTTAGTCTTCCATTTCTGTGACAGTCAATTCATTTTTTTGTGAAGAACAGAACTGTAAATCAGTGCTACTGAAGACACTATCTTTCTCATTTTCTCTAGAACCTTGTAAATTACACTTTCTTACAATATTCACACAAAGTTTTCTGTAAATGTGTTTATTTCCCTACTTCTCCTTAACAAGCCTACATCTGTTTAAAAAAAAAAAAAAAAAAAGTTTTATTAGATATAAGTGGAGGAAGTTAAATCCCACAATAAATCATGGCTGGATGGATGTGTGAATGGTAGTTGCTGTTTTTAAGTCTTTCCAAACTTTTAAGCAGCTAATAAAATTAGTCCTCTCCAACACTATGATTGATTTTGATGTATGAAGCACTTAATAAAAATGATAATTGTGAAAATGTTTATTTCATGTTACATTAATGTTTTCTATTGCAATTACAACTTTCTCTCTGTAACCAAGTAAATCAACTGCTAAAATCTGACTGACTAGCTTACTCAGCAAGACCGAGTGGCAATATCAAAAAGCTGTGTTTTGTGACGTTGCCATATGGTCCAGATAGCATTGTTACAGATACACTTGATGGCACAGGGTACCTCACTTAGTCTTGAGTAGCTTTTATTGTGCTTGTTTCACCTTTTAAAAATTATTTTTTGTACATTTTATTTTTGCAATTTTCCCCATGTGCAAATGGAATCTAATAAATATTCCATCACAGCCTTTTTCAAAAGAGATAGCTTTATCCATTGGTCAGATTTGCTAATTGCAGTAGCATTATCAAAATTTAATCACTGTATATTTTGTGTTGATAATACAAGCTTATTTTGTTCATAAGACCGTTTTTGTTGCTCATAGAGAGAGAGAGAGAGAGAGAGAGAGAGAGAGAGGTTTTTTGTGGACTGTACTCTGACATTCAGTTACTGCAAGATGGCAGTCTTTTTTTTTTTTTTTTTTTGTCATAATTTCACTAGTCACTGGTATTCATTAATTACGATTGACAGATGAGCATCTAATTGCATGTTCATTTTGAACATGATATACTTTGCTTTTTGCCATGAATTTGGGGGTGGGACTTAAAACATTAAAAAAATTGCAATAAAAAGTTAGTCAATATAAAAATGGAGGTCTGGTGTACCACATTTGCCTGGGTGTCACTTTTGTTCAGGAGCAATGATAGAATGATGCACTTTGCTGGAAATTGATACTTTTGCTAGTGCTCTTTAAAAATAACAAAAGCTGAACTCTGCATCAAAGTGAATTCCACCAGGGTTCAAAGTTTACTAAAGGGGCTTACACATGGAACACCATGTTCTGTGTACATGGTGTTCTTGTCTTAATGAAGCAGTTATGCTGGTTAGTTTAACAAAACAAAGATCAATTAATAAAATTTTATTTATAATTTTCATTTGAAAGAAAGACAGTACACTCACTTGACAGTTGTCAGTAGTTCATGAAATGGATGAAGCCATTCATTGTAATTGACTGTGCCTGCATCATGCTGTTGATGGAGCATTACCAGATGAAAATGCTGGTGAGCAGTACAACTGCTTTATCAGAGTACAATCCACGGAAAGCCTCTCTGTATGAAATGGTCTGATGAATCAACACAATGTATATATTTCTTCTCTTGTTTTCAGAAAATGAAGAAGAATGCATTTTTGTTGTATGAGAACAAACAACATACTATGCTTGTGAACATAGAGATTGTCTTTGCATAATACTTATATGGTATACCTGATATATTTGTTGATTAAGCTGTTAACATGAATAAATAGACAAATAAATTTGCAGTCCACATTCCAAAAAAATATTTAACTTACTGCTGATCAAAGTAATTTCTTATTCACATAAATTTAATTTAAAAATGTATTATGGAATGTTTATCTAAACTTTTTTTTGTTGTTTTAAGGAAATGTCTTAAATAAAATTTATAATGAACTTTATAATTATTTCTGAAGAGAGTTTCCTATTGAAAATTGTTAATATAACAATAATAATAATACATATTCTGATAAGCATAATTTTAAAGTGGTAGTTGGCAGAATTCTGTACGAATTAGCATCAGAAAAACTGTTGTAAAAGTTTTATAAATAAGACTCTTTCCTACATAGCAACTGGCCTTTAGCTTTATCAGGTACATGAAAGTTAAATTTGAATATGCAGTAGAGATAATGACACTTATTTGTATATACTCTATCTGCTTAGCCGGTTTGCGTTTATAGAATTTATAGCACATGGTATAATATAGATGGATGGTATCCTGTGCTTTTATGTGTGCACACTGGTTGAGATATATGCTGACTGGTTTTTACACGAGTTGCCTTACTGTTTTTCCCTTTTAAATTAATTACTATTTATGCTTCTTGCTATAAATAAACCAATGAAGGTAATAAATTACCTAGTCGTAAATTTATTAATTTTAAAATAGCCTACTTTGCTTGAAATTAATAAAATTTATGGAAAGATGAAATAGAATAGATGGTTTTTATTCATTTGATTTCATTTGTATTCAGTATGTTTCAGTTCATATGTCCCCATATAACTGAAGTGAAACGTAATTCTTTCTTAGTAAATGAGGAGTCATTAAGAAACCATTATTTCTTTTATTTATTTATTGGATGTAAAAATCTAGAATAATTGCTTCTACCATTATTTTGTAGAGATTTGTTAACCATAGTACAGTTTAGCATAAATTAGTTTAAGATGTTTAAAATAAGAAAAATTATATAATAGCAGCGATTATTAATTAAATAATATTTGGCAAATGCATAATAACCGTGATAATATTGTTGGAATATCAGTTATGATGAAAGTAATATAATTTCACAGTTTTCATTTCATTGGTGTAACATTATCTAGAACAGTGGTTTTTAAAAGATGTTGAAACCCTGCTATTCTGCAAAGGACAGTCATAGGTATTTGAAGTAATGCAGTAAGAGAGGTGCATGAATTAAATAAATTACTTTGGGAAAAGAGTTTATTGTTCATGATATTTAATATAACAAAAACTATAAGATCTAGTTAACATACAAGGGGAAACACTTGGATTACTTTGTCCACCTGCATGCTTTTTCAACCAGCATATTTTAAACTGTTGCAATATATGAGTTTGCTCTGCTGTTTGTACTAAGACCATTGTGTATTCACGCAGTCTAAATCCGCTTGCCGAAAAAATGCTTACTTGGAAAAAATAGTCCAAGTGTTTCTCCATATATATAGTTTCTTACTACTTTTAAATCTCATATTTCACCATATGTATTAACTGACAATAAACATAACTCTGTTGAAATGTAATGTATGATTTTGTCATATTATGTGAGATTTCCCTGCCTTGTTCTTGATGAAATTTTATAAACTATATTAGGAAAGTCTACTTGCTAACTTTGCCTTCAACCAGTAACAGTGTACTCCATATTCAGGTTTTTGTTTTAAATACAATTAAATATAATTCTAAATATAATATTGATATTGCTGAATATTTTCATTATATGCCTGCAAATTGATGACTAAATTTACAGATACTTATATTCTAATTTTTTTTATTATTATTTCCTGTTATTTTTTTATTATTTAATGCCAACATTTGTCATTGACCATTACATTTAAATTGATTATGATAAAATCACTTTTCAAGCACTAATTGTTAATATTTAATTGTATATTTAAAAACTTGCTCCACAAGATATGATAGGTATGCTGTGCAAGATTTAATTTAATTTTTTTTTATTGTTATTCTTCTCTCTATTCATATAAAGTGTATATAGATACTTTATACAGAAATACTGAGTGAAGGAAGCAAATTGAAAATTGACAGTTTTGAGAGAAGTTAGAAACCATATGTTCACATGTGCTCAAATTAAATTTAACAGTATTGGTAGATGTGATATATTTTGTTATTGCCATTTCATCCCTGGGTCTAGTCTTTTTGATATGATATTGCTGAAATTGATTAAAAAAAAAATCATGTTGTTTGAGAAACTTATTCTATGTTCTTTATATATATATATTTTTTTTTTAAAGGCATTGTTTGAAATGTATATATCCTCATTTTCAAGAGGTAGTGAATAATTTGTTCCAGTTAAAGTGTTTGAAGGCATAATGAACTCTTCATTTTACATCTTACATTTAATTATTTTTTTTATTTAATATTTTTGGGGATTTACTCATGTTCAGACAGCCACAATGAATGTTTCGTTAGGCCCTAATACTTTTCTGTAATGAAATAAAATTGAAATGTATCTAATATTTTCAGAACCAAAAAATACTATAAACCATAAATATATTTGTGCAGTTGTTCTATTTGTGATCTTAGGATTTACAGTAAAAATTAACTGTTCTCTTTGAAAGGTTCAAAAGAATGATAATTTTAATTTTCCAGTTTAGATATATTTTCATAAACATTCACAAATTGCACTTTTTTTTTTTTTTTTTTTGTTATGTCTGCAAAAAAATGTTTGTTCTTGATAGTAGGGGGGGATTAAAACTTAAGTTAATTTAAAAGAAAAAAAAAACTTATCAGGTTGTATAAAAGCATCAGGTTGTTTATTGAAATGTATCATCTCAATACATAATTAATACAAGATATTTTGGCAGTGTTTCAGAATTCTACTGAAACACAACTGCAAATGAAATGAATGAATGCATGTCATTCATTGCAATTGGCTGTGTCTGCATCATGCTTCAGGCCTAATTATATTATTAGGCCTGAAGATTGGTATTAACAGAATCCTGAAATGTTGCTAAAATATCTTGTATTAAGTATGTATTCAGCTGATAATCTTTCATTGAACAACTTATACAGCTTCAGCATGATAAACAAGTATTTTTTCAGTCAACTTTAATAAAGTTTAATCTCCTTTATAGCATTTTAACAAAGATATTTTAAGTGGTCACTGATAAGTTTTATTTATAATAGTTATTATAAATTTAAATAAAAAAAAAATTTTTTTTCTTAATTCCTTTTAGTCCACCTTTTGGAAAAAATTATTTTCAGTTCAAAATATTTAAGAAATTATAGACAGATTACATGCTGTGCTATGGGGTAGAAGTGCTTATTTTCTCACAAATTTCCACTCCCTTTCTGATATATATTCCTTTCCAAACAACAATGAAAGCCTTAATAAGATAATATTGTTCATTACTGTGTTTTGGATGAATATAGAGGACTAATAAAATAGTGATATTTGTCTCAAAATGTAATATAGCTGAGGGAAAAAAAGCTGGATACCATCTTGCATAAATCGACACAATTCTCATTAAAATTAAGACAGGTGCTAATTATATTTTTATATTATTAAAATACAAAATAATTTGTACAATTTTTGGTGAGCTCAGGAATTTGTCATTGCAGCATACTCAATTCTTTCACTGTAATTCATAGCAGCTTAGTCATAAATACATCACCATCTGGTACTCACTTGGTGAAGCCTGGGTTCAATTCCTGTCAGTGACTGAAGGAATTTCTAGTTCTTCTTTAATTGAGATTGTAGCTAATTAATCTCAGGCAGCTGTAGTAGGAATTGTACCTGTTATTCTAGGTTTTTCAGCCTGTACAGATTGGTCCTTCAACACACTTTTATAGACAAATATACATGGATATGCACAAACTCCAGTGTCATTTTTTTTTTTTTTTTTTTTTTTGTTTAGTTTTCACTGCCCACTTTCAGAATACAAATCACGAATCATTTTACCATAATCTATGATAGTATGGTAAAATCTAATTTAATGGACTGTTTGGAGGTGTTGAGGCCTATCTACCAATGATGACTGTCCATTAAACTCAAAAAGAAATGCATATATGTGCCAGATACTAGAATATGAACAATTGCTGTAGTGCAGGTTAAATAAAAAAAAAAACATTAAAAATGTTATAACACTGCATTTTACTATACTCCAGCATTCCCACCAAGATATAGGAGTTTACAATATATCATGAATAAAACCATTAGTCATATTTAGCAGTTATGGGCTTGTACCACAGTCCACTGAAAGAGCATGTGCTACTGCACACTCTTGACCACTCGGCTACATCAGGCCTAACTGAATCTCTCAGGAGCTTCAGATGACATTCTTACATAATGTTTGCATTCTTTGCAAACATCAAGTAGGAATGAAAGTGAGGAAAATCCTACCTACCTGGTGCTCTCTACTAGTGATGAGCATAATCAATGAGTCATAACAAAATAATTGATTATGGATTTTTGATAATCGAATGAAGAGGTGTGTAATCAGAAAAGTGGCTGATGAGAAAGAGATTAAGCATTTAGTATAAAACAATGCAGAACTTTGTTTTTTATAACATTAGTTCAATTCTGTTCACTGACCTTTTTTTTTTTTTTCTCCCATTATTGTATATTTTAATAATCACTTATGGTGATCATCTGATTATGCCCATCCACTGCCAATGAATCTTTAAAGGACAGGCTTGAAGAAGCTTGAGTCTTTAGCTAGATTGCTTTATGGTGCTTTCTCCAAATAACTACCTCCCCAGGAATCCTTAGGTGGTGGTAGTGAAGCTTATGGCCACCAGTGACTCTGGCCCACAACAGTTTTTGCCTAAAAAATGGAACTGTAATGGAAAAATTTTATGCCACACTCACAAGAGAAAAATCTCTTGTCTCACTCACAAAGTTTTTCTTGGACACTGGACATTTTTCACAGGAAGAATTTCAGCTTGTTAAAGTTTCTCTATAACAGTGGGAATTAAGTACATTATTACAAGTTACTTCAATTGGTCATAAAAGAGAACAAAATTGCTTGATGGAATACTTCAGTTTTTTCTATCTGATATTGAATAGATAAATAAAAGCAAGGGCAGCCTTCCCATTAACTGTGGATTAAATTTACTTTATTGTTAAAATATTTTATCTGTTCATCACACTGAGGCAATCACATCATGGGGGTCACATACAGGTGAAAAACCTGGTTCAATGGATGCTGTCTGAATTCTGTTAAATTGAGGTCCATTAAAGTGAGCATTTACTGTGTGAGTAATGCTCAAGATGGTGAATATTAGCACTATATGTTATATTAAAATTAATATGGAATTTACCTAATGGTTAACTTCTTAATTACCTGATAATAATTGACTATGACTATTAATTGTCCAATACAGACATAGTAAATAAACACAAACATTAAAAGTTTAAAAAAAAAAAAAGTGTAATTAAGTTACCACAATTGCCTGCTCTGCTACCTTTACAGTCAATAAAGAAGAAACGGAAAGTACCATGAAACATCTGAGAAAAATCTGTAATCCTTTAAGCAGTTGTAGACAGATTACATGCTAGGTAGAAGTGTTTATTTTCTCATTAATTTCAACTCCCTCCTCTGATGTTCCTTTCCAAACAGCAATATTAAGAAAGTTCATTTCTTTTTCAATGTGAGCTATCCAGTATATGGCTATGGGAGTTAGCATGTACATTAATTATCTGATATTATTAAAACCAAGATATTTGGTTTGTAAAACAATATGAAACATTTTTACAAGTTCCACATAACATACCCAAGTTACCTTCACTGAATGCTTTGACTAATTTGGGTTTAAAAGGCTTGGACCCAGTGCATTTTAAGATCCTTATAGAAAAAAATTATAATGAAAATAGTCTCATTACTTATAAGTCCAGCATGTATTCTTGACATTATAAGGAATGTATACCTTTCTTTTTTGATATTCTCACTTGCATTTTTAATGCATCTTTTCATTTCCATTTCATTTAATCAGGTTAATGTTCAAATAAAATTAAATTGAACTTTTCGACAGCTTAAAATTATGTCTGCTATACTTTGGCTACAAGGCATACATATAAAGTAAAACAAAAAATAAAACAATGAAATTATTTCATCCCAATTTCTAAGTGCAAATTTTTTGATATCTTTGTTAATCACATTGAGTTTTATTGGAAACAAATGTAGACCAGCATTATAGCAGTATGATAACTGATGAATGAGTATTAAATACTTAACTGCATGAATATATTGTGTGGTTAGCAGTATTTTTAAATTAAAGTATTTTTTTGATTAATTTGTACAGAAGAATGTAGGACTTTGTTCCATCATTGTTAAGTGAAATTATATAAACTTCTGCATTCTATAAAATGCTGAGCACTTCAAAATGCAACTTCAAAATGTAGCATAACAAAATTAATTTATCATTTCTATATGTTCATGACAGGTTTTTATTATATTGTTTATTTATTGTTTCATATTTCCTTTCCCTTTTTTACATTTATACTGTGATTACTGGATAAAATTAAAATGCACTAAACAATGAAGAGTTAGCATGGGGATGTGTAATGCATGGCAATTATTAAATCCAATGCCTTCTCCCTTTATTAAATAATTCCCCCTCTTCCACCAGAAGAACCATTTATATACTTCAATTCCACTTTCATAATCTTTGAGTAGCTATAGAATATTTGTTTTTTGGGCACAATTATTTTGTAAAACAGCTGTGATTTTAGATTAACTATGCTATTATTGCTGATTTGACTGTATTGTACCGTCATATATTTAAATGTAGTTTGGTATCATATTTCTGTATTGCATTACATAAAACCACATAGTTCAAGTAACAAGTCGTATACAGAATTTTAGCTTTTATCATTGCATCTCTATAAACATTCCATTTAAAGTTGTGAAAACATGGTTAACATGGATTATAGTTAGACAATTTTTTCCTCACACTCACTTTTTTTTTTTTAACACACTTACTGCATGATGCTTACAGTTTCACTTCTAATTTGGCACACAAAGAAACATACTACATAATCCAGTGTTTGCTCAAGTGCTCCAGCATTATAATGAAGTTAATTTTTAATGATATTTAAGTATGTATAATATATTTCTTCCTTAAAAATTGCTGATTAAAAAAGGAAACGTCAGTTCCAGAGTGAGGATAGTGGGAGTAGATTTGTAAAAGAAATATTGTAGAAGGGCCATTACATTATAAGTAAAATAATATTGAGTAAGATTAGACTGCCCAAGTAATAGTTATAAAAGGCCCCACCTACATTAATTTTGAGTTTGTAACTAATGACATTTTTTTATAAAAATAAATTACAAATTACATTTTAATGTATTTTTTTTATAATAAAAAAGGAATATTAATACTGAACAAAGAAAATGTTTTATGTATATGAGTGTTATATATTAGCATTAGTATATTAGTATTAATGTAATATATTAATACTGAGCAAAGGAAGTATTTATAACCATTTCTTGAAAATGCTTTTCTTCTTTCATGAGACCTCTTTATTTTGTGGGTTTCATCTCATCATCTTTAAACATGGAGACCAAATTTGTATATTTGTATGTGTGAGGGAGAGAAAAAGAGGCCAGGAATTAACTTAATTCCAACAAAAAATTCTCATATATGTGTAATTAATTTATTATTATAAAATAAATACCAGTCACTTGTTTTCAGTTCAGAGCTCACTAACAACAAGAATATAATGAATCAGCTGCACAACTGCCAACCTTTGAAAGTTATGTGCTCAGCAAATTTCCAACTTGTAACCTGTGCCAGTCCAGCAGTATGCCATAGCTTAGCTGGATGCTTCTGCTTGCTTTTGGCACCCCACTCCCTTCCTTCAGCATCCAGAGTAATCATCCCTGTATCTCCTTGTCTGCTCTGTTGATGGCAATTATTTCAATTTAGCTTTCCTCTTTTGAAACACTTGGAGATGTGGGTGTTCCATCACATGTTATGATTTCACTCATCACATATGAATTTTGCATTAAAAATAATCCAAAATTATCTTTCTAATATCCTGTAATCCTTTTTACTGCATTTCTGTTAGATTGTTGTTTTATTATTAAATGTCTATAGTGATAACAGTCCTACTATAATATTTTCCATATACTTCCTATATTGTGTACTTTTTTTTTTTTTTTTTGTAATGGTTAGAAATTTTAACTTTGTTGGATAGTTAATGATGAAAAGGAAAATAAATATTGAAATTAAGGGGGAGAAGGGGGGAAGGTATCATTAATTGATAATCTTCTTGAGATGAAATGTTCTTTTTTTTTTTAGGAGCTTTATAAAAATAAACAGTGCACCTGTGATCCTTGGTCTTGACATATGGTGCATTTGCCATTACCATGAACAGATTTTCATGAAATTTGGTATCGTTCACTAAAATTATACAGAGTGTCATATAAATTTTGGTTGATATAGATCAGTCAGGGCTGCTGCTTTATTTGAATATATATGCACATATTTTTTAACATTTTATGAAAATATAGCTGCTTCAATCTGCACAGCCAGTCTCCTCTTTCCTAACATGTTTTTAATATTTTCATTGGCAAAATAGATGGTTCATCATATTGATGTGGATCACCTTTGCTTGGCTTAGTTAGCTTCTTTCATCATATGAACAAAGCTCCCAGGATTCCCTATAGCTCTGATTCCTTTAACTCATTATGTTCTTTGTAGTACCTGCTCACTGCAGTATTCTGTAATGTTACATTACTAATTAATCTTATGTTTTACTATGGAAGAGGGAAGTAGAGAATTCCCAAATGTCTGGCCAATTGGATATATAGTTAAATGTTAAATTTGTTTAAATTATGAAAAAATATGTGGTGTAGGGTGTGTTTATTTATTAGATATGCAATTTAATTTATGAAAAGTAAACATTTGATAAGAATAATAATATATTAAATGAAGAAATATTTAAACCACATGTTAATAACAAATTTTAGTTTTATTGAGGTACACTAGTGGTACTTGATTCTCTCAACTTACTAAAACATATGGGCTGCATGTCAGGTCCTCTGTGGAACCTTTTTGGGCCAAGTGGGGACTAAAATTATTGCCTCAATGGCTGATCTTATTTAGTATTGTAACAACTGTAAATTATGTGACAAAATGACATTCTCACTACAGTAAAACAGCATTCAACACCATCTCAAGGGACAAGTAGAAATGCAGTGTTGATGCATAATAGAGGAATTTTAGAAATTTTACTGATCTTGACTCTGATATGCAAAAAAAAAAAGCACGATATTCAGTCAATTTTACTTGTTGATTACTTCTCATGCAGCTACAACCATAGACCAGTGTTATACAATTGTATAATGTGTATAATCTTGGTACAAAATAAAATAACATTATTTATTAATATTAAATTTTGATTTTTGCAAAAGAAATATATATAGTGATTTTAGTTAGGCCAAGATTGATTACCATATCATTTAATAATGATAGTAATAGTATTTGCCATATAGTGCAAAGAAGTCACAGGCACTGACAAAAAAAAAAAAAAAACTAAGGAGATAAGAAAACACCCACTATATGCTTCCCTCCTCATATAGGTAACTATCCAGTTGACCTTTAGTTAGCCTCAACTACCTGCAAGGGCAACTTAGATGAGGTCTCCATACTTGAACACAGTATTCCAAATGTGGTCTTACAACTGCCTTATACAGTTGGATTATGACCTTCCTTTCTCTACAGGATAACATTCGATAAATCATCAATAGGAGACCATGAGCTTTCATAGCTGCCTGTTTCCACTGTTCTGCCCGTATTGTAACTTTCCCATCCCTTTCTTCCTCCACTGTTTTTAATTTAACCCCAGCAAGTGTATAATTTATTTTGGGGTTGCTATTCCTCAAGTGTAAAACCTTGCATTTAGCTGCATTAAAACATAGCTGCCATTTCTATGACTATCTTTGAAGTCTGTTCAAGTCATCCTGAAAGAGCACTGCTTGGCACTGATCATTAGCGACTCTACTAATCTTTACATTGTCTGCAAATTTTTACATCACTCCTTCTGTCCCTTCAACGATGTCATATATGAAAATGAGAAACAACAGTGGTCCAAGAACTGATCCTTGGGGGACTCCATTCCTGGTGAAAACCAATCTGAAGAATATCCATTAATCATGACCCTCTGCCTTCTGCCCCCCCCCCCCCAGCAATCCATCTTAAAACCTTGCCAGTAATCCCAACCTGTTCCAGCTTATACAGTAACCTCTCATGAGGGACTGAGTCAAAATGCTTTGCTAAAATTCAAATAGATTTGTCGAAATAGCCTACTAAGTTAGTTGAACATGATTTTCCTGTAACAAAACCTTGTGTCCTTCAGAATACCATAACTATCTAAATGTTCCTGGATTTCACTGTTAATCAGTGCCTCTAAGATTTTCTCTACCACTGAAGTGAGACTAACTGGTCTGTAGTTACCAACTTTGCTCTTAGAACTGCCTTTATATATTGGCAATACATTGGAACTTCTCCAATCCAAAAGGATCCCCCCCCCCCCCGAGTCATAAAGGTACCCTCAAAATATGACAATAAAGAAAATACTAATGCAGTTAAATTAATAAGGGGGATTAGGCATGCTAAGACAGATTATGAGAAGTCTTTGGCTAAGAACAAAAAAAGCAGCAAGGAATTCTTGGCTTATGTTCATCAATTGGTCCACTGGTTAGGATAGGAAGTTGACAGCTTACATAAATTCAAGGCTAAACTAGACAAACTTTTGGAGTGAATGGATTGGTGAAACGGGAAGTTTTTTTTTTTTTTTTTTTTGCTGATGCTATATAAGCTTGTTTTCTTGCATCATATGCCTCTACTAATGCTAATAACTGTTGATAATCATGTTCATTTTCCTGGAAAATAATATTTTGCATTTACACCTGAAGTTTCTAGGGATGGGTACACCAGAAGTATACCTAACTAACTGGAAGCTAAAAGTAAATCAGGCATCTGTGGCTAATGGAATCGTTCTGATTATATTAAAAGCTGCAAAATAGTTAAGAAAACCTTTAGCCGGGGGATGTCCCTAAAACTGGAAATGTGAAGATCTCTCTCTCTCCTTTCTTGTTAGTGGGGGGGGGGACAAAGGATAAAATGAATAATTACACCAGTTATTAAACTATTAATTTTGTTTTTTGTTTTATTATTTCAGTGCAAGGTTGGTGTAAACTACTAAAAATTTATATTATGAATAATTACAGACCTGTATAAGACTTCTGTGCCAGGGAAAATAATGTAATAACAGGAACACAGTTATATAACAATCACGATATGGATTTGTTAAAAGGAGACTTAATTTGATTAGCTACTATGAGAAAGTTACATAGGAACTGGATGCAAAAAACAATTCTGATATCATATTTATATTTCAGTAAAGCTTGTGATACCATCCCAGATGAATGACTACTATACGAATTGAAACTATGGCATTAGGGGAAGGTTATTACTGCTGTAGGTAAAATTATGACTGAAGTGGCAGGAACAGAAAGTAGTTATTAATGTCCACTGATTTTCATGATCTGATGTTATTAGTGGTTAGGCAGCTGAGCTGGGAAATTGCAATTTAGGTTTAACACTAATAAATACATTTGGGTAACACCAAACTCAAGGTAGTTGATAAGAGAAATGCCTAGGGATGATTGTCCAATTTGACACAAAGTTTTCTGAGCAATGCAAAAGTCTCCTTGTACAGCTCATGGGGTTGTTTCAGTGATATACAGCAATTTTGCCAGCAGAGCCAAAGAGGTGATTATCTTATTCACTGCTGCCATGAGATATTTTTGCACCCTTGGCAAATTAAGAATTTGCCTAGGGCCTATGGGTAACCCATAAAATTAAATAATCCACACAACAACGAAGCACTCTACCCAAATGGCACCCTAGGCATTTATAATTTATATTATAAATTATAAATGCCTGGATACCTACCATACCATGACAGCACTGATCCCATTACATAAAGGCAATGGTGAGGCCACATATCAAATATTGCATACAGGTTTGGAAACCTTATTTTAGGAACAATATAGAACTTTTGAAATGGATGGAAAGAAGAGCAGCAACAAGATTAGTTAGGGACACAATAGGTACTATTTGGCAATTAAGCTTGTGTGAGACCTGACTGAAGTGTTTAAAGTGTTAAATGAGTTGAGTAAATTAAATGTTTTTGGCATAATTTTTCTTGGATGGCACACATTGGAACATAAATTTAAATTTGAAAAAGGATGGTTGCAAGATAAATGTGCAGAAATTTGCTTTCAGCTAGAAAGTGATTGATTGTTAGAACAAACTTCCATCTGGAGTTGTGAAAGTGAGTACAGGAAACCCTTGATTAATGCGGTTTTGAACAATGCGGTTTTAATTAGTGCGCAAAATTTTTTTGATACTATCCCCTTAATATATGCGTTATCAAATTTGATTAGTGCGCTGTTTTTTTCTTGCGGTGCTTGGCAACTCACAACGGCGCCTAAAGTGGCAAATACGTGACACGCACTCACCAGGGTCTTCTGACTTAAATGAATGGGAATCGACTCCAAAATGCTCGACAGCAGCACCCCATACCACTCTGAAATTGAAATTTGCTCTGGTAACTCATATTCTTTTATTCTTTTATTATTAATATTAAACTTCTTTAATATTATGATATTAAAGAAGCAGTTGAGAACATACACAAATCGTGGGAAGAAATGACGAACAGCTGCATGAGAGCTGTCTGGCAGAATCTTTTGCCTGAATGCGCAAATGATTTTTGCGGTTTCATTAATCCTGTCAACAAAGTTATTGATGAAATTACTACAATTGGAAAAGACCTCGGCTTTGAGGAAGTAGATTCAGAAAACGTTAGAGAATTATTGGAATCGCATTCAAAAGACTTAAGTAACGACGATCTTCTTGAAATTGAGCATCAACATGCATACGAGGAAGAAGACGAAAATGAAGCAGAAGAAAAGCAATTTGCTCCCAAAGAAATTTCATTCAAAAAACTTGAACTATTTAATACACTTTAAAAAGCAAAAGAACTCATACTAGAGATTGATCCAGATGCAGAGAGAAGCATGAACGTTCGTTGAGGGTTAGATAAGCAAATTGATTGTTATCGCAAAATCATGGAGGAAAGGAAGAAAGCTACCACTGTTCAATCGAAGTTAGATAAGTTTTTTTTGCAAAAAATAAAATTTAAATCATACTATCTTTTTTTAAATTTATTCCTTAATAATTTAAGAACTATGCAGTGCATTATAGGTACGTATTGAGTAAGAAAAAATACATTTTTACAATTTCATAATTTTCAAGGATTCATTATAATTATTCCCATTGTTTCTTAAGTTTGATTAGTGCGGTTTTAATATGTGCGGTATATTTCAAGGATTCATTAACCGCACTAATCAAGGGTTTCCTGTAGTTAGAATAAATTTAAAATTGGACAAAGTACTAGAAGGGATGGATAAATGAAGTGATGATAGTGGGTTTTTTTTTTTTTTTTGCTGATTATGTATAAGCTTACTTCCTTGCCACTCCTAATCTAATATCTTCACCAACTGTAACAAATCCTTGTACAAGTTATCTACCTTGACTATAAATATGCTTGATATATAATAAACTGTAGGTTTATTATACTCATAAATGTCTGTAATAAAATACAGAGTCCAGCTCAATACAGTGAAATATGGGGAAAATAGAAGAGATTTAAAGTAGCTAACACAAAAACATAAGTTGGGTCATTGGGCCAATGAAATTTTTTACAAATTAAGGGAATTGGCCAAAAGTTTTTCATGAACTCCATATATCATGATGGTGGCCTTTCTGAATACCAGATTAAATTTTGGTGTAAGTAGTTTAAATGAGGTAGAAAATCCATAGAAAATGACCCCCTGCTTGGGACAGTCAGAACTGGTTAACTCCAGAAATGTGCCAAAAAATTTAAGACCTGCTTATTCAGGATTAGTGAATTAAAGTGGCTGCGACTGTCAGAGAAGGTAATATATTTGAGGAGCACCAGTACTAATCATCCTCCACTAACACTTGTATCTGTCAAAGGTCAGTTTGCACTGGGTGCCAAGAATGTTCACACCTCCTCAAAAGCACTGCAGGGCTCAGATTTGTGAGGAAAATTAAAGACTCTTGTCATCGATTTTCATGATGCAGATCCACAAGGGTCTGTTTCAAGGATTGTAACTGGTGATGAAATGTGTATTCATCACTGGAATCTGGAAACAAAAGAGTCCATGCAATGAAAACATTACAGTCACCACAACCACCATCCAAAAATATCAGGACATTCCTCTGCTTGAAAGATCACAGTTGCCATTTTTTGGGATACAAAAGAAAAATTCTTTCAATAGACATGCGACATAAGAAAATAATTACTGGAGATGCCTATGCTACTGTTTTAAAAAATTTGCACAAAGCTTCTTGCCGTTTCATGACAATATTGTACACAAGTCCCATAAAACAATTATTGCTCTGAAAGACTGTCAATTCCAGGTGTTAAACCACCTATCCTAATAGTCGAAACCTAGCTCCACTGATTATTTCCTCTTCATAAATCTGAAAACACCAGCATGGGCATTGATTTTAAAATGATGGCAATCTCTAAGAAGCTGTAAATGGCTTTTTCAGAGACTAGGAGGACAAAAATTTCATATTATCTGTGTTTTTCCCTTAGTGCAGAACATATTGAAATCAAAGGGTTATATATGGAAAAAAAATTTACAGAAAATTAGGCTATGTTGTTTCTTTATTACCAAGAGATTTATAACTTTTTGGGTTACTCTCATAAAAGTTATACGATATGCTAAAGATTGATTCAGAACAAGTTAAAATCACTTTAGATTTCTGCCTTTCTTAATAAAGGTAGAATTTTTGCATTCTTTACAGAATTACAAAGCATTATTCTTCTAAGACCGCCTTATTAACCTTTCTTTTTATGTACAGGGTACTTCAAAAAAATTTTAACACTTATGTGGGTTTATCGTTTTTAATGTAAACAGGACAGATAATACACTGCAACATGATAACAAATGTATGTGCATAGCTTCAACGTCTCCACTTGTTTGCCATCATTATCAGTACATGGCTGGAATCTTCTCCAGGTGGCCTCCAGAACCCGGAGGCACATTTCTTTTGGTACTGTTGCAACGCATTTTCAATTTTCTGTTGGAGGTCTTGCACATCACGTGACTCGGTAGCATAAACATCTTCTTTTACCATACCCCAGAGCTAGAAATCATAAAGCATAAGGTCTGGCAAATGTGCTGGCCATTTCAGAAGCCAGCACGTTCACCTCTGCTAATCCATCTCAGTCCAGATTTCCTGTTAAGATGGGCATAGACATTCAAAGCAAAGTGGGGTGGAGTACCATCCAACTGAAAGTATCTGGTAAGTCAGATTCTTAGTGACAGGTTGTCCTATGCATAGTTCCCCCAATGTGTGCAAGAAGTCGCCACTGTTGATTTTGGTGTTCTTAAAAAAGTATGGCCCTGCCGCAGGGACTGACACCAGACATTCGTTTTTGGACTGGTTTGTTCATGGTCACACACAACATAAGGATTCTCAGAAGACAACTATGTGTTCTGTAGTTCTGAGATATTTGTTCACATATCCACTTATGTGAAAGGTTGCCTTGCTGCTGAATGCCACTTACCTTGTAAATGTCTGGTTCCAAATTCTGCATCCCCAAGAAAATGTTGCAACCATCAACACAAGCAGCTTTTCCTGCAAGAGATAAGGCCTGTACAATCTGCAAATGATATGGCTACATTTCTAAGTCCTTATTCAAGATTCTCCACACAGTTGCCTGAGGAAGACCACATTCTGCACTGTGTAATCTGATTGATTTCTTTTGGGCTACACAAGAAAGCTTCTTGTGTAACAGCTATGTTTGAAAGGGATCAGCCTGTTCACAGTCAAGTGAGCCATTTCTGCTGAACTTGCTGTAAACACAATAAATGGTCAATCTCGAGGATGAATCACAGTTGGAATGCTCCTGATATTTGTTGCAAGCCACTGTGGATGACTGGAAAACCTCCATCCGCACTGCAACCTTTTTTCTTCATTCCAGATTCAATCATGTTGCCATTTCATTCAACTACAAAGAAAACCAAAATATTTCCCATCAGTGTTAACATTTTTTTGAAGCACCCTGTATGATAATGAATGTTGAATAATGAATTATTTGAAGTAAACTTAAACATGCTCTTTTTTTTTTTTAGTTCAGCACATGTAAAGTATCAAATATATAATTGATCAAGTAATTCAAAGTTGTTTGACTTCCCCAAAGTTAATGATGTTCATCTAGAAATCTGCAAAATGTTAAAACTTTACAAAAATTTACCTAAATTATTATATCAAAAAGGCAAAAACTACCATTGCAGTTACCGTCAACAGTTCTGCCCTAATATCGTATTTTTCTCCCTATAGAGAGGCACATGCTTAAGTTTGGGTAGAATGGCCACTAGGTCTCGCAGATCTGTGTGTTCGCAAGCATTCCAGGTGGGCCAGATCTATATCCATACCTTACAGAAATTTATGGTGCTTCCTTGCCCAGGTGCATAAGGGTACAAGATTCTTACAGACAGTGCATTATCTTCTACACAGAGACAATTGCAGTACCATTGAAGTGAAGAATATTGCTGACTCATGCCTAAAATTCCCATATGTAAAATGTTATCTCAGTGAGGCATGTTAGAAAAATCTGTGTTGCGCTAAATAAGAAACTCTTCGGGATTGTAGTTGATGAGTTAACTGTTTGATATAAAAGTTCTAATTTGTTGCATTGAAGAACTGCTATTATTTGATAGATCAGCCATAGAAAGTTGTATTGGGACTGGCAGTTTTGTGTATAAAATTTACTACTGTATTACAGCTGTGTGCATGCACAACATCTCTAATAAATTTGTAAGTTATACAGATAGAGTGGAAAGAGGAGGGGGGGGGAAAGAAGGCTTTTTTTTTTTTCTTTTTGTATATGCCATACATTCACTACCACCCCCAAAATGCTATACTTTGCTTTGGTTAGTGTATATATAACACACTGCCATATGTTCATTCATTCCTATTTATTAAAGATTTAGATATTTAAATTTTTCCATTTACAGTTCACTTGCAGTTTATTTTTTATATGCAAAGCATATCATTATAATTCACTGAAACTGGCTCGAGACTTATTTTTTTTTTCTGTTGTTGTACTTTAACTTTTGATTTTTAATGGTTGCAGTTATGTTATTGTAAAAATGTATATATAGCCGTGTAGCAAAATGACTGTGGTGACACTTTTATCATTGTAAAAATTTCCTAGCATAGCTTACATTTTGTATTGTGTATTGTTATGATGTGATTTTTAAATGAGTGAATTTTGTTATTACTAGTGGAAATGATTTTTTTGTTATAGTGAAACTTTTAGAGTGCTATTACATGTCATGTATAGCATTTCTGTCCATTAAATTATTTTAACCAAATTAGGCAGTTTTTTTCCTTAATATTATTATTATTGCAGATTCTTCAAACATAAAGAAAGCTAAATAGCAGAGAGTACTATAAGAAGTGTATTTTATACTTTTTTTTTTTTTTTTTTTTAGGGTGGCATGAATATTTGTAATGATGGGATGGTATTTGTTCTGTGAGAATGTAGGTGGTAAAATTGAATTATAATATATAATAGTAGTATAAAAGTAGGTATTTGCAGATAGGCCTCAGGAGGTGATTAGGGAGGTTGCAGTACCTGGGCCTGCAATTCTGCAAGAAGCCAGGCTTCAGGCCTTTGTATTACATTTTTAAGTAGTTAAATTCATTTTTAATAATCAGCAAAAAATTCTAAACACTTAAAAGTGATAAAAATGCTTTAATTTTATTGATTTATTATGTGTTAGAAATGATTTATTGCTTTTTATCCCTCACATGTCATTGACATAAGCACATAGGGCTCATCATGCTTGTGTGTGCATTATACATACAACCTTGGGGGGGGGTGCACTTTGTAATGGGGCCAGCATTAACTCTTAACACTTCTGCTTGAGGATTGAGTGGTTTTTGTAACTACTTTTGTGATCAAATTTAGCTGCTTCTTCTGACCCATTGGCTATGTGCAATTTCTGAATATTTAGTGCACAGTGGGTGATGTTTTTGAAGTCTTGTCTATTGAAAATACCAAAGTGGAGAAATAAAAATTTCATGCTGTTTGAGTATCCTGTCTGCAATATGGTTCCACATAGATATGCAAAAAAAAAAAAAAAAGCATTGGGGTGGGGATGACATTCAGTCATTGTTACTTGTTGATTACCTATCATGCAGCTACAACCATAGGCCAGTAGTGAAACTGCATGATGTCATCAAGATGGAGCAAGGAAAGTTTCATCATGACCTTTTTACACTAGAACGATACAAGCAGTGAAGACTTGGCCACACAAATCCCAATGCAGTATCTGCCTTCAGAGTACTGGGATTTCACTCTGGCAAAGAGGTTAGACTGCATTAAAAAAACTCTGGCTATTACAATGTTGATAGTTCATAAAATCAGGAAAGAACAAAAAACCATTTGAACATTTAAGTAATTCTACCAATACAGTATAGTATAATTTAATTCAGAATATCAACTACAGTATCAAACAAGAAAATGAAACATTATACATTTTGAATTCACTATATGGTGTGGTAAGATTAATTTGTAAATTATATATATATATATATATAATAGTACATATGTACAGTAGCTATGTATTTGTGTATGTACATGTATAACAAGACCTAACCATATACAAGGCAATTTGTTTGACTCAATATAATCTGTGAAGAAACACTGTTTCAGTGACAAAGCATGCTTTTAAAAGAGAATTATGAATGTGCATGATAGCATAGCAGTTAATTCACTTTTACAGCTATGTTATGATTTAAAAAACAATGTCCAGTGCTAATCCTAGATGAGCATCCTTCAACAAAACTTCTTGCTCAACCATCACAGTAGGTTCCTCTTCCGAACTACAAATTTCAGGTTCCATTATGTCTGCAATGAGTTCCTCTTTATTTGTGCAATGTTTGTATCCACTTCAGCATCATCTTCAAAACACATCTCTTTTTTTTTTTTTTTTTTTTTTATGAAAACCCCAAACACGAAAGGTATCAAAACCTATAGTACTTAGTACCGTGCATGGGTTGAAGGAGAAGTATGGGAGGAGGGGGATGCCGGAAACTTTGCTCTAGAGATCTCTTAGTTTAGGCAGTGATTGTCTTAAAAATTTCTTCACTGTTATTTGTGATTAATAGAAGCATGCAAAGCTTCATTTGTGGTATCATTCAAGGTGACAAATCCAACATGTTTGAAGCAGTTGGCAGTCACTGCATGCCGAACATCAATTTTGCCTTGTGTTTTGCTTTCAGGGTGACAATTTTGTTTTATTGCATTTTTTTCAGAGATAGTTTTTTTAAAGCACTGAATTTCAACTACTACTCATGTGATCTATGATGAGCAGAGAGAAACTATCTATTCTTCAGAGATTCTTGATGACATACAAGCCTTTTGGTTTGCTCAATATGTAGTCAGCGATGTCTTAAATCTTTAAATTGTACTTCTAGGTTTTCCTAATAATTAAGAGAAGAAGTGACTGTCAGATGTTTGCCACTAGAGAATGGTAATACATTACCATTTATAATTGTAATACATTTTTCTGCCTCTGCATTTTTCACCTTTAAATGTAAGTCCAGTTTCAGCATTGAAGATTTTCTGGTCATATTAGCATTTTAGTATTATTAGAGGCATATGATGCAAGAAAGCAAGCTTATGCAGCATCAGCCAAAAAAAAAATGCTCCCATTTCACTCCTCCGTTCATTCCAAAATATGTCAGTGATTCTCCTTCTGCTCCTTCGTAGCTTCAGTGTTGAGTCTTAAATTTGTGGAACATCCATTGGAAGACTTAAAATATTCATCTGATGTGCACAAACAATTCAGCATTAGTGTTTAAGCCATATCAATAAACATAGTCTATACATGCTCTACAATGAACTTTTAGCCAAAACTAATTTCATCATGCCGAGAAGCTTAGTAATTGTCAATGTACGTGGGGAAATTACAGAATTTCTCACAGTCAACCTGCAAGATAGTTGTTAGTGTTAATATACTTTTATTTTGAAATATGAATATCATAATACAAAAGTTGAAAAAGAAATTGGTAGAAATCTTTCTGTCATTATAGAGAATTCATCTTTAAAAGTCGTTATAACAAATGTAAAATAGCATTAGGTTTATGGGAAATTGGCTAGGACCTACCGCATAGGTCATTATTATGTATTGAGATGCAAAAAAGATGGTTACTGTAAAGAGTTTTGACTATAAGAGTTGAGCAGCACTAGAAAAAGTGCTGCAGGTTAGGGGAAATTTTTCAAAAGCAGTATTTTGAATTCTGCAAACTTCTTGAATCACCCTCATAATATTCAGAGATCTGGAGATCTATATATTATATATCCATATTTCAAACTAATTTTATAGCTTCAGCAAATAAAAATTATTGCAAAGTGGTAATTATTTGAATAATTTCAATAATACATGCAGTGCTGTGAAACTGTCTTCAAATACATTTTAGATTTAATGATAAATATCTGTATATTCATCCACTATATATGCTGTTCTACCCAAGTACCATGTATCAGACAACTATAAATATGCTAGTAGGCCTTAAAGGAGGATGGTAGTAAGATTATGAATGCATGATGCCACGATCAATGGAGTTAAACAGACTTCCAGTGCAGGACGATAATAGGATGCCACAGTCAGTCTGTATTCAACATTTCAGTGGCACTGAAGATCCCTATCCACAATTAGTGTGATCTGCAATTGTAAGTGGACTTACTTCCTAAAACCATTGTGAAGTGATGTGTAAAACCTTTGAAGCTGTAAAGAACATGACAGGAGAGCCCTACAAAGAATTTTCTGCTCAAAATGCAAGTTGACATCTCAGCAAACACGCACACACACACACGTGCTCCAAGACGATTGGGACAAAACAGTAGTACAGTGTGCAGCCATCCACAAGCCATTAATCCTTCCAGCTAATTATACCAGATACCATTTAACTTGGAATATATGTTATCTAGGACTGTAGACCAATGGAAATCTGTGCTTTGGAATGACGAGTCTTGGTACATGGTGTACCGGTCTGGCAGTCATGCTTAGGTGTGGCAGGTGTCCAGAGAAAGCTACCTGCCAGCCTGTATTGTCCCAACAACAAAGTTTGGCAGAGACAGTGTGATGGTCTGGGGCTGTTTTTCATGGTTTGGCCTGTAACGATTGGTTTTGGAAAAACCATGAATGCTGAGATCTACCAGACATCCTTGACGATAATACATTACCTACATTGTGGCAACCATCAGGGGAAGCAGGACAACACTGTGTCATACTGCTCGTATCATAATATACAAATTAGTTTGACGATATGAGCAGTGAAGACTTGGCCTGGTAAGCACTGACCTCTTCCTATAGAGAGCCACTATGATGAATTAGATTAAGTTGCCCAAAAAACTGGTGGAATGTTACAAGGACACTAGAAACTGTCATAAATGTTAAAGGTTTCAGAAAGTTAGTTTTCCTGTAAATAAAGCTTATCTGTATTTATGCACATGTCCAGATATTAATGGTTTTCTACACATAGGATATACCATTAATTATGCTTAATTGGAATGTGAAATTCTGTGGCCAAAAATATTTTTGAATGGTTTTCAAACTGATGCTTATGTAAAAAGATATTTGCAATTTTAAGAAACTTCAATCTGGGCCAAACATTTTTGCATTCAGAATAATTCAATGAAAGATTAAATTCAGTTTAATTTGTTTCACTTTCTGTTTGTTTGTTCATTTCAAAGAAATGAACTAACAAACAGAAAGTGAAAGCAACAGTTATGTCATTGCATTTCATGCGATGATTGTAGAGAACATAGAGGCAAAGCTAAATTGTGGGCCTGCTCACAAGATTCCCAAAAGATAATAAATGATTCCCACATGATAATAAATGGCCATACCAAACCAGCCATAGAGCTCTTGCTGACTCCTTGGGTGGGGGCAGGGCTGCTGCATGGTATCTCAAATAGCATATTGACAGGTAGTCAGTTGTTGATCTACCCCAGCATATGTTCAGAATTCCCTCCATGCATGTTACAGCAAGCAGTTAACAGTGCAGCACAGATTAGTAAGTCGCTCGCGAGTGGTTTTATTGTTTGTTTGGGCTGTGCTGGTCCAACAGCATGCAATAAAACCATTATTGCTAAACGATACTGTTTTAGTTGAGCTTACTCAATACATTCAAAGTTATTAATAAAGCAAATTCTTGCAGATATTTGTGGATACTCTGCTGGCCCCTCAACAATTTTATACAATTTAAAAGTTTTATACAATGTGAGTTTACATGATATGTGTTGTTTGCTAGTATAGCCATTGTTAATAAACGTATTTTCAGTTTAAAATGTGCTCCCAAAAATTTTCAGATTTTGTACATCTGGTAATTAATTACTATACTGGCAGCCAGGTATATTTTAGTGTTAGCCAGCAAAGTGATGCAAGGGATTGCTCATGGCCATTCTCATTTTTGTAAGTCGATGTTATTAATAAATAAAATGTTCTATCATAAATTAATGACTGCATTCTTTAGATATTTGTCATAAGTTATTATTATTATTATTATTACTAGCCATATGGTGCAAGGAAGCCTGAGGCTTATGCTGCACCAGCCAAAAAAAAAAAAAATTTCTGAATTAGCCTGAGAGAGTGAGTGAGAGAGAGAGAGAGAGAAAGAAAGAAAGAGAAAAACAAGAGTCAGAAGTAGAAAGGAATCACCAAGAAAGAGAAGAATGATGATATTCAGCTCAGGACCCTGGGTGTGCCAAGCCCATACTCACCAGATGTGAGTATGGGCTTGGCACATACTCACATCTGGTGAATATGTGCCAAGTAAGTGAGTATGTCACAAAATCTATATATCCAGCGGCAGACCGGTGATTTGTTGTGAACAAAATATAGAATTACCGTGGGGTATATAAAAAAGAATTTCAAATAATTTATGCTACCCAGAAATCATAAATATCGACAGATAACGTTTACAAGCCAATCGTATTAAAAACAACACTGCTTTCAAAGGAAGCCGTTCCCTTTATTAACAGTGCGACTTGACTGTCACAGCATATCCTAAAATAACAACAAGATTGTGGCTCGTGGCACATACTACTGTAGGAGCATGAGAATTATCCATCACATGCATGGAGACCAGAAATGGCTTGGGAGCATGCCAGGCAGAACCATTCATTCCATCCAAGATTTACAGTTTCAAAGAGGGGCGAATATGGACTTCCATATCTCTGTTGGTGGTGTAATATTTCAAAGAACAAATCTGCAAATCCGAGCCATTTCTGGTTCCAGCACCAATGCAAACTGTCAACAATCACAGTATCACCGGAGAAATTTGATGGTTCTCCCAGAATTGTTCAGCCAGGGCAGATTTTCCTTAGTTTGCAGACTATCACTTTTAACCCTACAGTTGTCAGTGTATTTTATTTTTATATCAGATTTGATTTTGTGCTGTCTTATTTAATTAATTTAGTAAAGTTTTAATCATATATGGTTGGTGTATTCCATTGCAGTTATTGAGTCATAACTTTCCCAACCCCCAGAGACCTGTTGGAAGAATTTTTGTTTATGGCCATTCCATGATCAAGTACATCCAAGAACTTCAAAGAGCGAAGCAGAGACACCATTTAAGTTTTGCTCATTGGTGCAAAGCATTTGGACTTACTGTGGATTGGATTTTGTGTAAAATTCCCTTTGCAGATAGTCATCTGTGTTGTATTGCAAAGTTGTACCAGAATAAGGTGTTCAACATCTGGATTGGAAAACTACATGTTAATATGAACTATGTTAGGAGAGGCAAGGATATGTTATTCAATAGTTTAAGTAGATCTTTGGCCCCTACATGGGTCTCCGAGTGATCTAGCGATTTTCAAAGCATCTTTTCTATAAAGAAGTGGTTACAGATTTCTAAAGCCTCCTACAAGAAAGGAATGACACCTTTCTTTTGTAAATAAATCTAACTTCTTATTGGTTGGTTAGTGGTGGCACCACTCCTGCCTCCATATAGTGCAGTAACCTGGGGGATAAACCAACCCTCAGGGCTAAAAGGAGCAGAAATGAAAACCAATGAATTTCCATGTCTAGAGCCCAAGAGTGAAAACCAAGAAACAGACCATGACTTCTCTGTCAGCACAACCTGTTAGCAAGATCTCCCCTTTCATCATGCAACAAAGCCTGGAAAATGCGGCAGCATCGCCGTAAAAGGCGAAACATCTCCAATCTGGGGACTTGGTAATATAGACTCCTCAAGTCATTTCACATAACACCCTGAATTTATCTAAGGGAGTGATCACTGAATGGGATCTATTAAATGTTTCTGAAGAAAGTCCAGGAACAAAATGTAACTCAAGCAAAAGAATCATAAGAAAAGATGGCAACTTAGTCCAAACATGTAACTTAATTCTAACCTTCAATACACCGAATCTACCAGTTTCAGTCACAGCAGGTTACTTAAATTGTTGTGTTCGACCCTTTATCCTAAATCCCTTAAGATGCTACAAATGTCAGAAATTTAGTCACTCCAAGACATCATGCTGTGGAGTTTTTCCAGTGTCATAATTGCAGGGGCAACTATCCAGCATACTCTAAAGAATGTGATCTCTGGAAGCTAGGGAAGAAAATACAAAACGGAAAATAAAGTCATATCAAGAAGCTAGAAAACATTACACTAATGCCAAAAAGCTCTTGCCTTGCCTATCCACTCTCACCAATCAGCAGCATGTCAGACGGAAGTGTCACTCCAGATAAATCAATCGCAGACTGGGCTCGATCAGTTCTATTGACCCAGCTTACATTGAAGCCACAAATAGTAAACCAAAGTAACAGTACACTCACAGTTCCAACTCAAAGCATAACCCACAGTAAAGTATAAAAATTTTAAAAATCAGATCATGTTGAAGCTAATCAACCTTAACAAGGATGGATATCGATGATGGGATCAACCATGATCTCGAATTACATGGAATAAATTGAAGATAATGATTCAGCATGCCCAACTTTCCAAGAAAATAAAAATCTAGACTCAAACAACCCACTCATAAAAAGCAGACAGATTCATCTCCATCTTAGAAAACCCAAATAATGCAACTGTACAGGCCTTTGCATTACATCAATGATATGCACGAATTAATTCACCACTACAAACCTTTTGCAACGTGCTGGCGGAAAACGAATTTGACACTTTATACTATGTTCAGACAAGACAGCTGGCACTAACTGCTCACGAGGAGTAGCAATACTCATGGATTCAAGCATCGCATCCCATTACAAACTGCCTTGAAAGCTGTTGACAAATAAATGGTTAATAGGTTTCAATGTATTTTCTGCCAAATCATCAATACACTTCAGGAAATTGAAAATCTTGTTTTGCATTTACCATAATGCCCACCATCCACTATAACTTTACTAAATACTGGCTCTCCTATGTATATCCATCTCCCTACAGGTTAAACATCTGCAATAGACCTTTCCATTTGTTCCCCAATCCTCTTTCCAAGTATAGATTGGATAACTCTGAGTGATCCTTATAGGAGCGGCCATTATCCGTTAATCTGCAAAATTCAAACATCCTATTCCTTCCCAACAGAAAATCCAATTAAATGGAAATTTTCAAGGGTTGAATGGACAAAATGCAGAATGCACATCATTTGACAACTATACCATTCAGCCCTATTCCATAAACTTACTGGGCACATCACAAATCAAATTCTGACAGCTGAGTCTGCTGCCATTCCTGAATATCAAGTATACAAAATTTGATGGAATGAAGACTGCAACAAACCTTTTCCGCAAACATCCAACCACCTCCAATCTTATTGATTATAAACTTTTTAGAGCAACAGCTCGTTAAATCAGACGTATAGCAAAAAAAGAAAGTTAGATTAAATTCGCCTCGTCGGTAAATAAAAATACTGATATCAGATTGATCTGGAGAAAAATAAAATATTTTAAGCAATAAATTTCCTCTTTTATCCACTTTACTACTGAACTGGAACAGGCAGGAGCTCTCTACTCCTACAGAAATATCAAATGCATTGGGAATCGTATTTTCTCAGTTGTCCTCTTCTATTGCTTATGGTGAAACATTTCAAAAACTTAAAGCAGTTACAGAGAAATCCAGACTAAATTTCACTGACAATTCTGCTTTACTTTACAATCAACCATTTACCATGCTTGAGCTGCAGAAATCCCTTACCAACTCAGTGCTGCTGGCCCTGATGGGATATATTATGTAGTGCTCCGAAATTTGGATCAAAGGTCACTCTCTATGCTGCTCATATTTTTCAATCGAATTTTTTCTGAACATAGCTTCCCAAACTTCTGTCATCATTCTCATGTACTAGCAATTGCAAAACCCCGGTAAAGATCATTCTATTCCTCAAAATTACAGGCCAATATCCCTTACCAGCTGTCTCGAGAAAATGATACATTGCCTGGTCTGTCTTGCCGTTGAGAAAGCCTTTGACACTGCGTGGCATTTTGGCATCTTAAAAGATCTACATTCTCTTGGTCTGAGAGGTAATTTACTATGTTTTATCCAAAATTTCCTTCAACAGAGATCCTTACAAGTTCGTTACCAGGGAACCCTCTCTAAAAACTATCCAAGAAGGAGTTCCGCAAGGGTCTGTTCTGAGTGCCACTTTATTTGCAATGAGAATGAACCATATAATTGAACTCGTTATGAAAACTGGATTCGTACCTTTTCACAGACGATCTCACAATCTGTCATTCTCAAAACATGCACTATATTGAATGCCAACTACAAATATCAATCAACTGCATATTTACATGGATGACACAAAATTGTAATAGACTATCCAGCCAGAAATCTACTGCCATTCACTTTTGTACCAGATGCAGTATCCATCGTGAACCCAAGCACTACCTGAATAATCATCATCTTCCCATAGCTAATAGTATTCGACTACTAGGATTATTTTTTGGCAGTAAGTTAAACTTCCAAAAGGACATTGAACATCTCCGAACTACTTGTCAAAAAAAAAAAAAAAAACAACATACTCAGAGTCTTATCAGCCACAACATGGGGAGAAGATCGTTACAGCCTGCTCCATTTATATAGATCCATAATCAGATCACTCCTGATCTACGGCGTACCTGTCTTCGATTCTGCTAGGGAGAATGCTTTATCTAGCCTCAACCCTCAGCTCTTAGCAGCACTAGGTGTGTTCAGAACAACTCCAGTGCAAAGTTTACACGTTGAAGCCCATGTACATCCTCTAAATGTGAGGAGAAAGATGTTGAACTATGCACCGAAGGTCCAAAGCCAGGTGACCCATCCCAACTGGTCAATACTTTATGACCTATAGAAACAAACCACAGACAGTTCGGCCTGCTGATATTAGGCTGAAGCAACTAGCAGAAGACTGGGATATACACTTCAATAAAATCTTGCAGGATCCCCGACCCTCCATGATCTGTCACATGTCATCTTGTGACAATTATTTCCACCAGTGGGAAAAACACTCAATCGGGCATTAACATGCAACAGCTATACATTGAACACTATCCTGACTTCGCTAAAATATATACAGATGGATCGAAGTCTGAGAATGGATCGAGTGCAACAGTGGTACTCCCTGATACTGCCATTTCTCTCTCTTCCACCGGAGTGTAGTTGTTACACGACTGAATTATATGCAATAAAGCTTATCTTTAGAAAATATTTTCCATATGTCTATTCAAAAAAGCATAATATACACAGACTTGTACGACTCAGAGAGCATCAGGAAACGGTTATCTTCTGCTGGATCACAGGCCATACTGGAATACCAGGAAATGAAATTGCGAAAGATGCTGCCAAACATCCATCCAGCTCAGCCCCAACGAATTCCCTGGTACCGTTCACAGATTATAAAATGAATATACAAAGTGTATCTAAAGGTCTAAGGACTCTAGTGGCAAGCGCAAATTCATAATAAACTACAAATTAAACCTGTACCAAAATTATGGGCTTCCAGCCTCATTACAGACAAGAAGAAATAATTCTAGCCAGAGCCAGAATCGGCCATACTCATTTAACCTATCTGTTCCTTTTGTAAGGGAATGATTCTCCTCGGTGTAATCACTGTCATAAACTCTCTCAGCCAAACACATACACTGGTGTGCAAAACTTGAGGACCAACACTATTTCTAAAGGTTACAACCACAAAATCGAACGACACAGCCTGTGGCGATTTGCATAACTGGCCGTTCAGTAGAAAGCTGCTGCACATGAAAAATTTGAATTGGGTTGAGAGGGCTCACATAAACAGATAAAAGCAGCAGTTAAGTGCAAATTATCGAATGGTGAGCACGATTGTTACAGACGTTCGATTGGTTTCATACAGTACTACAGACAACGAAATGACCAGTAGACAACATCTGGATGACTTTACCCGGGGTCGAATAATTGGGAAGGTCGGAGTGCGAGGAGTGTGGCTGCAGAGTTCGGCATTGCCCATACCATCATCTCAGGTGCGTGGTAGGCCTTGAGAATGACAGGTAGGTACAGTTATTCGAAGGACCAGTAGTGGTCCACGGAAAACAATGTCCAATGAGGACCGCTATATACTCCTACAGGCCAAGAGGGACTGACACCAGACAGCAGGATCCATTGCAAACCAGCTATACAGGACAGGATATTGCAGTTTACACCTGGCCATCAGAGACACCGTTTACAGTGGTGCATCAAACACAAGGACTGGACAGCAGAGCAATGGGGTGTACTCTTACTGATGAGAGTAGATTCAGTCTCAGCAGCGATTCTGGACATCAGCTAATCTGGCGAGAGGGTTGGCACACGATATCACCCTGCAAACATCACTGAAATGGATCGATATGGCAGTCGAGGTGTTCTCGTCTGGGGAGGCGTTATCTTGGATGGACATTATACACAACTCCAGATACTGGAAGCGGGTACTGTAACCGGTGCACGCTACTTTACTGAGGTAGTTGTTCCACATGTGCGTCTGTTCCGAGTTGCATTGGCCCCGAGTTTGTGTTTATGGATAATAACGCCACACCCCATCGCACTGTAGCTGTGATATGCTTTTGGAAAGTGAATGACATTGTTCGTATGGATTGCCTACCCGTTCCATCGATCTAAATCCCATTGAACACATATGGGACGCTCTGGGGAGATGCCTAACAGCACGTGCACACCCACCAGAAAATGTTCCCCAGCTGAAGATGGCGCTGACAGAGGAATGGACAAGAACTTATCAACAACATTGTTCTAAGTATGGACAGACGGTGCAAAGCCTACATCGACATTAGGGGTGGCCATTCTCCTACTGAGGACCACCTCTTCCCTTTGTTCCATCGTTGGCAGAGATGCACCTGTATCATGGCAGCCAGTGCTATGTTGCCATTTTTGAATAAAATCCCTCTGTACCGTCCGTTTTGTTTCCGTTGTTGTGTTGGTGTTGTTTCCTTCATCATTTATGTACCTCACAAGGTTCCTTTGGTATGCTTTTCCCATTTCCAGGCCACTCCTATAAAAAGCTACAGGGTGAAGAACCTGACTGGTCCTTAAGTTTTCACACCAGTGTATTTCTGGAATGTACTCTATATAATAATGCCTCAACTAGTGTCATTCAGTTTTCTGGCAAGTTTAAAGGAATCTTCTTCGCAAAGCCATATCATAGAGCGAAAAATCAAACCCCACAGAATTTTTCTCCTTCCTAAAGCGAATAGGATTGTATAGCCATTTTTAACTGCTTCTAAGTCAACACAGGCAGTAAAGAACAACTTTCATAATTGCGATATGGGCTGAATAGCCATTGCACTTAAAACCCCATAATCAACAACAGCCTCCACATGCTTTTACTCGGAATACAGCAATACAAGGGTGGTGCTAGCCAAAGAAGCCCAAATTTCAGATGTCTATAGACAGACTAGTAGGTAATGTGAACTCTTAGGAGACGAAAAGATATGTTATTTGATAGTTTAAGTAGATGTTTGGCCCCTTACACGCATTTTACACTGAAAGGACAGAATTCATGGGATACCTGGTTCCTGAGCAATTCGACGTTCACCCCCTCCGCTAGTGTATGAACCCACCGCTTGGCAGGTATATAGGTAGATTGCATTCAGTAGATGGTAATTCGATGTCAGTATGGATAAACGTCGTTTAACCGAATTTGAAAGAGGGATGATAGTGGGTGCCCGACGCATGGGTCACTATCACGGAGGTGCTATAGAAATTGCACTATCCCCATTCGACAGTATCAAGTGTGTATCAGGAATACAATATTTCCGGACTAACATCTCATATTGGACAGTGCTATGGGCAGAGAAAGGTGGTGGTGGATGAATGTGTCCGTCGATGACTGTCTCGCATTGTTTCAGCAAACCGGGAGACCGACAATGGCAAAAATCACCGCCGACTTCAACGAGGGAGGTGCCAGAAACGTCTCCACCAAGACCATCAGACGATCATTAGTCGCAATAGGTTATGGGAGCCGCGCGACCCACCAGTCCCATTGCTAACACCATGACACAGGACGCCTCAACCGAGCGAAACAACATCGGCACTGGACCTTAGATGAATGGAGACGGGTCTCCTGGTCTGATGAGTCCCGTTTTTAGTTAATTAGAGCAGACGGCAGGGTGGATATCTGTGGGAAATCCGCACTGAGCTACGCACCAGTCATGTCAACAAGGAACTGTTCAAGCATGTGAACGATCGGCAATGGTCTAGGGCGTGTTCAACTGGCACACGGGACTTCCAGTACGTCTAGATGCATCTCTGGACCGTCCAGCTTATGTGCCGAACCTTGCAGACCATCTGCGTCCCTTTATGGTCATCGTGCACACACAGGGAAATGGATTCTTTCAACAGGAAAATGTGCATCCCCACAGAGCCGTGGTGACTAGAACGTGGTTCGTAGAGCATTCCACAGATATTAATGGTCAATGGTGAACCATGTAGAGCATATTTGGGATGCTGTGGAAAGGTCCGTTCGAGCTTTGATCCTCCAACCAGGAATGCCACAGAATTATGGACAGTAGTGCAGCAAGCATGGATGGAAATACCTGTGGAACGCTTTCGTGAACTAATGGACTCAATGCCTCGCCGTGTGACTGCCCTTATCCGTGTGAAAGATGGGCCTACACGTTACTAGGTAGGTATCCTATGATTTCTGTCTACTCAGTGTACTCACTACAAGGGTGGTACTAGCCAAAGCAGCCGAAATTTCAGATGTCTATAGACAAAGGCTAGATTAATGGAGAAGGCTTCTGGCAAGCAGAATACTGGAAATAAGAATTGGGGTTTCAATTTCATGTGCAATTTGAGCGACAAGCTTTAACTAAGGAAAAAGAAGCATCTTGAATTTAGCTATAAACTTGCATTGGTTTCCCGAAATGATAGCGGAAAAAAAATAGCTATGGGTATTGAAAGAGTGGCGAGAAAGTAACTGGCCGCCAAAGCTAATGGCATATGCGTTAGAACTGTTGGTTTTGAGCCAGGATTGATTGTGCATCTAATCACATCATAATTCAGAGGACGGTTCTTAGGGAATTAAATCAGGATGACAGCATTGTTCTAACCCAGACAAAGGGAAGTCAGCTGATCCCAAATAAAGTGAATTAGCATCACGAAGCCCCATAATTTATACGATATAACAACTTATATAGGAATCCTACCAGGTTGACAATGTCAGAAAGATCTCTAAGGACTTCTATTGGATACTGGATGCCATTTGCCTAGATTTTATGGCCTACCGAAAATTCTTAATGCTCCAATTTAGGCCAATTATGTCAGTTGTGCGCAGCCCTACACACTGTCTAGATTTCTAACCAAACTGATCTTCTTTATTGTAGGACAATCAAACTTTACCATCGAAGACAATACAGACTTGAATTTATTCATGCTCAGATAATTGAAGACTGAGGCTATGGTGTCATTTCATGTGGTGTCCATCTTCACATGCATCCCCACCAAGCATGGTGTGAAGTGTATGCGTATCGCATTGGAGAGGGATGACACCTTAAGGGAAAGGACTTCCTTGAGTATGGAAAATATTTGTATCAGTGTCGATTTATGCCTTTCTATTACTCCCACGTTATATCAAGGTACTATGTATGAGCAGGTTCACAGTGCGGCTATGGGTATGTCCAATTAGTGTGATTGTTGCCATGGAAGAACTGGAGTTCAGAATTTTTAATGTCTGTTCTGCCCTTCCCCCATGCGTGCATGAAAAGGCTGTGTCGACACTACGTTCGCTATTATACGAAGGGAGAGGAGAGGGCGATGTTCTCAACTTCCTCAATCGCACCCACTTTCCTTGATATGTTTGTTTGTAGGGATGGCATTAGAATAAAAGTGAATGTGCTAGAAATAACATATGCTTATAACACAGCACAAGCCAACAATCATAAAAATAGCGTAATTATTGCCCTATTGGATAGGGTTGAGTCCCATTGCAGCACTCCGAGGAAGGATAGAATGGAGATTAAACATGTCATAGCCGATCTGCGAAAATGACCTTGGACAAACAGTCAAGAAGCTAAAAATGGGCGAAAAAAGGCGTTGTCACCCGCTGCTACCTCATGTATTCCATACTGTCCTGATTTCACAGAGCAGATCTCAAGAATACTATGCATTTGTCAGCCATGGCGAATGCAGCTACCAGGATAGATTGCACACAGTCATGTCAAAACTTCACTTGTTCCCTATCCAGGATAAAAGTGGAGTTATAAGATCAAATGTCCGGACTGTGGAAAGTGTTATGTTGGAGACACAGAATGTAGGGCTTAAAGATCGTATAGGGGATCATACTAGCGCAATAAAGATAGCAGACTGGGAAATATGTTTTGACTGAACACTTCTAGGAAGAGAACCACCAAATTTCTCCAGGTGATGCTGTCACTGTTGATCGCATAGGTATTGGAACCGGAAATGGCTTGAGAGCTTGCAGATTTATTCTATGAAACTAATACCAGCAATAGACGTTTAGGAGAGTGTCTTTGCTCCATCTTTGAAACTTTATTCTTGAATGGGGTGAACGGTTTCACCTGGCACGCTCCCAGGCCATTTCCAGTGTTCGTGCATCTATGGAGCATAATTCCCATGTTCCTACAGTAACGTGCCGTGATCCTGCTGATGTTATTTTAGGGCATGCTATGACAGTCAAGTCCCACTGTGGATAAAAGTGGCGGTCGCCTTTGAAAGCCACAGTGTTATTTTCTCGCTTTTAATTTGTAATATTTTGTGTATACAGTATTTTAATTTTTATGTATTTTATTTTTAAACCACATTTTATCCTGTCTTATTATTATTACTATTTTTTTTAAATAAAGTTTTGGTCATATACAGTTGGTGCATTCTATTGAAGTTATTATTAGTCATAACTTTCCAAACTCCCGAGGCCTACTTGAAGAATTACGAGAATATTATTCACTAAAAATTGAGATAAACCAGAGAAAGCATTGAAAGCAATTCCTCTGAACAAAAACAAATTTTGCAAGCTGTATTTCGCAATTGTAATAATTAAAAAAATTCTTAAATGGCAATATTGTTTTCAAAAGTAATGACACAATTCTCAAATGGAACTTTTAACTGTTCAAAACTAATGACTAAAATCGTCACGTAATTTTTTTAATTCTTCATAAAACACTTTGCATGTTACAAGAATTGGTAAACTAAATTGGAACGGCAATTCCTACTGTGAATTTTTAATCTTTGCAAAATCTTAACTTCTTTAAAATCTTAGAGTGGCTATTAAACGTTTGTTTGGATGTATAGATCCACGCATATTAGCACTTTCTTTGATCCACTGCACTTTCACCAATTCAAACAAAGGATAATTACTTTCGTCCATTCTTAAATAGTTCTTGAAATAATCCGTTTCATGCTCTTTCAATTATGAAAAGCACTACTCATTATACTGCCTACCTAATATGAAAATCCATTTCTAACAATTTTTTAATCTTTTATTATGTTAATATTGTGCGACTACATAGAGAAGTGTACGTTTTTCATTATCATCCATATCCAAAATATATAGAAATGTGCGAGCTACCAAAACTAGTCTAGCTTTGAACAATGCCTGTGCGAAAAAATTAAAAGAACAAGTAGAAAACGTGTAACTCATGCAGCTTGTGATGAAGTGGGACAAAATTAGGTACAGTTCTGTTTTCTGATGAGTCCCATTTTAGCCTACAAACAAATTCCAGACATTATTTCATCTGGAGACAACAAGAAATGCAGTATCATCCCTCCTACGTCAGAGAAAGGGAAACTTACCGTTGAGGCGGTATTCTCATGTAGGGCAGAACAATGATCAATAGCCGTGCCCCCTTCATGTTTTTGATAGGGGTTCGTAACTATGCAAAAGTACCAAGAATAAATCCTCACCCTATATGAGGCTAGCTTTAGTAGAGGCATACGATGCAAGAAAGCAAGCTTATGCAGTATCAGCCAAAAAAGAAAAAAAAAAAAAAAAAACCTTCATCCCTCCATTCGTTCCAAATGCCTGTCCAGCTCAGCCTTAAATTTATTTAGGCTATTAGCTTCCACAACAAGAGATGGAAGCCTATTCCATTAATCGACAACCCGCTGGCTAAAGACAAATTTCCACACCTCTATTTTATACAACTATCTTTCCTCAATTTGAAGCTGTACCCCCTCAGGTTCTTAGTCTGAGCAAGAGGAAGAATCCATCAGCATTCAGCTTTCTCAACCCAATCAACGCCTTATAGGTCAGATCACCTCGCAGGTGCCTACTCTCCAGGCGCTGCAATTTGCAGAACTTAAGCCTTTCTTGGTAAGAGTACCCCTTCGTTCCCCTCACCAATCTTGTTGTCCTTCTTTGTACTCGTTCTAGCAACTCTACATCCTTCCTAAAATGTGGCCTCCAGACCTGTACACAGTACTCTAGGTGTGGCCTGACCACATCTAGAGTACTGTGTACAAGTACTAAGTACTAAGAGCCTGGTTGGCCAGATTTTCTTTTCATGTACCAAAGAGTAAAAGTGGTGGAAGAATATATTGAAACAAGATATCCACCGACTGTCATGGCCAACATAATCACCAGACTTTAAACATTTGTGGGACGCCCATAAAAGTAAATTCCCTCTCTGTGTGGGACGCCCATAAAAGTAAATTCAGTGATGGGATTGAAACTCAGATCTTCTCTGGACATGGGCAGGTAATTGAGTATACCCACTGTACGAAGTGTGAAAACAGCAGGATACACGCGCGCGCGCGCGTGTGTGTGTGTGTGTGTGTGTGTGTGTGAGAGAGAGAGAGAGAGAGAGAGAGAGAGAGAGAGAGAGAGAGAGAGAGAGAGAGAGAGAGAGAGAGCATGAGCGAACAGTACCAGTGCCATTCACAAAACTACAAGATGTGTCTCTGTTGAAGTAAAACTCTGCCTTGACCAGATGGGTGTGAGTTCTGTAGGGTACTGTGAGTTATGTGTATGGTGTTTGTGTTGTTCATCTGGTCATATAGTTACTGGAAAGCCTGATTACTATGGAAAGGGTCTTCCAGCATCCGACCACCAATTCAGGAGAGCAAGGAGAGAGTGGGCACAAGGAGCGAAATGATGAAACAGAGTATAATAAAGGAATGATGCCACTATTTGGGTAGGAACCCTTAAGGAGGGAAAGGTTGAAAGTACATAGTTTCTAGACAGTTGTTGTTTGTTATTTTGGTTTTTAGGAGCATTAGCAACTAAGGCCATATTGCTCCGGGATATGCGGTGGTCATTCCCTGAATGATCTTTCCGCATCCTCCGTATTTGGTGGTGATGGGGTCGAACACCGGTCTAATCAAGAAGCGTGTGCTACGCACTGCTGCTCCTTCCCACCTGGCTACGGAGGCGCCTTTCCAGACAGTGTCCTGAAAGCAAAGGTGAGGCCAATTGGCGAATTGAATCCAGCCTACTGTCCTTAAACACCCATAGTGAGCAGGGAAGTTAGTTAGGTCACGGCACAGGCATCGTTGACGGAGGAAAGCTGCCGAAGTGGCACCTCACAGATTCATACTAACCCAAAGAGGGCGTTAGCATTAAATGTGTAATAACCCATTTCAAAAATTCCTCACTGAATTTTCGGCATCAATAAGTTGTCTTAGCAGCGGTGCGTGAAAATCAGATCCAAGAAAGTCCAAGTTTCCAATGAAGATTCTGTATCCGGGGTGGCTGGACAGCCAGAGTCATCAGCCATTTCTTAAAAAGCACGGTACAAAAGGATATGAAGGCAGTGAAGGCCTTTTTTGATGGCACAAGCGAATGAAAAGGCTACATAGATCAGCACTTGTGCAGGTCAGCACTTGTAAGTTGTTGTAGGTGGATATAGATGATGCAGTCAGTCATCGTGTGCATCCAAGTTTCTCTTCCACCACCACAAACGCAGTGATCATCTACAGAAAGTCCCAGGTCCACAAGTATGGTTTGAATAGAACCATGGACAGTTAGCATATGTTATCTCGAAGTTTGGAGTAAGCTTCAATATCTTGGAGGTTACGAAGCCAACTTTAGGGAAGAATTTTCTTGTAGTTTCGCCTTTTAATCTCTATGTCCATCTATCCTTGCCAAAGTCGAATTACTTAGGTACAAAGGTTGGCAGGGTTGTTAATGACAGTAATGGCAGTGCGCTACTGCAACAGGATCTAGATAATTTGGGCAGATGGGCTAAGAAGTGGCAACTGAAGTTTAACCTTGACAAATGCAAAGTACTGCATATGGGTAGAAGTAACCCCAGAGAAACGTACCAACTGGGTGGTACTACACTTAAGGTGGTAGAAAATGAAAAAGACCTGGGAGTAATTGTGCAGTCAGATATGAAGTTTTCTGAGCAATGCAGACAGGCTGCCAGGGCAGGTCATGGTGTTTTGTCAATGATTTATAGGAATTTTGTTAACAGGGAAAAGGAGGTGATTGTCCCTCTGTATAAGGAAATGGTCAGGCCACGCCTTGAGTACTGCGTACAGGTCTCGAGGCCTCATTTTAGGAACGATGTAGATTTACTTGAGCGTGAACAGAGAAGGGCAACAAGATTGGTGAGGGGAATGGAGGGATCCTCTTACCAACAGAGACTTAAGTTTTGCAAATTGCAGCAGCTGGAGACTAGGCACCTGCGCGGTGATCTGATTGAGGTGTACAAGGCCTTAAATGGGTTGAGCACGCTGAATTCTGATGGGATCCTTCCACTTGTTCAGATTACGAACCTAAGGGGGCATAAATTCAAATTAAGAAAAGACAGATGTAGAATAGATGTGCGGAAATTTGCCTTTAGCCAGCGGGTGGTTAATTGCTGGAACAAACTTCCATCTGTCATTGTGGAAGTTGATAGGTTAAGGAGGAACTGGACAGGCATTTCGAGGGAATGGTGTGATTTTTTTTTTTTTTTTTTTTGGCTGATGCTGCATAAGCTCATACACTTGCTTTCTTGCATCACGTGCCACTACTACTACTACTTCAGCCCATAGATAGTTATTTTCAACCTTGATGTCATGGTTGTGGTGATACCCTGGAATTCTGTTTTTTGGTTTTACCATGTACAGCATAGTAGACCCTTTAAGGCTATGTATAACTCCAATGGGAGTTGTCCTGTAAGTGCTTTAAAAGTAGGTGGTGATGTGGTTCGGCAGGATCTAGTTATGCCGAGCACGAGTAGCCTTCACGTTGTTCAAGCTCTGAAAGAGGGTAACTTTGTCCACACGGCAAAACCACAGAGGTGCCCCATAGGATACTATGGGCAGAAAAACTGCCGAGTACTTTAGTTTGAGAGTTCTTCCTTTCAGGTCCCCAGCAGTGCTTGCCAGCCATGCTGTATAACTTAATTTTCTCGTTGATGTGGTCTACCTGAGGGACAAAGGTCCATTTTTAATCGATAATTCCAGGTAATTCAAGAATTTACAGATTTTCAGGAATTGGCCATGAAGTTTAACTACTGGTGGTCATCTGAAGTTCAGTGAACCTTTGAAAAGTAACATTTTGTGTTCGTGGAAATTTATAGCATATATGTCGGCCTAAAGTAAGCAAGGGCAGCCAGGACAGTGTTAGCTGACCTTACCAGTTCGGCCCGCGTTGGGCCCTCGACTAGGATGACGATACAAGTATAAAAGGACGTTGTTGTGGACTTAAAGGTGCTTGATAGCCTATTATCAAGTACCATGTTCCAGACCACAGTGCCTAGAATTGAGCCCTGGAGATATTCTCTCGACATGGCCTTTAATCAATGGAACCAATGGAACTCAGTGTTAAAAGTAACGCAACTATCTTCAAAGTAGCTATTAATGCCATTATAGATTTTGGCTGAGCAGTCAGCCTGCCTGACCCACTTGATTACGTTAGGCCACCAGACCAAGTCAAAGGCAGCCTTGAAGTCGACGAAAATTCCCAAAACATACTGAGATGAGCTTCACTTGTCTTGGAGATTTGTAGCATTGTCAATTGTTGAGCAGCTAGCCCTATAGCCAAATTCTTGGCCTAGTAATAGCTGTGTAACCTCAGTAGCAGCAACTGCTCCATGACCTTCCCCAGATAGGGAAAAGGCCAATTAGCCGATAGGCAGCAGTAGAGCCAGCTGGAGCAGACGAGTTTATGGGAATTCATTGTAGGCTGGCTATTTTCCAGATGGGAGGAAAACGGCCCTCCTGAGACTGGTGGTGAAGAGTTCCAGTAAAGAAGTAAGGACAAGTTTCCAGGGCCTTTTGATTGGCTCACCTTCAAATCTATATCTGGGCTTTTCCACATTTTATCTCGTTAATGGCTACATTAACCTGTTGGTGGGTGAAATCCAGTTCCATGCCTGATGGAGAGAACAGCTCGTTTTCCCGAATGATTGTCCATTGGTTATCCGTGTTCTGGTCTGTACTGTTTTGAACGATAAGCAGGTCGAGAAGCTTATCGTTGCCTGCCAAGTAGTCGTTTCCAGGGTTCCATGCTCAATAATGGCATTAATAATATCAGGGGTGTGTAATTTCTGCTGTACTATTTTCGGTATTAGGCCCAAGTGGTCCCTGTATCCTTCAGTTTGAACTAGTTTGTGCCAGGTATACAGGGTATCTCAAAAAGATTGGTACAAACGTTTAGGGAAGGTAGGTAACATCTAAAGGAATGTGAATCGCATAGGAATCCATAACCGGAAACGTCACCGTAAGTCGGTAGACGGCACAGTAGTTGCTGCACGAAGACCATGCATCGATATACGAACTGTGGGCTGGCATACATGCACCTAGTGTATGGATTAGCAGTGGGAAATGGACGAGCCGCTCAACGAATGTATGGAGAACGCTTCCCAGACAGATATGTACCAGACCACCGTTTGTTTGCGCGTGTGCATCAAAATTTGTGCGATTATGGGTCACTTAGAGGTAACAGGAGTAGTGACGGGCAGACCACGTTCGACGCGAACTCCCGCCATGGAAGAAAGTGTGTTCAATGCCGTCCAGAATAATCCTACTACCAGCACACGTGCCGTTGCCTCTGCCTTAGGAGTGTCTCGTTGCAGTGCACAGCGTGTCTGGCACGACGATTCCTTACACCCCTTTCACCTCCAAAGGGTTCAGTTACTGCTCCCCCAAGATCATCCTGCACGTGTGGCTTTTGCGCAGTCGTTTCTCCAAGAAAGTTTTCAAGACTTGAATTTTCCAACCTATGTTTTGTTCACGGATGAGGCTTATTTCACTCGGGAAGGCTTATTCAATCAGCATAATGCTCATGTGGGCTCACGACAACCCACATTGTGTGCGCCCCCATGCGGCACATAGTGACATAGTGACATAGTGTTTTTTGACAGGCGGCACCGGTGCTTTCGCACAACTCCGCATTTGAATCTCTTGTGAAGTTAAACAGTACTGTCAAGGCCAGATAGCATATGTTAGTGTATGTTTATGTTTGCTTAGTGCGGGTTATGTTGTTCATCTGGTCGCTTAGCCTAGGGTCTGTGGAACACCACAGACTGCTAGTTACCGTCACTGGCACTGTGAGCCGGACCAGGTAAGTGGGAAGAGAACTCTGGCTGGCCGACCCTGGGGATTAGCCTGAGCTTCCCAGGGAGAGCCAAAAAAATAAATAATAAATAAATAAAATAAAAAATAAAGAAATAAAAAAAATAAAATAAATAAATAAAAGTATAAAAAATATATATATATAATAATAAATAAATAAATAAAAATAAAAATTATGCGTCACAACATCGCTTCGCAAGAAATGTGTGGGCAGGTATGGTCGGTGACTGCTTAGTCGGCCCATACCTGTTACCATCCCGCATGAACTCCGCTAAATATCGGATCTTTCTTGAACAAGTTCTACCAGGGTTACTTGACGATGTTCCAGAAAATGTGAGACTCAACATTTTGTTTCAACATGAGAGGGCGCCTGCCCATTATGGAAGGTGTGTTCGTGACCATTTGAACAGGCGTTTTTGGCGTCGATGGATTGGCCGTGGTGGACCCATTTGCCTGGCCCCCACGCTCACCTGATTTATCGAGCCTTGATTTCTTTCTGTGGGGGACCCTCAAATCTATCGTGTATGAATCGCCTGTGGAGACGGAAATGGATCTCGTGGCGAGACTCGTCTGCGCTGCTGCTACTGTCAAAGAATCTCCAGGTGTGTTCGACCATGTCCGCCAATCCATGCGAGCATCTGTTGTAACATCGTGAAATGCATCCATCTCGTACTCCATTGTTAATATTTTATGTCAAATAAATGTTTGCCACTACAGTAATTACTGTCTTGTATCATTTCTGCTTCTTTTGCCTCTGCTACTACTTTCCCGTGACGTTTCCGGTTATGGATTCCTATGCGATTCACATTCCTTTAGATGTTACCTACCTCCCCTAAACGTTTGTACCAATATTTTTGAGACACCCTGTAGATGAGGTTTATATAGTTTCTTTTCAGTGTCTTGAATTGGTCTAACTGTCTAACAGAATCTCAGCTTGGTGAACACTACCGTTTCTCCTGACTCTGAAGTTTCTTCCTCGCTCTTTTTAGGTTATGATGATGTCCACCCTGGAATGCTCTTTGGATGCATTCCATGTTCTGCCGAAGGCTTCGCAAGTCGCGAAGATATCAATATTTGACTCACCTATAGTAGAGCACAACGTAGTTGGTGGATTTGGGGTGTTGAGCAGGACCATGCTTGTGAGAAAGAATCCCGTAACGAGGAAACCCCTGTTGTCGGTTGTACTACGCCAGAGAGATGACCTCACATTAGTATCAGCTGCAGTTACCTTTGAACTGTCTAGAAGCTGCACAGCACGATCGAGCTCAGTCAGGTGAGGTGCAAAGTCCTTAGAGAAATTAAAGTAGGCTGAAAGGACTGAGATTTTGCCAAACTGGCACTCCAAGGTGGCAGTAGTCAGATGAGAATTATAGTGAATTTTAGTCACGACTATGTCGGGATTCCTACTGATAATAGCAGCGAAGCAGTCGCCACGAGAGATCTGTCTCTTTCGAAAACTATGTGGATAACCGGTCACCCTACCACCACAGCAGTAGGATTCCTGAAAAAGGAGCAGGTCTAAATCGCGATCTTCCATGATTTGGTGCAGTTAATGACCAGAAATTAAACAGAGATTAATTTCTAGGCATTACATATGTGCCATATTTAAGCTATATGGGAGTTGTTGCAAATATTATCTATAGTGAATAACTTGCCTGAGGTTGTCCGCTGCTCAGATATGTAGGATATGCACATTCCTGACTGAGTGGTCATTAGGTCTATTCATAGCCTTGCAGTTGGTTTACTGTGGCGGCGAAACCTTGCTTTAACACTTCTCATAAATGTGCCCCTCCTTGCCACAATGACTGCAAAAATTTGTGGGATCCCAGCCAATATAAATTCTCTCCTGTGCAAACGGAATTCCTATGATGGTTGTGGTTACTTCTATGATTTAAGCCAAAGGTGTTTACTGTGTTTTGGCTTATTTACTTTGTAGAGAAATGGATTTTTCAGTGATTGCTGGCTTCATCCAAGCAGTCAGCAAGGTTTCTGTTAATAATGTCTCAGATTAAATTCTCCTTTGATACCTTGCTATGTGTTGTAGGGTTTTTTTAGGTTCATCAGCTGCTAAGGCCATATTCTACATATATACTGTCTGTAAATTGTTTTCTGTGCCCGATTTTCTGTTTGCTGGACAATAAAACCGAGTTTTGGGGAGAAAAAAACCATGCCAACCTCGCCTGAGACCGACTAATTCAGTCACGTTGTCAAAAAACCCATAAAAATTCCTCACGTCATCGACGGCCTGGAACTCAGTCCTTTTCCACCGGTATGGGAAGGATGGCGATTCTACTAACTCTGCTATCCACGCCGAAAATTAGAATACCTGCCCATAGCAGGTATTCTAATTCTGATTCACACTGCCATGGTACCTCATGGCAGGAAAAGTGGTGCAACTCTCAAAAAGGAGAGATCACAAAGAAATTTCTACCCAATATTGAACAAAACTACCCAACCTCACCCAACTGGTTCTCCCCAGGTCTACAAGCAACGTACCGCTTAACTGGACACGGCGCGATTAATGCCAAACTGTCTCTGCTTTGGATTCAGGTTGATCCAACTTGCACCTGTGGGGGGCTGGAGAGCTGGCAGCACCTAATGTATGACTGCAGGCTCTATGAAGACCAATGTGGTGTTTTACTCAACAGAATCCACTAATTACCACAGGGACAAGAATATCACCTCCTAGACACGAAGGAGGAGTATCAAGCCTTCTCGGATTACGCACAGGCACTGTTCGCGAGGAGGAGGAGGAGGAGGAGGAGGAGGAGGAGAAACCAAATGGCCGCAGCCCACAACCCACTACCATTATAACCAAAGAACATCTGTTCTTCAGCTCGCTAGGACTGGGACACCAGAAATGACCCACCCCCAAGAATTAGAAAACTCAGGAAACAAACTATACCAAAATAGACTAACATGGACGGGACCCATGTCCCATGAAAGACAAATGGAGATGACTACCAAACTTAGACACCCCTCCAGCTGGGTCTATGTAAGCAAGACACACTCCTGAGAACTGGAAAGCTTAGGAAATAAACCACACTAAGGTAAAGGACTAACATGGACGGGACCCAGGTCCCAAGAATGACAACTCGCACATGGCCATTGTATAGTTTTCAACAGGGCCACCAACAGGGCCATTGTATAGTTTTCCTGCAGACGCTTGTTGGCGATCGCACCGGGCTCCCTTGCCTGGTGCCTTTTCACCCCCTCCCCTGCGCCGGTGGTGGGACGGTCCCCCTCGGCGTCCCCTACTTTCTCCTGGTGAGGCATGGGCCTGCCTCACTGACTTCTCGGGTTGCCTACTCTATCATCCCCAAATTTCTGCTTTAACTCCCCCAGCCTTCAGTCTTCCACCCACTCTATCTTTATGCTAGCGAATGTCCCACACACAAAAACTTAATTATGTCAAAATTCCCGTTCGCCCATTCTTTCGGCCTTTATTATGCAAGCATTACCCCCTCACCTAACGATCATAAAACCGACGATGATGGATATATGTATCTGTTTGTACGTACGTGCATATAAAAGAGCGCGCGCGTTTTTTTTTTTTTTTTTTTTGTTTTTTTTAGGTCCTAGCCTCTGAAATCTCAGGAAATGAGGTGGCAGGACCTGCCAGAGTGAAACTAAAACTACTGGATTCCTGGTCCGCCTCCACGGGGCGAAGGTGGGGCAACGTTGGGTCTTAGCAGGGGTCCAGCGGCTAAACGACCAGATGAACAACGGTACATGACACTGCACATATACAATATCCATACACTTTTAAACCTCTGGCATTTCCAGCAAACTGGTACACCCACAATGAAAGCAACACGGAGATGGGGGAAACTCCTGGTGCCGTCTGACACTAAATACGCCTTACACCTCAGCAGTGAACGCAATGAAATGGTTACGAACAGCGCATAGTTTATTATACTCTTGTAGCGGGGTTGGAGGCTAGCTGGTCGGACGTGTTTGCCTTAGCTCTGCAGGCTGTTGATTGCTGTGTTAATTTAGTGAGTTTAATCCCATCGTGATCGTTTATTTTGTGTTTTCAAAGTTATATTAATATTTAATCAGAGTTATTTACTAATCAAATAGTTATTTCCTTAACCTGGTGAAAGTGCAATCTAATTACAGTGAAAAAAAAGAAAAAAGCAATAACGCAGTATCAAGTTACTGACGACTGATTTGTAGTTAGTGTTTATTGCTAAAGTTGATAGAATCGATCTTCTTGCCTACATTATATGCGATTACTTCGGATATTATTTTCCCCTACACTGCAGCATGGAGGGGAAATCAACGAGAAAATCATTATAAACTGGGGGGAGGGGTGATGAGGCTTCTGCTTTTCCCCCTCTACCCTCTAGAGTTTCCAGGTTTAATTCAGAACAAATTAAGAAGTTAGAAGGTAAATATCTCAAGGGAAAAAGTACTAAAGTTTTTTTTTTTTTTTTTTTGGTAGTTGTTGGCGCATAGGCTTCTGTGGCTATAATGCACCTCCCAAGGTTTTTTCAGTACTTTGATCCAAACCCGAGGGGGGGAATCGAACCCGCGACCTTTGGGTTGCCAGGCAGGCACTTTACCCACCCGGCTAGCCCGGTCGGCCACTAAAGTTGTGAATACGGTGTCAAATTCGGATGGTTTACAAGGAACAAGTGACATTGCCAGCAAAATACTGATCAAGTAGAAGTAGTTGGAGAAATTACAAGTGTGACAACTGAACAGGAGGGTGAAAATAAGTGATGAACTAGATGTTGATATTCAAGGTTTGGCTGAGGTTGGGTTTGACGATTTTACAGATCTTAATGTAGATGGTGATTTTGATAGTTTATATGGAGATATTGCAAGAAGTACAGGAACCAATGTTCGTGAAAGTGACATCATTGTGTCATATATACAAGAACAGAGGTTATGTTATGACGTGTCAACTGTGTTTGAGTTAATCACCAAGTTAAAGAAGCAAGTAGTAAATTACACTACAAGTGAGTCGAGCAAAATAACAAAGACGGCATCAAACTTTATATTAGATAAGTGGGTTGACATTGAAGTTATTGTAAACAGCTGTGCTGATTGATAATGAAAGACTAAAAGCAAAAATTAGAAGAGATGGAAGTTAGAGTTGCTCTTTTTGATGAAATTGTGACGGGCCAACCATTTCCTCTTGCTCAGGAAGAACAGCAAATTTGCGTTGATAAAGTTAAAACATACAGTAGTGTAGTTAAAGAAAATATAAGTGATGGTAATGAAGACAGTAAAATTGGTAACAGATGTGGGGGTAGGGGAGGAGGAAGTAATAAGCAGAAACAGGTGAACACTTTAATATTAAGGGCAGATGTTAATGCACAGTTTACGAGTAGTCAGGAGGTCAAAGGAGTGGTATTAAATGCCTTAAAGGATGATTTTAAGGAAATTAAAGTGAGAAATCTGCAACCAATACGAAATAAAGGTGTTTTGATAGAAACAGACAATAAAGACGATTTGAACAAAATAATAGGTTCAGAGACTTTAGTTAGTAAGGGTATTAATTATGATAAGTTGAAAACAAATAATCCTTCCATACTGGTGTATGATATACCCAAGGATATTACGAGGGATGAAATAGTTGAGGACTTATATCTAAAGAATTTGAAGGACTATGGTTACGATCTCGAAGAGGTAAAGAATGGAGTTGTATTTAGATTTAATAGTGGAAACAAGTTAAATTTGACTAACTGGACAGAATATTTTTGGGGTTTTCCTCCTATAAGTTTAGAAAATTCATAGTTGTGACCAAATGTTTTAAATGTTTGGGATATGGCCACTCTGCCCAGTATTGTAGTCATAAAACAGTGTCATGTGGTCATTGCGCTGAGGGGGGGCCATGTTTATGCTGACTGTCAGCGCAGGGACCAACATCCAAATTGTGTTAACTGTAAGCGTAGAGGTCGTGACTATGAACACTCTGTAAAAGATGTAAAATGTCCAGAATATGTTAAAGCCCTTGAATTAGCAAGTACGCGCATAAATTATGGATAATGATAATAACGATTGTATTAAACAGTTTTTTGGTTAGCACATAATAGTGATAATAATCAGATATTAAACATAGTTCAATTGAATGGACAAAGGTCTCGCATTGATGAATGAAATTAGAATATATGCAATGGAAAACCGGTGTGACATACTTTGTTTGCAGGAGCCATATGCATTACTACAGCATGAGCAGAGTTATAGGTTGGTAGGTTTTCCTGTAACTGCTAAGTCAGTTTATGTTACTAGAGTGAGGCCAAGAGTAGCAATAGTTATTTTTAATAGGAATTTAAATATAACTGTGGTATCAGGGTTGTGCAATGAAGACATTATTTGCATTCATGTTTTTATGCCTGACATTTCACTTTATTTATTGTCATTATATTGTTCTCCAACAGATAATATTGAATATTTCATTTCATGTATGGAAGATGCATTGGCACAAATAGGTTATGGCAATGTATTATTAGCTTTTGACATAAATGCTCAATCCAGAATGTGGTTCAGTGGTATGACTGATAACAGGGGAATGTGTATGGAGGATTTTATAATATCAAATAATTTAGTTGTACTTAATGAATCACAACAACCGTATACTTTTAGCAATGTACATGGACAATCGAACATTGATTTGACATTGGCTTCACCAGATTTTGTAAAGAGGGTTGTTGATGAGAATGCAACAAACAGTGACCATCGGGCTATATTATTTCATGTAAATGTGGGGGTATATAGTAAGACTTATTATATTAAAATCAATGAGCGGATGAGGTTTGCATATAAAAATATAAATTGGGAAAAATTTAATGATTCCTTGCAATTGGTTTTTGGTAATGATAAATATCTGGCTCTTAACACTATGAATGCCACAGAATATGCATTTTATATTCAAAGTGTACTTTTTGAAGTTTGAAGTATGCAGCTAGGCGTAGGAAAGCCACAGATAAGCAAGTGGCATGGTGGTCTGAACAACTGAAAATTTTAAGGCGAGATGTTTTTTCGGCCAGGAAGCAATTTCAAAGATATGGGTCTCGTGATATAGAAGAGGCTAACTATTATAAGGAAATATATAAATATATATATGTAAAAGGAGGGAATATCATAGGGCTATTTATCAGCATAAGTTAAGATCATGGCAGAATTTGGTAAGAACTGCAGGAAACAGTAACCCTTGGGGACTACTGTATAAGAAGACCATTACTAAAAAGATAGAGCAGGATGTATTTCACATAGTAATAGTAGATGGTAGGGAAACAGTTAGTTGGGAGACAACTATTAAAGTTGTCATAGACAAACTGTTTCCCGAGGATTGTGTAAGGTAAGTAACGATACTCTTGAACAGTGTGAGATGAGAGCAGATAATAGATATTATGTCAACGATGAGAATATCTCTCTTTTTACAGCTGTTTACTTGTAGTCAGTAAACAGATAAATGTTGATAAGACTCCGGGGATTGATTTAATTGAGAACAACAGTATCGGTAAATTATTAGAGATACACCCTCCAGTTCTGCTTAATATGTATAACAAATGTCTATTGGAAGGCACGTTTTCTGGAAATGTGCTCTTCTGAAATTGTTGCCAAAACCAGGTAAAGAAAAAACAAGCCCCAGGAGCTTTCGACCAATATCAATCTCTCAAGTTGTTTGAGAGATTGATTTTCCAGCGATTAAGTGAATTCATGAATTTACACCACACTGAGATGCCATTTCAGTATGGTTTTAGAAAATCCAAATCTACTGAGGACGCGATTAATGATTTAGTGCTTTTCGTTAAAAATGCAGACAGTAAATATGTTCTTGCCCTGTTCATTGACTTTGCAGGAGCTTTTGATTCAGTCTGGCACGAGAGTATTCTTTACTCGTTAAGACAGCTCCATTGTCCAGGGAAAATATACCGGGTACTTAACTTCAAGGCAGATAACTGTAAGGGCACAGCATTTAACATATAGGAAATTAGTGTCTAGGGGATGCCCACAAGGACCTGTGTTGGGTCCCCTATTTTGGAATTTGGTTCTGAACCAATGGCTTAAATTGAGACAAACAGTTTGCCATAAAATAGCATTTGCGGATGATCTGCTTATCTGTGTAATAAATTAACAGTTTCAGAAGAAAAAACAGTCATGATATTAGTTAAAGGTCACCTTTATATCAATCGACCACCAAAAGTTTTGTTAAATTGTAAGCAAATTAAATTTGTTACCCAAACTAAGTATCTAGGTGTTTTATTAAATGCTAGGTTAACTTTAGTTCCACATCTGAATTATTTGATGAACAAAATTAAGCGTTTTAGTGCAGCAGCAGCAGTAATACGGATTTCTAGATCAGAGTGGGGGTTACGTAGATCAGTTTTAAATCTTTATTATACGGCAGTTTTTCTGCCAATAGTGACTTATGTATCATCAGTGTTGGTAACTTGTGTGAATAAGGTTAAGTTTAAAGTCAAGTTAAATTCTGTGCAAAGAACAATGCTGTTGGCAATTCAGAGGGTTTGCAGAACTGTGTCAACATATGCCCTGCAGGTATTAGCGGGCCACATGCCGTTAGATCTTTTTATAATATATAGAGCTTTCTGTTACCATATTAGGAAGCGTAATAATTTCACGTGTTTAAACATTGTGTGTGACCTTAACACTGATGCTAAGGTTGAAAAGAAAAGAATATATGCGAAGTTAATGGAAACCTGGCAAGCCAGATGGACGGATAGTATTACTAGTGCGGTCACCGACATTTTATTCCAAATGTTTCTTTTTCATGTTTTAAACTGAACAAGTGGTTTTTTTCCTGGTATGGAGAATTCTTTTTTTTAACAGGGCATGGTTCTTTGAATAGTAAATTATATTATTTTGGATTAAAATCAAACCCTTACTGTGTATGTGGTGTTGAAGAAACTTGGCGCCATGTATTGTATGATTGTTTGTTGTATGAGAATTAGAGCTCAATTAAAGAATGTAATTAGTGATTTGAGATATGGAAATGAAAATAACTACTTGTCAGATTATAATAAGTTTGTTGCTTTTCAACGGTTTGCTGTTTCTGTATTTCTAAAAAGAAGACAGTTATCAGCCTGAATATTTGTAAACTAATAGATGTTTACTGTATAGAATTTTTCCCCCTCTCTCCTGCCATCCTGTTATCCTGTTTTTTATTATATATTTTTTTAATGTATTTATTTAGTTTATTATTACTTTTTTTTTTTTTTTTTTTTTTGTTTGCTGACACTGTGGAAATTAACATAGTGCGGGATAAATTGCCAGGGTGAGATTTGGGTGGGGGGGTAGAGGGGTTTTTTTTTTTTTTTTTTGCTCTCCGGCTTGGGCGGCTTGGGGGTGGGATTGCTGGCGCCCTCTGGTCTAGCACTTCCACCAGAGAGTGCGAGAATTTTGTGCGGTCAGCACAGACAGTACAGTTCGCCTTTTGAAGTTGCCTTCTCCACGTTCATAAAGACGAGCATCAGGTAGCGTTATCCTATGTGATTGACTGCTCTCTGGTGGCTAGGTATAAGGATATCCTGTATAAGGATAATAAAATCAAGTATATTAGGTGGATTTGGACAAATGTCTAGGGGCCACCAAAGATAATAATAAATAATACCTCAGCAGTGAGCCCTAAGTTGGTGACTTCCTTACATTTTTTACTCATTATCGTCCTGTGATGCTGTATACACGACCACTATGCCCCTGGTAGTTCTCACATTATTTTCTCTTATGTTAGATGGCTGCATCCTAAGGGTCCCTATGACTGTTTAATTTTTTGCTGGTGGTGGTAGTGCACATTTTTGCTTGCCTTTTAATAACAACGCATTTTGGCTATTGAACGGGGTGGAGCTGGCTGTTTCAGGGCACAGGCAGATGAGATGCCAGGTGTGATATTGGCTTTGGGGGCAAGCACTTATTTGGTACAATGGATATCACTTGTGTCGGAGTGGAGTAGCTTCCCATCACCTCATGAAATACTTTGTTTTGGGCACAAAGCATTTGTTTTCTGTGGGAAGATTATAAGTCGACCTTTTCAGGGTCGACCAAGCACTGGTGATTTTATGGGATACTTCCGTGGGGATTTTTCCTGAGTGAGTCACTAATGATAGCTCAATCCCGTTTGAGAATTGGGATCCTATCCGGTTGTTCTCTTTTACTGCTTGTCATGGGTGTGGTGAGGCAGTTTCCTTAATATCAACCGATTGGGTTGCTTAAGTGGTCTCGGTTTACGCAGCTTCTTCAAGACTTTCCTTTCTTCACTTTCTTGGGGGCAGAATTCCCGAGGCCAGAACTGAGCCGTTTCTCCTAGGTTGGCGTGGTATTGTTATTCTCAGTATTTTTTGTTGTAGCATTGTCCTCCTCCAAGTGGAGATTTCACTTCTGACTTTTGTCTTCTGCACATGCCTCGTGTCGGCAGAGCGAGGGCCCAAGGAAACCACATCGCTGGCGTCCTCAGCAGGTACCTGGTTATGAGTGGCGGTTGCTACCTTCAATGACCATTTTGATCATCTGTGAGAGTCCTGTTCATCAGACGACATTCCTTCCTGTTTTGGTACCTTTGACAGGGCTATATCTGCGCGCATAGCACAGTGGTATCGTCACAGTCCTCTCCACACCGGATGGAAAAGGCCCGGGTCCGAAACCCGTCGATGACGCGAAGAACCTTTATGGGCTTTTTTCACTCCGTGTCTGAGTTAGTTGGTCTCAGGCGTAGATAGGAAGATTTTTCCCTGAAACAATTGGGGTTTTTCGTCCTGTAAAGCAGGCAAATCGACAATAGAACAAACGCAATTTATAGACATAGTACACATGGGTTGTTGGAAGTTACTTTCCAGGTGACCTAATATAATAGTTTAGGGGTTTTTTTTGCTTTGTTTTTTTATTGACAGAACTACATCTACTGGATTGGTGCGTTTGCTGTCCATGGTAGGCAGTGTTGGCATTGCTGGGGGGGGGGGGAATAGAGTAGATAGAACAAATTCACTGTGTGACGTTAGTACCGGAACCGCTAAAGAAGGGCCTTCAGCTCCTCAAAAGCACAAGCGAAGTCCAAAACCTGCACAGGTGGGGAGGGCAAAAAGCAGCAATACACAGCAAGATCTCTTTTATGTGTGTTGTGTTTTATGTATCTTGAAGCATTAAAACCTTATGCTTTAATGTTTTAATTAAAATTTACATTACCTATGTAAATTTCACATTACTTGTGTCCGTCCAGTACGACCAAAGTGGTAGCCTTAAGCATATTGCCATCTCATCTTCGCATGTATACAGCAGTTATAACAAGGGGATACCATAATCTTGAAATCACAGTCCGAGCCGCAAAATAAAGTTCAGCAACAGAATCTAAGCACAAAATTACACATGAGGGACACCTAACCCCAGTTAAAAGCTGCACGTATAAGTCTGTGATCGCCTAACAAAGGCGGCAGGCAATATTTCCATAGTAGGTAGTGTTGACATTGTTGGGAGGGGGAGGATAGAGTAGATAGAACAAATTCACTGTGTGGCGTTATGGCGGCCGTCAGGCTGGACCCATAGACAAAGCTCTGGATAAAGAATGGCAATTTTATCAGCAAAATGACATCGTATGCAGACTATCTGAAGCTTTTCATTCTTTCGGATCAGCAGGAGCAAGCGCTTTCTATCCAAAGACCTGCGACAAAACAAATCTCTGAGATAAACACCTTTCTTCAGCATATTGGTCTTGAACTAAATGCTGAACAATCTGCCCGGATGACGTTTACAAAAAGGAGAAGAATAATTCCAATGCACAGCTCTATAATTGGACATCAAATTAAACTTTTCAACCCTCACAAGGCTTCGAATCCCAGACCTAGGCTTGGTCTGGGATTCGAACCTGTCTTTTCATGAGCATTCAAGGAAGCTAGAAACAAATTATTCTCAGTCCTTTGGTCAGCTCAACAGGAACTGGTGGGTTACCGCAATAGCAAGCTGACAACTAAGTATATCTGATCTTGTGAAGTACCGGTGGCTCTCTACGCATTGGAAACCTGGTCCTCTGTTCCTCCAACCTACCTGCGGCAGTTCTTGGGGATCGAGTATTGGCTTCTTCGATCGCTGGACATCAGGCCATTCCCTTACTATCTCTAGGGGCATACTACATTCGCTGCATAGAATGACTCCTTGGAAGCAAATTATCACCACTCACAAAAAAATTACCCTTTCTAAGCTCATTTCCGGTAAACTAGACGCTCCCAGCATCGATAGCCTCATCATCCTGCGCAAGAATAACAGAAGAATAAGTAATCGGCAAACATCTGTGATCTGAACTGCCCTCAACCAAATCAGCTATTATTCGCCCGTGCCAATCCTAAATGTAGAACAAAACATGTTTTTAAGTTACTGCTTAGCTGACCGTCAGTAATACCATTTTACATTATTTACATCAAATTACATCAAAATGTAATTTGTGTGTAAATTTCTGGAGGAAAAATCCCAGTATCAGACCGCCTAACTCCCAGCCTTTTCGGAACAGTGTGGATGGATGGATGGCAATTATAACCACTGTACCATCGCAAGGGCCATGACTATTGTACATTAAAATTTTCAAATTAGTTTTAAAAGCACTGGAGCTTAATATTTCGCTGTGTTAATGTATTCAATTATGGGCAACCCTAAAACGATAATTTGATTCCCTGTGTTGTGTAGGTTGGACGTGGTATAACTCACGGGAAATCCTCCCTCTCATTGAGCTCGGCTAACAGCTTGATTATAGGGGATTTAGAAATTCCTCCAGTCGTCAACGGGAGTCAAACCGAGACTACTCGAGCAAACAATTGCAGACAGTGATGTTCGTGCCAGCTAAATTAGGCCGCCGTAACCAGTGGTCAGGCGCGAGGGTGCATATGTGCCTTGATTGAGCAAGATTGAATCTCGTTGCTGCTAAATACGGTGCTGTTTCTGGTATTCTCTCTATCTTGTGAACTCCTGTGACCGTGTGGTGGTTCCGGAGTATAAACAGAAAATTTGGTTATTTATGAGCTACAAGAGACTTTTTTTTTTTCGATTGGGACGACTAGACAGCCATAGAGAATTGGCTGTAGGACAGCAGATTTGTGTTTACTCTTTAGATTGGACTAGTATTATAGATGATGGCTCTCAAGGATCAATGCTACCGTTGTTTCTGATTTCCGTAAATAATATTGATAAAGGGACACAGAAAGTTTCATGTTAAAATTGGCAGACTGCGAGTTAGAAAAGTGCTTATCCGCTAGCATCAACACCAAATAAGGCAACTGGTGATAATGGAATTACAGGGGGTCCCATGTATCTGAGTCCCCGCAGTTACGAGAATTAATTTCTGAAACCGATACAAGAAATGAAAATAATATGGAAGATTTTTGAAAAAGTTAATGTTCTGCGTATAAAAATGATTGGAAAAGTTTGAAAAGAAATTTCGATACGATTAATGAAAGCTCATGGAAAATGTTATACCTTCATGCTGTTCATGAATATGAAGAATGCAATGTTACCGGGTTACAAAATAAAATCATAAGTCTTGAAAAAGAAGAGGGATTCCACGAAGTTGATGATGGGGATATTACACAATTGCTGGAATCAAGTGCAAAACCACTTACAAATGAGGAGCTAGCAGAATTACAACAACTACCCATAGAAGAAGAGGAAGCCGAAAACGATGACGCGATGGAATCACCGAAGGATAAAGATTTGAAAAGTAAAGGAAGCCCTTGAGAAAATTTACCAAGCACTTGAATATTTTTGTGAGAACGACCCGCTTCATGATCGTGCAGCAAAGGTTAAGCGCAAAGTTAAAGACAAATAAATGCTACGACACAATTTTATCTGAAAAAAATAAAACAAACAAACAACTCTGGATGCATCCAGAGTTGCATTCTTTATTCGTAAAACTGAAAAAAAAAAAAAAGTGTAACTTCAAAAAACTTTACTTAACCTTACATTGTTCAACATATTATAATAAAAATGTCTAATAAAATAATTGTCTCATTTTTAAGTTCTTTCAATCCATTTTTTACTATGTACAAGTACATAATACACATTACGAAATTTTGGTCCCCGTTTTAAGTGGGATTTTCTGGAACCTATTAACATCGGATAACGAGTACCCCCTTTATATTAAAAGCAGCAAAATGCAGCTAAACAAAACCCTAGCCAAAATTATGGCGCATCTTCAGTCTGTAGACTGAAGATGCGCCAACAACTCCTGTTCGCAAAGAAGGGATAAAAGGGCAAAGTGAGTAATGACCGACTTGTAAGCTTGATTTCTGCTCAGGAAAATAATATAGCTGGTGGTGAAAGGGGTGACGTCTTAACAAGAATGTAGTTATAGCGCGGATTTATTAAGGGAAAATCTTGTCTAGCAGCTGATTAGACTGTGAGGTAGTCACAAAAGGACTGGATGCAAAACATAATTTCGACATTGTATGTTTAGATTTCGGTAAAAACTTTTGATGCTGTTAAACGTAAATGGTTGCTGCGCGAATTGGAATGTGGCACTAGTAACTGCTAGGTATGAAGGAGTAGTCGAATGGCAGGAGGCAAACAATGGTTATAACGACTATTCCCTTCATGCACCAATGTTATTAGCGGAGTCGCTTAAGGTTCGGTGTTGGGCCCCTCTTTTCAATATTTATTAACGCTATTGATGAAGGCTTCTCAAGTTTAATGTCTACGTTTACAGATGATTCAATGGTGGGCAGGATAAATGACAGCAGTCGGAAGCTATAAACAAGAGCAGATAAATTAGTGAGATGGGCTGAAAAGTATTAATGAGGTTTAACATTAATGGAAATGGGATTAATGGAAAAGACCTGGGATTAACTGTATAGTCCGACAGTACAGACAGGTTGTTAAGACAGCTCATGGGATTCTCTGAATGATATACAGGAATTTTGCCATCAGAGACATGGAGATATTTAATCCCGAAGTATAAGACAGTGGACCGCAATTTCATTACTGAATATACGCTTAAAAACCTCATTGTAGGATGGATGCAGATCTGCTGGAACACATACAGAGATGGCCAACGAAAGATGAAAGGCACAAAATGGCACTTAAAGAAAGAGTTCAGCTCTGTAAATTTATTATTATCATTAGCCAAATGGTGCAATGAAACCTGAGGCTTATGATGCACCAGCCAAAAAAAAATTTCCGAGTTACCCTGAGAGAGAGAGAAGTAGAAGGGAATCACAAAGAAAGAGAAGAATGATGATATCCAGCTCAGGACGATGGATGTGCCAAGCCCATACTCACCAGACGTGAGCCTCTGGGGTTTCTGCATCTAAGTGATGATATAAATCATCATTTAGACCAGTGATATTCAAACTGGGTTCCGTAAGACATTTTCTAGGGTTCTACGAGACATTTTCAGAAGTTTCGCAAAAATTATACTTTTCCTTTTTTTCATAATTATATTATTTAAAACATTTATTAAAATAGCACTAACACTTGAAAAAAAAAATTGAACATATCGTAACAGCAAAAATTTTTTGCAACATAATTTTAAGGAGCTATTTGTTTTCTATATAAATTACGCATTGCCGGGACCCTTAATCGGAATCGACAGGGGTTCCGTAGATGTTGAAAGTCTGAAGACCACTGATTTAGACGTACCCTGCCAAGCATTCACTATTCATTAATTAAAGCAGACATGCAAATAGGGTATGGCGAATTATTATTATTATTATTATTAGCTATATGGTGCAAGGAAGCCTGAGGCTTATGCTGCACTAGCGAAAAAAAAAATTTCTGAATCACCATGTGAATGAGAGAGAGAGAGAAAACAAGAGTCGGAAGTAGAAAGGAATCACCAAGAAAGAGAAGAATGGTGATATCCAGCTCAGGACCCTGGGTGTGCCAAGCCCATACTCACCAGGTGTGAGCCCCTGGGGTGAATTGTCATCATTGCGGACGATTCGCCATGGATATCAGATGATTAAAATACAGCCAAGACATCTCCAAACGAGAGGCAGACAGCGACGTATCTTCAAAATAACTAAATTTATAATTTTTTAAAGATATTACAATTGCTGTTATGTAATAAAATTACCATAAAAACTACACGCTTTTCTACAATAATTTAAAGATTATAATTTTATTATTTCATTTCATAATTTAATACCGTGTGAGTGCGCTTTATGAGGAATTTCAATCTGTCCCTTCTTGATTGCAGCAGTTAGAAAGGACAACAAACCATGGGAATCGAAGTTTTTAAATTAAATGGAGGTTGTACTTTATATCAGCATATTAGGTAAAGTACTAGGGTCAAGTATATTCTGCACCTGATTATCACTCTGGATTCTGGAGCTAACAACACACGAATCCATAGCACGAAATGCATATGGAATGCTAAAGTGGCTAACTATGATGATGATGATGATGAGGGGTCTGGAGTACTTAAAGTTAACAGCAGGGAACTTGATTTCATATGAGCAGATAGCATACAGGACAAATAAGGGGCGGCAGGGAACTGGGTAATTACAATATCAAGAAATTAGGAAAATATAGAATGAAGATACTGAAATGAATGAATATGTTCAGGCCAGTTTAAAGTAAGAAAATAATGAATAAGGTCGCACCCACCCACGCATAAATAGATGCGTAGAAGTCATAGGTAAACCGACTGATAACTGGGTATTTCGCACCAGTCTTTACATTAAAAAGCCTTTAAGATATATAACGGGTCGATTTTCATGTTTTGCGGCTCTGCTTCAGATAGACTGACTATAGCCTCGAATGAAGAGAAATTTCGAAATTCCTCCAATCGTCGTCTGGATTAGATTCCTGTCGACAGGAATCTAATCCAGACCTCTCCGAATGAGTGGCAGTCATGATGTTGTAAGATGAAAAATCTTACACGTTAATATATTAGAAATGAGTGAGATTTATTTAAATTAAAGTTTAGGAAATAGCAAAATAGGACAGTAAACATTACTGGTCACAAATATTATTCTGGGTCACTCACAAGGATTAAAAATTAGACAAGGTTGAATTAGAGAAGGGAGCGGTAAGCTGTTAGCAATTAGAGGTACATTTCACTTCGCACCATGGTAAAGAACAAAGGGCTGTAGACTGAACATTGTCGGACATTCCTTTTGATCCGGGGACACCTGGTGACATCGGTCAGGTAGTATTTTGCTTGGGTTAGCAATCACCTTGGCGTTTGACTGTCGGCGATCGCAGGTTAGAAGAGAGTGTAAACAAATCTGTTAAAAGCACTAACAAAGTGACGGCGAACTTCAAAGCAGTGGCAGCCTGGGAAATTTTGCAAATTTATTAAAATGAGCTCTGAAGGTACAGCTGAAGAAAAGTTAAAATGCACGAATAGGAGATAATGAAAGTGAATATAAAGGAAAAGATTGGTTAAAAGCTAGAAGAAGGGGGCGGTGCGTAATTGAGATGGACAAAAAAGGAATAACTGATGAAAACTGTCCTGTGCTGTACTGTACTGTCCTGTGCTGTGCTGTGCTGTGCCATGCTGTGAGCTTCGGAGGAGTTTTTGTTGGTTTTGGTGAAGATGAGATCTGAAGAAAAAAAGTTAAGAAGTTAAGATGGAATAGTGAAAGGTTAGATAAGTCTAGTGCAGTCGTAAGTTAAGAAAAGTTAGTGGAGTTCATAATAGAAAAGGACAGTCGAATAGCCCGTTATCGGAAGGCAAGTATGCAAACGACTGAAGTGTGTGAAGAAATAAACCTGTCCGCTATAGGAAAGTAGTGAAAGTGGCCAGCGTGAAAATAAGTAATGTAAGGAGAAAAATAAACCTAGGCGATCATCTGAAGGCAGTGATAAAGACAAGGCGCAGATAAATGAGCTGTGAAGATAGAATTGTAATTCCTAGTCCGCCAGAATAGCTGAACCGAAGTTAAGTAGCAATATCGAGGACGAGCCCATAAATTCCTAAAAGACACAGTGATGCTCTATCAAGACGTAGACCAGCCCATTGAGGAACGAAAGGCCCTACAAAAAGATCCTGTTCAGTGTCAGAAGTAAGTGTTTAATTAACATGAGTATTCGCTTGTAAATTATAGGACTCTAAACAAGGGTTAGGAATTATAAGAGGGACATTATAACATATATAATAAGAGATATGTACTTAAAAATGTGTAATTAAGATAAGGATCTCTAGATAAAGGTAAAGAGATGGAGATTCATAGATGTGGAAAATTTTCTTGAGTAACATAAAGTAAGGTAACAGTTTTGGATGTGGGATAATTCAGAGGGCTTATAGAAAGAGTATTATATATGTGATACACTGAACTGTCACAAGTTGACTAGTCAAAAGAGGTTGTTAGCATAACTTAGGGATTGAGATAAATATTTGATTTAAGAGATGAATGCTAATGTATTAGAAAAGATAAATAATCTAATTAGAAAGAGATTACCCTTAATGTTGCAAACAGAGAAATCTTATTGTTAAAAAGGGAAGATTGGAATGTGAGAGACAAGCCTGATCTATTAGAATAAAAAGTGATTTATTCAGAGAATGTTTTACTAAGTAATGTATAAAAGGAGTCGCATAAGAAAGATGTTGTTAGCCTTGTGATATAATGGAGGAAGTTGTACAAGAATATAACTAAACTTAACCAATGATTTTATGTTTGTACTGTAATAAAACAATACTAATTATAATATGTACTGGATCATTGAACAATTTCATTTATGTAAATATATGTAATAAAGTCTTGTGTATATTTTAAACGAAGTCTTTGTTTAGTCATTTTGAACACTCAGCCTGTTCGAAGGGAATTAAATTAAGAAGTTCCATTGAATTTGGAATTCTCCTGTAAAGTAAGGTCAGATGTGTAAGTGGGGAAATTAAAATAAGGTGGACAACAACTCATATAAGGGAATAAAATAAAAACAAAATAATTAATATAAATAAAATAAAAATAATAATCATGAATTCCACCCCCCACAATGTACCATTTCCGACTAGGCTGCTATAGAGGGTTACTGCAGTAAGGTTTTAGGAGCATCAGCAACTACGGCCATACTGCTCCGTGTATATCGTCTGTAAACTGCGTGTGTTCTGAGGTCGATTTTCTGTTTGCTGCACAGAAAAACCTGAGTTTCCTAGAGAACCATGCTTCAAACCGACTAACTCTGCTATGCTGTGAAAAAAGCCCACCCTGTGTGGGTAGGACAGCGATTCTACCAACTGAGCTACCCACAAAGACATCAGTAGGGCTAGGCTCTTCAAAGAAAGGAGAAACGTTCTAGGGAACCTGACTACTAGGAAATTAGTGATGTGGAAATTGCAAAGGACCGCTTACTAGAAAAATGTTTGAGCCTGAAAGCATGTAAAGGTCTGAGGTTGATTACATATACCAAGTTATTTTAAAGGAAGTGGCGGAAGTATGCATCAAGCCATGAGGGCTTCATTTAACTCAGCGAAGTTTCTGTTGGAATACAATTGTGCCATGCTAACGCCAAGCCATAAAGGCAGTTCTAATACCGAAGTAAGTAACTACAGTCTGATTTGTCTAACTTCAATTGTAGAGAAAATCATGGAGGCAATGATTAAGAATGCAATACTTGGTTATACAGAAATTCTAAAAATTAACTCTCCACCTCCATCTTCACAGATCGAGAAAAAAACGGTTCTGTTAATCAATGTTCTCTCTCTGTCCTGTAATTAAATAATTTCATTTGGCAGCAACACATTTCAAAGAATTATTTGCAATTTTAACTTTATAGGATTAATATTTACAAGCATTATATTCTTAAAACCCCAAATAACCTTATTGGGATTCCAATACAAAGTTTCTCCATATATATTCTAATCAAGACGCTTATATTTTTCATCTTACCAGTTTTGAGGTGTATAAGGCCTTGAATGGGTTGAGCACGCTGAATTCTGATGGGATCCTTCCACTTGTACAGATTACGAACCTAAGAGGGCATAAATTCAAATTAAGAAAAGACAGATGTAGAATAGATGTGCGGAAATTTACCTTTAGCCAGCGGGTGGTTAATTGCTGGAACAAACTTCCATCAGTCGTTGTGGAAGTTGATAGGTTGAATAAATTTAAGGAGGAACTGAACAGGCATTTGGAGGGATTTTTTTTTTTTTTTTTTTTTTTTTTGGCTGATGCTGCATAAGCTCATACACTTGCTTTCTTGCATCACATGCCACTACTACTACTACTACTACTACCTTATTTAAATTGTTAGCCTATATTTTTCACTAAACATATTTACTTAAACATTCTTTCACATTAAACATTAAACGGATAACGAAGCCTTAAAAAAATAAAACTAAATAAAAAAGTAAAAGCCATAATCACACAAAGGTTTCTGTTCTAAAATTTTCAAACAATTTCTGGGTATTTTCTTTTCCGTTGGTAATTCCGGTAGACCACCTTGAACGTAAATATTGAAGATATTCTCGTTCCTTTTTTTTTTTTTTTTTTTTTTTTTGAATAGTTTCCAAAACAAAATCTAGGCAATTTCTAACAATTAGACGAAGAAATAGGAAACAGCTTACCTCACTGTTCTCAGATATTAGCGAAACTTCAGAAGTCTCTGAACAGCGGAAATGATACATTTTTTTTTTATTTTCTTGTGCTTCTTTGTAGCAAATATTAGGAAGAAGAATTCATATTCATAAATAGCAGACGACAGAGCAGCAGTCATTAACGAGATTCCAAAACATAGTTTCAATTACGAATAACGATGAAAATCTTCAAGGCAGAACACTGATCAGTAAACTTTGTTTCTAACTTAGCTCAGATAAAAATCATACCAATATTAACTCTAAACTGAAGCTTATTAGCTTTACCGAAGTAACATATAAAGGAAATACCTCTTTCCTCTAACAGCATTCTTCATCCATCCCTCACCCAGTTGACTTTTCTCTCGACTACTCTAGCGCTCTCCAAACAATAGCGGTAAAAATGGAAAACATGGTACATATAATAATTATATTTTCAGTATTTATCCGTTTTTTTTTGTTTGTTTGTTTTGAAATAACGAACTTGTCTAGAACAATCTTGTGTGAAGAAATACGATTTTACTGAATTCTACAATATACTCGTACAATGCAATATTATTACTTATTACTACTTAGCCAAATGGTGCAAGGAAGCCTGAGACTTATGCTGCACCAGCCAAAAAAAATTCCCGAGTTATCCTGAGAGAGAGAGAGAGAAGCAGAATGGAATTACCAAGAAATAGAAGAATAATGATATCCAGCTCAGGACCCTTGGTGTACCAAGCCCATACTCACTAGATATGTGAGCCCCTGGGGTACAAAGTAAATAAAGGAAACAACAATTAAATGTTATAGCACAAGCTTTTCAACGGAAACGTTGAACAAGCTTTTGCTGCCCCTTGTAAAAAAAAAAAAAAAAGAAAAATTCTTCCCGTCATTCAAGGGATTAAATCTTAGGTAATTTTTTCAGTCGGTGTGGAAAAGATGGTCATTATGTCACCTGTGTCACCAGCGAGGGCCATACTACAGTACATACATGGAGCCGCATTAATTAGGAGAGTCGTGGGTCCCCATACAAATCGTAAATGTCAAAGAAAATGTTAGGAAATTAAGCATTTAACTTAAATTATTTTCCATTCTTAACACTAAAATTTAATTCATAAAACAATATATTAAAAAAAATAATACGAACATTATTTCAGTAAAAAAAGATCTCTTATTTATTTACTTTGGTGGAGCTCTAACTCTTAAGCCGAATATTTAATCAAAATAATTTATGTAACACTCCAAACCTCGAAACCTTGTCATTACCGACACTATATACAGGGTGATTCGTGATTCAGGAGGAACAGTAAATATTTTGGGAGGTTATAGTATCGATTATTCTGAGTAAAAAAAGTTCATGTAAACATGTGTCCAATTTTCAATGGATACGGAGATACAGCTTTTTGAAACTGGCGCGCACAGCTCCTTGAATCAAATGTGACAAAGAAGCAGTTATAATCCGATGCTGTTTGGTGTTAGAAGTGTTGTTAAGAATGCCACACATCGTCACTCATGCTGAATATGCCGATATGGTGTTTGTGTACGGTTTTTGTGGTCGAAGTGCTACTGCTGCTTGTAGTGTATACCGTCGACGGTTTCCTAACCGCAGAATACCGATTCAAGAGAGTTTACTAGTGTTTACACCAAAATCCGTGAGACTGGTACAGTTCCCAGCGCTCATATTTCTTCCGAACGTGCAAATGAACAAAATGTGGATGAAATAGAACATTCTTCAGTCTGTAGAACGCAGCCCTACTATTAGCACGTGAAGAATTTCTACGCGTACCGGTGTTCCACAGACGAGGGTATTGCGAACATTACGTAAGCACTACTTGTATCCATACAGCGGGTGCAACCCTCGCCACCGTAATAATACAAGGAACCTGTTAGCATTAGTATTAGCATTAGCATTAGTAAAGGCATTTGATGCAAGAAAGCAAGCTTATGCAGCATCAGCCAAAAAAAAAAAAAAAAAAACCCACTTCCACTTCACCCCTCTGTTCGTTCAAAATACCTGTCCAGCTGAGCCTTAAACTTATTTAGGCTATCAACCTCCACCACAAGGGATGGCAGTCTGTTCCACCAACCAACCACCCGCTGGCTAAAGGCAAATTTCCGCACGTCTATCCTACATCTGTCTTTCCTCAATTTGAATTTATGCCCTCTCAGGTGATTTTTCTGTCTGAGCTAGAGGAAGAATCCCATCAGCATTGAGCATGCTTAAACCATTCAAGGCTTTATACACCTCTATCAGATCACCTCGCTGGTGCCTAGTCTCCAGACACTGTAATTTGCAAAACTTAAGCCTTTCTTCGTAAGAGCACCCCTTTGTTCCATTCACTAATCTTGTTGCCCTTCTCTGTACTCGTTCCAGCAGCTCTACATCCTTCTTGAAATGAGGCCTCCAGACCTGTATACAGTACTCTAGGTGTGGCCTGACCATTGCCTTATACAATGGAATAATCACCTCCTTATCCCTGCTGGAAAAATTCCTGTATATCATTGACAATACTCCATGAGCTACTCTTGCAGCCCGTCTGCACTGCTCAGAGAACTTCATATCTGCCTGCAAAATTACCCCCAAGTCCCTTTCATTCTCTACCACTGTCAGTGTAGTACCATAGAATTGATACGTTGCTCTGGGGTTGCTGTTTCCCATGTGTAGTACTTTACATTTGTCAATGTTAAACTTCATTTGCCACCTCTCAGCCCATCTGCTCAACCTTTCCAGATCCTGTTGCAGCAGCATAGTGTCAGTAGTGTCCTTGACAACCCTGCCAACCTTTGTATCATCTGCAAACTTGGACATAAGCTTGATATACCATCATCAATATCATTTATAAATACAGAAAACAACAATGGACCCAACACTGAGCCCTGAGGGACTCCACTAATAACATTAGTCCACGATGAGCAGTGTCCATTGATTACCACTCTCTGTCTTCTCCCCCTCAACCACCCCTTTATCCATAGCAGCAATTTGCCTCCAATGTCACACTGCTCCAATTTGTGTAGCAGTCTTCCATGTGCAACAGTATCAAAAGCCTTTCTAAGATCCAAGTATATAATATCAAAGTTATTCCCTGCATCCAGTTCTTTTGTGACTGCATCATAGTATCCAATCAAGTTGGTCAGGCAAGACTTCCCCTTAACAAAACCATGCTGTGTCTGAGCTATAACTGAAGTCTTGTCTAAATGATCCTGCAGTGCTTCTTTAACCAGTGCCTCCATTAATTTTCCTGGAACAGAAGTTAAGCTCACAGGTCTATAATTACTTGTGTCAGCCTTTGATCCTCCTTTGTGAACTGGGGTCACATTTGCACATTTCCAGTCTATGGGTACCTCCCCTGAGTCCAAGGAAGCTCTCATAATTATGGCTAAGGGTTTGCTTACTTCCTTTGCTGCCTCCTTTAATATAACTGGATAGATCCCATCCACCCCGGGTGCCTTTCTTGTGTTTATCTTCAACAGTTTCTCCTCCACTTTACTCCCAGTTATTTCAAGATTCTGTAGCTTACTGCTAGAGTTGAATACACCTCTGGCATTCCCTTTGCTGAATAACTCCTCATGTGTGAATGTCGATGCAAAATATTCATTTAGTTTGTTAGCTACCTGAGCAGGATCATCAACAGTTGACCCATCAATATCAAGTGGAACAATCTGGTTCATCCCCTTTCTTCTAGAGTTTACATAAGTAAAGAACTCTTTGCTGTTTTTCTTTGCATCCCTTGCCAAGGATTTCTCGTAATCTGCCTTCGCCTGCCTAACCTCCTTTGTAACTTGGTTGCATATCAACTTGTATTTATCATAGGCTTCTGTGTCATGTGTTAATTTGTAAGTATCCCATGCATTTTTCTTCTCTGCCATATGCCTCATTAGTTCATCTGACATCCATTTTGGCCTAAACCTTGAACAATATTTCTTAGTTGGTATGTAAAGCCTAGTAGCTTCCAAGATAAGTTCTTTGAATGCTTCCCATTTTGAATTTGCTGTTGGTAACATCATCAGTTGGTCCCACTGTATAGAATTTAAATACTGTCTCAGTCCATCGTAGTCGCCTTTACGGAAGCAATAACCCTTACCTTTACCCCTGATGGTAGTTACCTCCTTGAGTAAATCCCACTTCAGCACACTGTGATCACTGCCACCTAGTGGTTCATTTATCTGCAGATTCTTAATGCATGAAGAATCACTGCTGATAATCAAATCAAGAGTATTACTCCCTCTAGTTGCCTCCCGAACATGCTGATGTAGAAAACAATCATCCAATAAATCCACAAAAGCTCTGCTAGTGCGTGAGTAACCAGCTCCCAAATTCCAGTCAATATCTGGGAAATTAAAATCTCCCATTATAAGACTCTCTGATTTACTGGCCCACTCTATTTCCCTGTACAGTTCCTTATTATACTCATCAGAGTCATTAGGCCTATAGCACACTCCTACTCTCAATTTTGATCTCCCAATGCTTATGTCACACCAAACTGACTCAACACTGCACTGTCCAGCGATGTCGACTGGCTTCACCTCCTTGGTTTTTATGTGTTTCTTAACTAATAGCATAACCCCTCCCCCCTTCCTATCCTGTCTATCCTTTCTGTAGACGTTGTACTCCCCAAATTGCAGTTCTGCATCCCTTATATCTGTGTGACACCACGTCTCTGATATCCCAACAATATCTGCCTTTGATGTTTTGAGCAATACCTCAAATTCATCAAATTTATTTACTAAACTCCTAGCATTGGTGTACACGCAAGTATACCTGCACCTGTTTCTCTCAGGAAGAATCTTTTCATGGAATAAACATTGCGAAAAGAATTCTCTACCTATATTTTATGAAGGCTCGACGATATATTGCAACAGCAGCCCTGAAGTTATGCACATTTTGGAATTTTCTGCCAAACAACAGAGGGGAATTGAAACAAATCTTCAAAAGAGTTCTCCTTCATAATGAAACAAGAATGCACCCATTCATATGGCCCATTCAGCACACTTAAAAGAAAATTGCGATAATATACACTGGTGTTCAAAGAAAGTGCACCACCCTTTAAAATTGTAATTGTCGTCCGAATAACGTAAAACGTAAGTACATGGCAATATTTCTTACGGATTGAATCAGATAAGGTTGACACGTGTAGATGGTGACGAAATATTGCAGCCGCTGTTACTTTCAGCTATATAAGCATGCTCTGCAAGAGTTGCAGTCATCCCTTGCTTGTGTCAGGATGGCGAAATATGTGAAGTTCACGCCGCAAAGAAAGACTGCTATTGTTGATTTACGTGAGAAAGGATGTTCTTCCCGTCATATCGCTTATAGAGTGTATTGTAATCAGTCGACAGTAAGTATATTTCTTTCCAAACTGAAGAATACTGGTTCTGCTGATAGGAAAAAAAGGAACTGGACGCAAACGAGTCTCATCGCGAAAATAAGAACCCGTTTTGAAGCACTTCTGCCTTAAAAACTGCAAAGCTTCTTCGTCTGAGCTGGAAAGAGAATGGGAAAAACATACAGGAGTGGTAGCAAGTGCAGTATCAGTCAGAACACTCCTCTTCAAAAATGGATTTGTAGCCCGTCATCCTAAGAAGAAGCCCCTCCTTACACAAAAAAATGAAAAATTCACAATTAATTTGGTGTAACGAGCATGTCAAATGGACCCCCGAGCAGTGGAAGTCAGTTATTTTCTCAGATGAGAACAAATTCAACCTGCATGGCTCTGATGGGAGACAAACGATTCGTCGTAGACGTGGTCAAGATTACCATCCAGACTGTATGGTGTCTACAGTGAAATTCCCTACCAGCTAAATGATATGGAGGTGCATTTCGTATATCGCGGAGTAGGTCACCTTCAGTTTATAAAAGGTAAAAATGCCAATGGATACTTGGCTATATTGGAAGGCAAAATGCTGCCAACCATTAGAGACAATTTCACCTGCTAAGTAACTGCATCTTTCAGGACGACTCTGTTCCTTGTCATCGGGCGAAAAAGTTCAAGTAAGCACTTCTGTAGTTGCTTTAACTTCATTTCTGAATTTGAGGTCCGTGAGTAATGTGTTTACATTTGTTACAGGTGAAAATATGATTGGGAAAACGGTTGACATCGTTTGGAACCTACAGGTGCCAGAAAGAAACCAAAGACCCTTCGTGAACTTCAGGAACCCATAATTCGTGTTTGGAACCACGAACTATCAGTTGATTATCTTCAGAAATTGATCTTGTCAATGCCTCAATGATGTGGGCTGTCATCAGTGCCAGAGGCGGTTAAACTAAATATTAGTTTGCACCTGATGAACTTTTCATTTTGTTTTCCATTTAAAATGACAAACTGAAGGCATCTGATAACATTTCAGCCATAATTGTCGTGTTTACCAAAACAGTTGTATAAATGTTGCAAATGCTCATTTTGGAATATTTCGAAAGCACCTGTCAAATATTACTTAGCTTTCCCTTAACTATTAATAAATATCTTTTGTTTATATTTTTTTTGTGATTCTAGTCATTAATGTAACATATAAATTTCTGTATAAGGATTATGAATGGATAGTGTGGAGAGAGTAAAAATTATTGTTCTCCTACTGGGACGACAACTTTGTTGCACAAATTGCCTTGCTTTCTCAGCGAGCGCAATAGTCAAGCAAGAATTTCCCAGACATTGACTGGAATTTGTGGGTTGGTCACTTACACACTAGCAAGGCTTTTGTGGATTTATGGCATGATTGTTTTCTACAGCAGCATGTTGGGGAGGCCACTAGAGGGAGTAACACTCTTGATCTGATTATCAGTATTGATTATTCATGCATTAAGAATCTGCAGATAAAGGAATCACTAGATGGCAGTGATTACAGTGTGCTGAACTGGGATTTACTCAAAGAAGTAACTACCACCAAGGGTAAAGGAAAGGGTTTTTGCTTTCGTAAAGGCGACTACAGTGCGTTGAGACAGTATTTAAATTCTATACGGTGGGACCAACTGAGGGTGTTACCAACAGCAAATTCAAAATGGGAAGCATTCAAAGAATTAATCGTGGAAGCTACTAGGCTTTACATACCAACTAAGAAATATTGTTCAAGGTTTAGGCCTAAATAGATGTCAGATGAACTAATTAGACGTATGACACGGAAGAAAAATGCATGGGACACATATAAAATAACAGGTGACACAGAAGCCTATGATAGATATAAGCTCGATTGTAACCAAGGCACAAAGGAGGTTAGGCAGGCGAAGGCAGATTACGAGAAATCCTTGGCAAAGGATGCAAAGAAAAACAGCAAAGAGTTCTTTACTTTTATAAACTCTAGAAGGAGGGGGATGAACCAGATTGGTCCACTTGATATCGATGGTTCAACTGTTGATGATCCTGCTCAGGTAGCTAACAAACTAAACGAATATTTTGCATCTACATTCACACATGAGGAGTTATTCAGGGAGGGGAATGCCAAAGGTGCATTAATCTCTGGCAGTAAGCTGGATAATCTTGTAATTACTGAGAGTAAAGTGGAGGAAAAATTGTTGAAGATAAACATAAGAAAGGCACCTGGGGTGGATGGATCTATCCAGTTATATTAAAGGAGGAGGCAAAGGAAGTAAGCAAACCCTTAGCCATAATTATGAGAGCTTCCCTGGACTCAGGGGAGGTACCCATGGACTGGAAATGTGCAGATCTGTCCCCGATCCACAAAGGAGGATCAAAGGAAGACACAGGTAATTACAGACCTGTTAGTTTAACAACTGTTCCAGGGTAATATAGGCCCTGGTTAAAGAAGCATTGCAGGATCATCTAGACAAGACTTCAGTTATAGCTAGGACACAACATGGGTTTTTTAGGGAGTCTTGTCTAATCAATTTGATTGGATACTATGATTTAGTCACAAAGGAACTGGATGCAATGAATAACTTTGATATCATACATTTGGATCTTAGAAAGGCTTTTGATTCTGTTGCACTTGGAAGACTGCTGCACAAATTGGAGCAGTGTAGCATTGCAGGGATATTGCTGCTGTGGATAAAGGAATGGTTGAGTGGGAGAAGACAGAGGGTGGTAATCAATGGACACTGCTCTTCGTGGACTAATGTTATTAGTGGAGTCCCTCAGGGTTCAGTGTTGGATCCATTGTTTTGTTTTCTGTATTTATAAATGATATTGATGATGGTATATCAGGCTTAATGTCCAAGTTTGCAGACGATTCGAAGGTTGGCAGGGTTGTTAATGACACTAATGACTACACTGCTGCAACAGGATCTAGAAAAGTTGAGCAGATGAGCTGAGAGGTGGCAAATGAAGTTTAACATTGACAAATGTCAAGGACTACATATGGGAAGCAGTAAACCCAGAGTAACGTATCAACTCTGTGCTACTACACTGACAGAGTTCAGTGTGTTCAGGGTCAAACGGTACCAGGGATTTCTCCTATCACCGCGAGTTTACTTTGTTGCGTGATACAGTACACTGTAAATGCCAGAGATTTAAAAGTGTATGGATATTGTACACTCTAGTGTTGTGTACCGTTATTCATCTGGTAATTTAGCCGCTGAGCTTCTAATGGGACCCAACGTTGCCCACCCTTCACCCCGTGGAGGCAGACCAGGTATACCAGCACATAATTTGAACTCTGGCAGGCCCTGCCACCTAATTTCCTGGGATTTCAATGGCAAGGGCCTAAAAAAAAAAAAATAAATAAATAATAATAATAATAATAATAAAGTGTTTTTTTTTAAAATAACGACTCTGTAGGGGTTATATGCAGAAAGATGTATAAGGTTGAAAAATTGGGCGAACAGAATTTTAGTACTTTTATGTTTCGACTCTGTAGGGCATATGCTGTGAGAAGTAGACATGGTGGCTGGGGGATAGAAGTTGGAAGTAAGGGGCCGATAGAGAGATTGACCCCTGCAATTAACAGTGGGACAGGCCTATGTCCCACCTGAAGGAAAACTGGGAAGGTGAGGAGGGGAGGGACAGGGACTGCCCCCCCCCCGGAAGTGGTAAAGAAGGCACTGTGCAAGGGAGCACTGGTGTAGATTGCCAAAAGGCCTTTGGTGCTGTCATTCCAGTTGATAAAGTCCAAATTAGTGGTTGTCGATTTCAGCAGGTTTGTCTTGAGGGAGTCAAGAAATGTCCTTACAGTTCTGTTATTAAATGTTCTATTTCACTAATGGGCAACTTGGTTCGGTGGATATATCTTTCGCTATTGTAAATCATCTCGTTCAAGTCTGCATTTGTTGTGCCAGCAGGGTTCTTCGTCTTGTGAAGAGATCCTTTGTAAAGCAAGAGACGGCACTGTATTCATCCTGGGTGTTTAAGAGGTGAGATTCTTGATCCTTTGTAATATATCTGATCTTCGTAATGAAGATACAACGAAGGTCCTCATATAGCTGGCAGTCGTGGACAAGATGATGCCAACTCTCAAGCCCCCTGCATGTATATGTTGGGTCCTCTGTGATGCCGATAGCGACGAGTTTAGCATTTATAGAACCGTGACCAGTAAGTAAAAACGTTGTGTATAGGCCTGGCGAGAACCATGGTGGGGGTCTAGGGAAGGTTCTATTGACATCTAGTAGGAATTTTCTGGTGATCTCTCCCTTGGTCGAGTTTGACCACCTGGTTTGCCATTCCTGCTGCAGATGGGCACGGAGGTGATATTGTTTAGCTGTCTTGCTGGATTAATTGTAAAGTTGAAGAAGGTTTGGGGGTTTCCCTTAGAAAAGTGGTACAGTAGACCAGTTCTAATGACCTCGAGGTCGAGAGGTAAAGCACCAGCCAGGAACTGGAGGGCGTGAGTGCTCACTGTGAGGCAGGCACGGGAGGTGACGAGCAGTATGGAGTGCTGGATGGCACCTAGCGTCCTTCTGTTGGTGGCACTGGTATACCAGATTCCAGAAGCATATGTTATTAGCGATGCGAAAGCAGTTTTGAAGAATAAAGATAAGAGCTTCCGGTTGAGTTCCCCGTTACGACGTGAGGCCCTGGCAACCAGAGCTCCATAATTTTATACCTTTTTCCTGAGGTATTCCAGATGAGGTTAGAATGAGCATGTTGTGTCGAGGATAACTCCCAGGTACTTTAATTCTGTTGAGAACTTGATAGTTGTTCCATTGATTCTGCTCAGCGGGGGTATTCTTATATCCAGTTTGCCTTTGAGAAGAAGAGAATTGATTTTAGTTGGGGATAGATGGAGATTGTTGTCTGAGGCCCATTCTTGGAGAGTATGGAGGGCTTGGTTTGCAGGGCCTCAAGGTGGGCTCTGCTGTCAACAGACACAGTGATGATATGATCGGCATAAGCTTGGGCATTTACCTCCCCCAGGTCCTTGTTGAGGAAACCATCCATGACAATGTTCCAGAGCAAGGGACCAACACCGAACCCTGTGGACAGCCCCAGAGAACTGTTCTAGAAACACTCTGGTATGGTGCATTAACCACTACTTTCCTGTTTGAGAGGTATGTTTTGTTAGTTTCATATAGGTTCCTTGGTGGTGGCTTTGCGCAACTTGCCGAGGATGCTCGGCAACCAGAGGGTGTCGAACGCCCCGACGAAGTCGACAGAAATCAGAAAAAATAAATCCTTTTTAAACAGTTGGCAGCCGATGTGAACAGGTTGTGAAGGGCGTCCACAATAGAAAGTCCAGGTTTAAATCCAAATCTGTTTATAGCCGTAAGTTTAGGATTCTCATAGTGCTGGAGGATTCTTTGGTATAGGAGTCTTTCAAAGAGCTTACTTATAACAGGAAGTAAAGCGATTGGCCTGTAGGATTGTGGTAAGTCAGGGGGCTTGTTGGGATTCTTTAGAATTAGTTTTAAGTTTGCAACTTTCCAGTCATTGGGAAAAATTCCAGATAGTAGGCAGCGGTTGAAGAGATCAGAATCATCTCCGGGCAAAATTCAATGGTCTTTTTTTATTATTTCCGGCTCCAGAAGATCTGTCCCTCGGCATTTTTTGTTTTTAAATGAGTGTAGCTCTTCCAAGTTAAAGGGAAGTTCCAGGTTTTGAATTTCGTAGTTGTCATTATCAAGGCAGAGTTGCAATTGCTCCTCTGTGGCTGGGGACGCGGGCTGCTGGATCGTGACGTCTAGAATGTTGCAGACCGTCTGCTTCCATGAAGTAGTCATGGTACCTGGTAGGGTCCTAGTGGTGGTGACTATTTTCCCCCTGGGGAGCTTATTGGTGGTGATTTTGTACACCCCTCCCCCCGAGGAATTGTCACTACCACTAGTGGACACTAACGTTTCCTAGGAGCGTTTTTTGCATTCTCTTATCTTTGCTGTGTATCTGTTGCAGGCCTCTCTGTATAGATAGAAACCTATAGGGCTTAGACCTCATGCGCAGGCTACGAACGCCGCGCTCGTTGGAAAGCCTTACGTTTTGAAATTGTTTCTCTCCGTAGACGAGCCAAGTCCTGATACCACCCAAGAACTAAGTTAGGCATTGGATTCTTTTTCCTTATTGCTTTGTCAGCCTCATTTCTGATAATCTTTGTGACTTCCTAGTGGAGCTCATCTGGGTCCCTTTGAGAGCAGTAATCCGGTGTAAATGTTGCTGCATCCACTGTTTCCCTCGTTAACATCTTAAAACAGAAATTTTTGTTGGAACTGAAAACTGCAATCTGCTAGAATCTTTGAAGGAAACTGAAGCAGTGGCTTGGATGCAATTTTTTGGGAAACAATAAAACTAAAGTCTGTGAGACGATCGTGATTGACATGCTGGAGAGGTGCAGAAAGGTAAGCTGCAATATGAGCGTTGTTAAAATACATTTCTTGCATTCTCATTTCAACTATTTTTCCCAAAGGTTAGGTAGTTTAAGTGCAGAACGGGGAAAGATTCCATCAGAATATAAAATTTAAAAAAATGGAAAAAGGTACTAAGGGGGTGAAATTTTAGTATAATGGTGGAATACTGCTGGATACTAAAAAGAGGAATAGCCCCCGAAGCCAGCTTCCTAAGGAAGTCAAAAATGCGCAGGTTAATCCAATGTAGTATATAAGAAATCCAGTTTGTGGTCATCTGTCCTGGCCTTGATAGCAGGATATAGTCTTTGATATTTTCGTTTGTACTTATTTTTTACATAAAAATAACTGATTTGTAAAATTTGTAAATATATATTTTGGAACGGAAGCATCACTACCAATTTTTTTAATAAACAATCCAGTTTCAAGTAATTTCTGTAATTTCCATTAAAAATGTAGTGCAGATTTTTTTTTTTTTATCAGTAGTAAAACATGATAGCACTAAAAATGTGATGTAAGTTCTGGCTGATGTTTTAACAATAATATAAAAAAATACCTTCTTCTTCTTCTTTTGGTGTTAGAACCCAGGATGGGTCTTAGCTTTCTCAACCATGTTTCAACAGTAAACCCTCTCAGAAGTCAAACTTCTCTAACTTCTTATTCTCATGATCTTTAAGTTCTCTTCTATGTCATCAATCCATCTTTTCCGCGGTCTTCCTCTTGTCTTCCTACCGGTAGGTTTCCATTTCATTATCCTCTTAGTTGTTCTGCTGTCATCCATTCTCATAACATGTCCCAACCAGGCAAGTCTCTGGCTCTTCACAAATCTGACTATGTTCGCACCCTGAATAGGATTGTCAAGTTCATGGTTCATTCGGATCTAATATATTAAATAATAATATAACTGGTCGGTAATTTTTTTTAGTAACGTTTAGAGCAAAGTAAAAATAAAAACTAGAATACCATTCTAGTATTTATTATTCTTCTCCTTCTCTGTGTGCCATCTCCTAACGGAGGTTGGTGACTACCACGGCAAACGTTTCACTGCCTCTGGTAGCTCTGAACAGCTGCTCGGTGTTCATTCCTTCCAATTCTTAATGTTATCAAGCCACAATGTACGTCTTCTCCCAGGTTTTCTTCTTCCTTCCACTATCACCTCAATAATTATCCATGAAATTGTATATTTGCTGTTCCTCATCAGGTGCAAAAAATAATTTTTATATCATATATTTCAAGAAAGCTTTTCACACTTCCGCAGGGAAGACTACTGTACAAATTTATTATTATTATTTTTTTAAATGTACAAATTGGAGCAGAATGGTATTAAGGGTAAGTTGCTCAACGGATAAAAGGGTGGTTGAGTGGGAGAAGACAGAGGGTGGTAATCAATGGGTGCTGCTCTTCGTGGACTAATGTTATTAGTGGAGTCCCACAGGGTTCGGTGTTGGGTCCACTGTTGTTTTGTATATTTCTCAATGATATTGATGAAGGTATATCAGGCTTAATGTCGAAGTTTGCAGATGATAGAAAGGTAGGGAGCGTTGTTAATGACAATAATGGCAGTGTGCTACTACAACAGGATCTAGAAAATTTGGGCAGATAGGCTAAGAAGTGGCAATTAAAGTTTAACATCGACAAATGCAAAGTACTGCATATGGGTAGGAGTAACCCCAGAGAAACGTACCGACTGTGTGGTACTACACTTAGGATGGTAGAAAATGAAAAAGGCCTGCAGTAATTGTGGAGTCAGATATGAAGTTTTCTGAGTAATGCAGACAGGCTGCCAGAGCAGGTCATGGGGTATTGCCAATGATATACAGGAATTTTGCTAATAGAGAAAAGGAGGTGATTATCCCTTTGTATAAGCCAAGCCAGTAGTCAGGTCACGCCTTGAATACTGCGTACTGGTCTGGAAACCTCATTTAGGAAGGATGTAGAGTTGTTTTAGCATGTACAGAGAAGGGCAACAAGATTGGTGAGGGGAACGAAGGGGTTTTCTTACCAAGAAAGGCTTAAGTTCTACAAATTGCAGCGGCTGGAGACTAGGCACCTGCGAGGTGATGTGATTGAAATGTATAAGGCTTTGAATGAGTTGAGCATGCTGAATTCTATTGGGATTCTTCCACTTGCTCAGATTACGTACCTGAGTGGGCATAAATTGAAATTAAGGAAAGACAGTTGTAGAATAGATGTACGAAAATTTTCCTTTAGCCAGCGGGTGGTTAATTGCTGGAACAAATTTCTTTCTGTCGTTGTGGAAGTTGATAGGTTAAATAAATTTAAGGAGGAACTGGACAAACGTTTAGAGGAAATGGATGTGTGAAATTGTTTTTTTTTTTTTTTTGATTGATGCTACATAAGCTCATACGCTTGTCTTCTTGCATCACATGCCTGCATTACTATTACTATTATTATTACTATGAGATATCCAAGATACGCCGTTTTTCTTTTCTTTTTGTCCTTCAGCAATTCACCGGTTTTTCCAATTCTCTGCTGGACACTCTCATTGGTCACTCTTGCTGTCCATGGTATCTTTACGTTCTACTGTACGTCCACATTTTAAATGCTTCTCTAGTTTTTTCGAGGGGTTAATTTTCAGTTTCTATTTTAAACATTAATTTTTTAAGATTTGTATTTGTAGTCTATCAAACTCCGGAAACCCTCTCCATCCCACCTTGAGTAGGTGCCTTTGTGCGGGGCACAATCTGATACTCACACGCAACGGCCCTCGTTCTTTTCATAATTAGGAACAATGCTCATTATTGAACTAGCGTCTTTATAAGTCATTCTTTAGGTTTACTTCTTATCTTCGATTAAAGACCAAAGTGATGCTTTGTGGGGCTTTTCAATGTTTACAAAGTTATAGTTTACAAATATAGTCGCTAGAGGGCCTTTGCATTTATGTCGTTAATTAACAGAGTATTTACTTAAATCTGTTAAAATTTGTGAGATATTCATTAAACTAATATGTAATATATAGATTTTAATGTAATGATTTCAGCACAATTGGCAGCCAGGCGTTTCATTATTTGATAAATCAATATCACGTTTATTTGGTGAATCGGCATGGGAAATTCTGTTAATCCTCATATTCAGAATGCTCAGAAGACTGGCGTTTGTCAATTGAGTAAAAGCGGCTTAAATGAAGTATGTTTATCATTCGTGTTTTTTTTTTTTTTTTCAATTATTTAAAATATATCTGATGAAATATAACAGATTTTCAGTTCATCAGCGTGAATGCTCATAGTATTAATATGTGGTCCCGTAGGTCGGCCCTAGGTGGGGATAGCATGTTCTTTATTTCCGGAAACTCAGGTTTTTCGTTCAGCAAACAACAGATCAACCATAGAATACACGCAGTTTACAGGCAGTATATACGGCACACACATGGTCAAAGTAGTTGATGGGCCTAAAATTCTTCAACAAAAGAGCAGTGCTTGCTATCATCACAGTTCATCACGTCTTCTTCCCACGGCCGTGGGAAAGTCAATGAGAAGGTCGTCTTAGAAGGATTTTAGGTGCATCAGCAGCCGGGACCATATTGTGGCATATATAATGTCTGTAAATTGTGTGTATGTTCTGCAGTCGTGCTGTTTTCTGTATGAAAAACCCCAGTTTCCAGAAGAAAAAACCATGCTACCCTTCTCTGAGATCGACTAACTGAGCTATATTGTGAAAAAGACCCATAAAAATTTTATGTCACATAATCGACAGGATTCGAACAATGGTTTTTTCTGCCAGGTGTGGGGAGGTTGTTGAAAATACCAACCGTGCTACCCATGAGGGTAATGAAGTTCATAATATGAGTATGAAACATACATATGATTATAAACATGCAAGTTATGTTAACACTAACTGTGTGCTAAATGTTCACATGCCTGCAGCACAGTGATTAGTATCACATAACATGCAGCTCTTGAGGGAATACTGTTTAATAGTTGTTACTAGTAAGCTTGTGAGATCACGGCATAACTGTATGGATTATAGACAGCACTACCATGCGATGTTGCTGTTTTTCTCTCACACTTGGTGGTTTATTTCACTTGGAGTTTTTCTCTGCACTAATTGTTTAATTGTTGTTGGTTGTATAAAGTTTTTTAAACAGCATATTGCGCATTTTTTATTTACTGAGCAATATTCAGTATCTAGAGTCTGTCACAGTCAAGCAGCATAAAATTAATACAGTTCTAAGTTTGTATTAACAATTCATTCCATCTTCATATGGAAACCAATTGCCACTCTTTATAGAGTCATTTTGGATTTTATTAGGTCTCCATCAGTGAAGATATAGGCAAAACAGAATGATCAAATAAAGAAACATTTTCATGCCTCTTTATAAGTAGTAGGAGAGGCATGTGATGCAAGAAAGAAAGCATATGAGCTTATGTAGCATCAACCAAAAAAAAAAAAAACAATTTCACACGTCCATCCCCCTCTAAAAATTTGTCCAGTTCCCCCTTGGATTTATTTAAGCTACCAACTTCCACACAGGCAGATGGAAGTTTGTTCCAGCAATCAACTACCTACTGGCTAAAGGCAAATTTCTGCACATCTTTTCTACAACTATCTTTCCTCACTTTGAATTTATGCTCCTTCAGATTCGTAATCTGAGCAAACGGAAGAATCCCATTAGATTGAGCCTGCTCAACCCATTCAAGGACTTGTACACCTCAATCAGATCACCTCACAGGTGCCTTTCTTGGTAAGAGAACCCCTTCATTTCCCTTGTTGCCCTTCTCTGTACTCGCTCAAGCAAATCTATATCCTTCCTAAAATGAGGCCTCCAGACCTGTGCGCAGTACTCAAAGCATGTCCTGACCATTGCCTTATACAAAGGGATAATAACCTCCTTTTCCCTACTAGCGCACCTCTATAGTCAGGTGGGCAGAAGCAGTAGTGTGTAGCACACACTTCTTGATTAGACCGGAGTTCGAACCCGTGACCACCAGAGGATGCAGAAAGGTCAGGGAATGACCACTGCATATCCCCGGAGCAATATGGCCTTAGTTGCTAATGCCCCTAAAAACCAAATAACAACAACAATCCCTACTAGCAAAATCCCTGTATATTGACAATACTGCATGACCTATTCTGGCAGCCTGTCTGCACTGCTCAAAAAACTTCATATCTGACTGCACAATTACCGTTCTTTTTCATTTTCTACCACTCTAAGTGTAGTACCACACAGTTGATACGTTTCTCTGGTGTTATTTCTACCCATATGCAGTACTTTGTATTTGTCAATGTTAATCTTCAGTTGCCAATGCCACTTCTCACTCCATATTTCCAACTTTTCTAGATCCTGTTGCAGTAGCACACTGCCATTAGCAACCCTGCCAACTTTTGTATCATCTACATACTTCGACATTAAGCCTGATATACCTTCATGAATATCATTGATAAATATACAATACAACAGTGGGCCCAACAACGAACCCTGGGGGACTCCACTAATAACATTAGTCCACGAAGGGTAGCATCCATTGATTCCCACTCTCCCTTGTCCCACCGACCACCCTTTTATCCATTGTAGCAACTTGCTGTTAATACTATACTGCTCCAATTTGTACAGTAATCTTCCATGCGCAACAGCGTCAAAAGCTTTCCTGAAATCCAAATATATGATATCAAAATTATTTTTTCTATCTAGTTCCTTTGTAACCACATCATAGTATCCAATCAAATTTGTCAGACAAGACTTTTCCTTAATAAACCCATGCTATTTGAATTATTGCTGCAGTCTTCTGTAGATGAACCTGCAATGCATCTTTAACCAGTGATTCCATTATTTTACCAGGAATAGAAGTTAAACTAACTGGCCTGTAATTACTGGTGTCACCCTTAGATCCCCCTTTGTGAATTGGGGATACATTTGCACATCTCCAGTCCGTGGGGACTTCACCTGAGTCCAAGGATGCTCTGCTCTCATAATTATGGCCAAGAGTTTGCTTACTTCCTTTGTTGCCTTCTTTAATATAACTGGATAGCTCCCATCAACCCAGGTGCCTTTTTTATGTTTAACTTCAACGATTTCTCCTCTACTTTGCTCTCAGTTATTACAAAATCATTAAGCAACCTGGTACAGTTTGATAAACTTTTGGCATTTTCTTCCCTTAATAACTTCTCATGTGTGAATGTTGATGCAAATTACTCATTCAGTTTGTCAGCTATCTGAGAGGATCATTAGTAGTCGAACCATCGATATCAAGTGGACCAATCAGATTCACCCCCCCTTCCTTTTAGAGTTTATATAAGTAAAGATGGCCTTGCTGTTTTCCTTAGTATTCTTTGCCAAAGGTTTCTCGTAATCTGCCTTTGCTTGCCTAATCTTTGTGATTTAATTACATTAAAAGACATTGCAGATATACAGTCCATATATTGAATTAAATTCTGCACAGTCTCTTTCAAATGTAAAACATGCATCTGAACACTGTTTATTGGGCATTAACAGTGAGTGGTTTAAAAATTTCAATCTGTTAGTGATGAAAGATAATGGGATGACGTGTTCCACGTGTATGAATTACAGAAAGAGTTGGCTCACAAACAAGGAAGTGACTTAGTTAACTATGCTGTTCAAAAGACTGAAAAGAGAGCTTAGTTGACTATGAGCAAAATAAATTACACATGGATTCATTAGCATTAGTAGAGACATGATGCAAGAAAGGAAGCTTATACAGCATTAGCGAAAAAAAAAAAAAAAAAAAAAGAAAAAAGAAAACCTTCCCATTTCACCCATCCATTCGCTCCAAATGTTTGTCTAGTTCTGCCTTGAATTTATTTAAGCTGTCAACTTCAAAGACAGATAACAGTTTGTTCCAGCAATCAACCACTCTCTGGCTAAAGGCCAATTTTTGCACATCTGTTCTACAACTGTCGTTCCTCAATTTGAATTTATGTCCACTCAGGCAATTAATCTGGGCAAGAGCAAAAATCCCATCAGCATTGAGATTGCTCAAACCAATCAAGGCCTTATGCACCTCAATCAGTCAGATAATCTTGCAGGTGCCTAGTCTCCAGACACTATAAATTGCAAAACTTGAGCCTTTCTTCGTAGGAGCAACCCTTTGTTCCATTCACTAATCTTATTCTCCCTCTCTGTACTCGTTCCAGCAGCTTTACATCCTTCTTAAAATGATGCCTCCTGATCTGTGTACAGTACTCAAGGTGTGGCCTGACCATTACCTTATACAAGGGGATAATTACCTCCTTATCCCTGCTAGAAAAATTCATGTATATCATTAACAAGACACTATGAGCTACTCTTGCAGACTGTCTGCACTGCTCAGAAAACTTCATATCTGGCTGCACAATTATCTCCAGGTCGTTTTCCCCAGGAAAGTCCTGCATAAGGTTACCCATATGCAGGACTTTCCATTTGTCAATGTTAAACTTCAGTTGCCACTTTTCAGCCCATCTGCCCAACTTTTCTAGATCCTGTTGCAGTATCATACTGTCATTAACAACCCTGCCAACCTTTGTATCATCTCCAAACTTCGACATTAAGCCTGATATATATTTCATCAATATCATTAATAAATACAGAAAACAACAATGGATCCAACATTGAACCCTGTGAGACTCAACTAATAACATTAGTCCATGAAGAGCAGGTCCATTGATTACCACTCTGTCTTCTCACACTCAAGCATCCCTTTATCTATAGCAGCAACTTTCCCTTAATACCACACTGTTCCAATTTGTACAGCAGTCTTCCATATGCAACAGTAACCAAAGACTTCCTAAAATACAAGTATATGATATCAGAATTATTCTTTGCATCCAGTTCCTTTGTGACCACATCATAGAATCCAATGAAAGTTGTCAGACAAGATTTCCCTTTAACAAACCCATGCTGTGTCTGAACTATAACTGAAGTCTTGTGTAGATGATCCTACAGTGCCTCATTAACCAGCACCTCCATTAATTTCCCTGGAACAGAAGTTAAACTAACAGGTCTGTAATTACTTGTCACCCTTTGACCCTCATTTGTGAATTGAGGTTACATTTTCTCATCTCTAGTCCATGGGTACCTCCCCTGAGTCCAAGGATGCTCTCATTATTATGGCTAAGGGTTTACTTACTTCCTTTGCTGCCTTCTTTAATATAACTGGAGAGATCCCATCCACCCCAGGTGCCTTATGAAACTAAAATTACTGTAACACAGAGCAAAAACGGATACAAAAATAGATTTTAACAAGTTTAATAATGGGAAATTTACATATATTATATTAGATACATACAAACAAAAAGCTTTCAGTTGTTTTGTCAACCTTCCTCAGTTAAGAATGGAGCATGAGGGTGTGTACTGCCAATCTTGTACGTGAAGTGCGTGATTAACTGTTGGATGTTGAAGCCTGTGGCTGTAATGTATGCGGACGTCGACAAACACTGGCAACGTCCGCACGCATTACAGCCACAGACGTCAACATCCAACAGTTAATCACGCACTTCACGTACAAGATTGGCAGTACACGCTCTCATGCTCCATTCTTAACTGTCAGTTTAACTGAGGAAGGTTGACAAAACAACTGAAAGCTTTTTGTCTGTATGTATCTAATCTAATATAATATATGTATATTTCCCATTATTTAAACTTGTCAAAATCTATTTTTGTATCCGTTTTCACTCTGTGTTACAGTAATTTTAGTTTCGTAATGAATCCAGAGCGCACAGGCCTCTTTAATCATATGCCTTTCTTATGTTTATTTTCAACAATTTCTGCTCCACTTTGCTCTAAGTTATTACAAAACCATTTAGCTCACTGCTAGAGGTAAATACACCTCTGGCATTCCCCTCCCTGAATAACTCCTCATATGAAAATGTTGAGGCTAAATACTTATTCAGTTTGTTAGCTACCTGAGCACAATCATCGACAGTTTAAACATTAATAACAAGTGGACCAATCTGATTCATCCCCTTCCTTCCTTCTAGAATTTACATAAGTAAAGAACTCTTTGCTGTTTTTCTCTTGCCAAAGATTTCTCGTAATCTGCATTTGCCTACCTAACCTCCTTTGTGACTTGATTACAGACCAGCTTATATCTCCCAAAGGCTTCTGTGTCACCTGTTAATTTATATGTATCCCATGCATTTTTTTTTTTATCTATATGTCTGGTTAGTTCATCTGACATCCATTTAGGCCTAAACCTTGAACAGTATTTCTTAGTTGGTATGAAAAGCCTAGTAGCTTCCAAGATTAATTCTTTGAATGCTTCCTATTTAGAATTTTCTATTGGTAACATCACCAGTTGGTCCCGCTGTACAGAATTTAAAAACTGTGTCAGACCACTGTAGTCACCTTTACGAAAGCAAAAACCCATCCTTTACCCCTAATGATAGTTACCTCTTTGAGTAAGTCCCACATCAGCACACTGGATCACTGTCCCCCACTGGTTTCTTTATCCACAGATTCTTAATGCATGAAAAATCACAACTGATAATCAGATCAAGAGTATTACTACCTCTGGTTGCATCCTGAACATGCTGCTGTAGAAAACAATCATCCAATAAATCCAAACAAGCCTTGCTAGTCTGTGAGTGACCAACACACAAGTTCCAGTCAATATCTGGGAAAATAAAATCCCCCGTTATGAGACAGTATGATTTACTGGGCCACTTTATTTCTCTGTACAGGTCATTATACTCATCAGAGTCATTAGACTTCTGCTCTCAATTTTGCTTTCCCAGTGCTTATTTCACACGAAACTGACTCAGCACTGCACTGTCCACCCATGTCAGCTGGCTGCATTCCTTAAATTTTTTGTTTCTTAACTAATAGCATAACCCCTCTTCCCTTCCTGTCCTGTCTATCCTTTCTGTACATATTATACTCCTCAAATTCCAATTCTGCATTCTTTATATCTGTGCAACACGTCTCTGATATTCCAACAATATCTGCCTTTGATGTTTTGACCAATACCTCAAATTTATTTACTAAAGTCCTAGCATTGGTGTACATGCAAGTACATGCACTTGTTCTCATTCTTAGCTACCCTAACACAGCCCATGTATTTATTTGTTCCCCAATGACTCCCAGTAGTCTCTGAAATCCCCTGCACCTTGTTTTCTAGGCTGCTGGTTATTCCAATAGAAGTGGTGCAAGAATCACTTTCACCTCTGTCAGCGGCTACTGTTAATCTATTAGTCCGTGTTTTCCCCCATGCTAGCAGTTTTCCGGTCCACCTAACACAGCCTCAGTAGCATCAGAAAATATTCTTGCCCCCTTTCTATTTATGTGTATCCCATCCCTGTAGAAGCAGTCTCTCCTGTTAACAAGCACAGATTAGGCTGAGAAAAATTTTGCCTCACAAGCCTTGCACAGTCTCTCCTGGGCCGAATTGATTGACAAGACTATCATTATATATTCTCTCCTATCCTGTCTGGTCAGAATTGCAGACACTTTCAAATTCAACCATAACTCATGGCTTTTTTTCAACGTTGACCTGTATTTGTTAAGTAATTCTGCCGTTCTTCTCCTCTTAATGTCATTGGTGCCAACGTGTACAACAATATCACCTTTTGTGCCCTTAAAAGATCATATTTGTTCTACAACATGATCAACTTTTGCCCCAGGCAGACATACACTGGTTCTATTCCAACTATTCTTTTTGCACAGTATATTACCTGTTTCCCTGACAATAGTGTTACCAACAACAATTAGTTCCTATGGGACCAGCGCATTCTGTCTTGGGGATTGCCACTGTGTTTCCTGATGTTCAAGTGCAAGCTCCAGCATTGATGTGGGCAGCAGGGAGCTTAATGGGCTCCTGAATTTAAATCCTTCGAGGGCATCTATGCTGTTCTAGTTCAGATATAATTGAAAAACATGTACTGTACTAGAAGAAATTGGGTTAAGATAAATTGAAAAATCTATTTCAGTTTTGAATAATTTGTAGAGTGATGCTTTAAGATGTATTTATTGGTTAGCAAAAAATAAGTTACAACACACTACATTATTTGAAAAATTGCCTGAGCATTGCAAGGCTATGGGCTGTTTAAAGCATCTTATCATTGGTAGAAATGCAAATTATACCTCAGAAATAATAATGAAAGTTGCTTGAAATTTTAGCATCAGAAATTTATCTGAAATACTGAAAAAAAAAAAAAATACATTCTGCAGATTATTTCAGTGTTCTGTGTGATGAAACTACAGACATCTCAGTTTTAAAACAACTGATTGTGTACATTAATTATGTGTTAACTTAAAAAAGAGATTAGGGTTAGTTTTGTATCAACCTACAATATCATTGATGGCAAAGCTGAAACTATAATTAACAAAGTAATTGAAACCCTTGATGGTCTAGGCTTAAAACTTATAATCTAGTAGGCCTGGGATTTGTTGGAGCAGCTGTCATGATTGGGAAGCAAAAAAGGAGTTGTAAAACTGCTCAAAGATAAAACGGATGGATTCATAATCAACTGTCATTGTATAAACCACCGATTGGCTCTTGCTAGTTCTGAAGCACCTGCTGAAGTGCCTTATTTAGTCAAGTTTAATGATATCTTAAGGCAACTGTTTTTCTTTTTCTTCTTCCAGCATTCCTCCATCAGGATGGCTGGTTTAACTCAGATTCAAAATATACTGAACAGTCGGCTTTAATTTAAAATAGCTAGTGATACTAAATGGCTGTCTCATTACTGTGCAGTTCCTTCTCTAAGATGAGGCATAGTGAGCGTTATGGTTACACTCTAAAAAGAGGCCACCAATTGAAGTAATATCACGGTTGCAGGTTTAATTAAATATATTAGAATATACAATTTCATAGCTTCACTAATAATGCTTTCAGATGAGTTACCTCATTTGTCTAACTTGTCTAGAGCATGGCAAAGGCAAGATGTTGAAAACTTAAACAGAAATAAAGTCTTAAAATTAAAGTTATCCATAAAATTATCCATCGTGGAATTGCAAGGCATCTGGGCATCATTTTCAAAATCTTCATCAACATCTTGTAGGCGAATTGTCAGATCCTCATTGATTATTCAGATGCTAATGTTATCACATTCAATATTACAATCTGTGATAAATACATAGGCACCATTATTAACCACCTAGAAGCAACATTTCCAGACATGCCAGTCATTTCTTGCTTTTCAAGATTTTTCAATGCAAACAGTCATGACCAAAGTGAGGCTTCTGAGATTATTTTTAATTATTATTCTAAAAATTGTAGTCCTTGCAGTTTTAAACTATGGAAGTACTAAACTAGAATGGGAAGTTGCATCAAAAATTATTAAAGGACAGCCATACAAAAATCTAGATCAAAAACTATACTGCTGAAATTAGCAACAACATCTGAGCTCAAAGTCTTTTCCAAATTTAGCAACTAGTTGCTGTTGGATTGGCCATACCCATGAGCATAGCTGAATGTAAAAGGGGATTTTCTGCACTAAAAAGAATAAAAACGTGTTTTAGGAATTACGTGAATTGGAAAACTTTAAATAAACATGCTGATTTCACTGGAGGGACCAGATTCAACAAACTTGATTATGAAAAAGCTGCAAATCACTGGAGCATTACAAGTTTTTCATTACTTAATGACATAATAAGAAAAGCCTACAAAGTCTTGTTTGTTATAATTACTATATAGAATTTTAACTTTTCCCATTTAAGAAATGAATTTTCATACTTGTCTGAATTGAATCCAAGTAAAATTCCTATTTTAATTTGTTATGAAAAATGTTTTTTTTTTTAACTAATTCAGAATATGTGTTTTTATAATATTCTATTGCAGGGGTGGGCAATCTGCGGCCTTCTAAGATCTTATGTGTGGCCTTTGTCACACAAAGATGAAATAAAATCATTAAATAATCCTACTACTTTTAAACTAATATTTTTTAAAATTAAATATTCAAAACATTTTAATAATAAAAAGCTTTATATATTTTTTTCACAATATAGGAACATTATTCAGATAATTAAAAAAGGAAAATACAAATTTTTTGATCTAAAAAGTAAAATATATCATGTTTAACTTTTTCTATTTATTTAAAAATTGTTTTTATGTACCACAAATGATAAAAAATGAAAACTATTTAATAAAAGAAAAATTCTAATCCTCTGTTAAGTTTGTTAAAATAAAAAAAATATTTTAACAGTGTTAATAATTTGATGAAAATAGTTTTTTATTTTAAAATTTAAATTGTGACATCGTTATTTTTTATCTGTTGCTTTTATGTGCATATTTGTAACTGTGAATATTTTGACAACCGTATGTATTCTTGTCTTGAATTTTGTAATCCTGTAATTTCTTATGTTTGATTTCACAATTGCTTAATTTTTAGATTACCCATCATGTCCAAAAAAGTTAAAAGGAAGTTGAATGAAGAAAACAGAACATTTAAAGAAGATTGGGAGATGCAGTATTTTCTTATTTCTGTGAAAGACAAAATGGTTTGTTTGATATGTAATACAGCACTAACAACATTAAAAAAATACAATGCAAATCAACATTATCTATCTCACAAGGACCATAAATATGTAAAATTAGAAGGAGAAGCTCGTAAATCTGCACTTCAAAAAAATGAAGAAAGAAAAACAGCACCAGGAAAAGGCTTTTGGTGATTTTATTAAGCAAGGAACTTCTGCAACCAATGTTACATACAAAATAGCGCATGCACTTGGAAAAAAGGCAAACCATTTAGTGACATCGAAATGATAAAAGAATGTATTGTTGAAGCAGTAGGATGTTTAGATCCGGAAAAAGTTGACAAATACAAACAATTAACTCTCTCAAGAAAAACTATAACTAAACTATAGACAACATGAATTAGCTCAGAATGTAGGAGAACAACTTCAGATAATAATTCACTCTAAAGATGTATATTTTTCAATAGCGTTAGATGAAACCACTGATAGAAATGACTCTGCTCATATATTATATTTTATTCGTGCTATAACTGAAGATTTTCATTGTTACGAGGAACTACTGGCTTTGGGTACGCTCACTGGAAGGACTCATGGAATTGATATTTTTAACAACTTTAAAGAAATGTGTCTTGAGAGAGAGAGAGAGAGAGAGAGGACTAAACCTTGGTAACCTGGTCAGTGTATGCACGGACGGTGCACCTTCTATGAGAGGAAAGCGAGAAGGATTCGTTTCATTGTTAAAAAAAGAAAAGCCCAATTTAGAAAAGTTAATTTCGTTCCACTGTATATTACACCAACAAAACCTTTGTGCTAAATTCTTCACATTGAGCAATACTTTGGACAAAATTATTGCAATTGTTAACTTTATTCGAGTAAATGCTTTAAGACATCGCCAATTTCGAAGCATGCTTATATTGGATGATGAGACATATAATGTCGACTTGCCATATTATTGTAAAGTGTGCTGGTTATCAAAAGGACAAATTTTAGTAAAAGTTTTGGCTTTGCGAGAACAAATTAAAAAATTTTACGAGGAACAACAACAAGAATGTGATTTATTAGATGAAGAATTTTGTAGAAATGCTGCGTTTTTGTGTGATATTATGGAAAAGCAAAATGAATTAAATGTTTATTTGCAGGGAAAAACAAGACATATATATGACATGTGGCAAAAAATTCAGGTATTTCGAAAAAAATTTATTTTTTACAAAACTCTTTTCTCTAAATCAGAAATATCTGGGGAACATTTTCCTCATTTAAAAAATATGTTAAAGGAGCAGGAATATGCTGTATGTGACACTTTCAAAGACTACATAACCGTATTGGACATGCTAATTGAAGAATACAATGATATGTATTCAATGATATACATATGAATACAATGATACTTATACATATGAAATCAATGAATACAATGATATATATCAATGATGAGAGCCCTGTCAATCAATTCAGCCCTGGAAAGATTGTGCAGGGCTCAAGGGGTAAAATTTTTTTCAGCCTGGTCTGTACTTGTTAACAGGAGAGACTGCTTCTACAGGGATGGGATACACTTAAATAGAAAGGGTGCAAGAATGTTTGCTGATGCTATCGAGGCAATGTTAGGTGGGTCGGAAAACTGCTAGATTGGGGGGATACAAGGACTAATAGATTAACAGTAGCCACTGGCAGAGGTGAAAGTGATTCTTGCACTGCTTCTATTGGAATGAGCCGCAGCCTGGAAAATAAGATGCAGGATATTTCAGAGACTGCTGGGAATCATTGGGGTACAAGTAAACACATGGGTTGTGTTAGGGTAGCTAAGAAAAAGAACAGGTGCATGTATACTTGTGTGTACACCAATGCTAGGAGTTTAGTAAATAAATTTGATGAATTTGAGGTATTGCTCAAAACATCAAAGGCAGATATTGTGGGGATTTCAGAGACGTGGTGTCACACAGATATAAGAAATGCAGAACTGGAATTTGGGGAGTACAATGTCTACAGAAAGGATAGACAGGATAGGAAGGGAGGAGGGGTTATGCTATTAGTTAAAAAACACATAAAATCCAAGGAAGTGAAGCCAGTCGACATCGCTGGACAGTGCAGTGTCGAGTCAGTTTGGTGTGACATAAGCATTGGGAGATCAAAATTGAGAGCAGGAGTGTGCTATAGGCCTAATGACTCTGATGAGTATAATAAGAAACTGTTCGGAGAAATAGAGTGGGCCAGTAAATCAGAGAGTCTTATAATGGGGGATTTTAATTTCCCAGATATTGACTGGAATTTGGGGGCTGGTCACTCACACAGTAGCAAGGCTTTTGTGGATTTATTGGATGATTGTTTTCTACATCAGCATGTTCGGGAGGCAACTAGAGGGAGTAATACTCTTGATTTGATTATCAGTAGTGATTCTTCATGCATTAAGAATCTGCAGATAAATGAACCACTTGGTGGCAGTGATCACAGTGTGCTGAAGTGGGAGTTACTCAAAGAGGTAACTACCATTAGGGGTAAAGGGAAGGGGTATTGCTTTCGTAAAGGCGACTACAATGGACTGAGACAGTATTTAAATTCTATACAGTGGGATCAACTGATGATATTGCCAACAGCAAATTCAAAATGGGAAGCATTCAAAGAACTTATCGTGGAAGCTACTAGGCTTTACATACCAACTAAGAAATATTGTTCAAGGTTTAGGCCTAAATGGTTGTCAGATGAACTAATGAGGCATATGGCAGAGAAGAAAAATGCATGGGATACATACAAATTAACACGTGACACGGACGCCTATGATAGATACAAGTTGATATGCAACCAAGTTACAAAGGAGGTTAGGCAGGTGAAGGCAGATTACGAGAAATCCTTGGCAAGGGATGCAAAGAAAAACAGCAAAGAGTTCTTTACTTATGTAAACTCTAGAAGGAAGGGGATGAATCAGATTGGTCCACTTGAGATCGATGGGTCAACTGTTGATGACCCTGCTCGGGTAGCTAACAAACTAAATGAATATTTTGCATCGACATTCACACATGAGGAGTTATTCAGCGAGGGGAATGCCAGAGGTGTATTCAACTCTAGCAGTAAGCTAGAGAATCTTGTAATAACTGAGAGCCAAGTGGAGGAGAAATTGTTGAAGATAAACACAAGAAAGGCACCTGGGGTGGATGGGATCTATCCAGTTATATTAAAGGAGGCAGCAAAGGAGGTAAGCAAACCCTTAGCCATAATTATGAGAGCTTCCTTGGACTCAGGGGAGGTACCCATTGACTGGAGATGTGCAAATGTGACCCCAATTCACAAAGGGGGATCAAAGGCTGACACAAGTAATTATAGACCTGTGAGTTTAACTTCTGTTCCCGGAAAATTAATGGAGGCACTGGTGAAAGAAGCACTGCAGGATCATCTAGACAAGACTTCAGTTATAGCTAGGACACAGCATGGTTTTGTTAAGGGGAAGTCTTGCCTGACCAATTTGATTGGATACTATGATGCAGTCACAAAAGAACTGGATGCAGGGAATAACTTTGATATTATATACTTGGATCTTAGAAAGGCTTTTGATACTGTTGCACATGGAAGACTGCTGCACAAATTGGAGCAGTGTGGCATTGGAGGCAAGTTGCTGCTATGGATAAAGGGGTGGTTGAGGGGGAGAAGACAGAGAGTGGTAATCAATGGACACTGCTCATCGTGGACTAATGTTATTAGTGGAGTCCCTCAGGGTTCAGTATTGGGGCCTTTATTGTTTTCTGTATTTATAAATGATATTGATGATGGTATATCAGGCTTAATGTCCAAGTTTGCAGACGATACGAAGGTTGGCAGGGTTGTCAAGGACACTACTGACACTATGCTGCTGCAACAGGATTTGGAAAGGTTGAGCAGATGGGCTTCGAGGTGGCAAATGAAGTTTAACATTAACAAATGTAAAGTACTACATATGGGAAACAGCAACCCCAGAGCAACGTATCAACTCTGTGGTACTACACTGACAGTGGTAGAGAATGAAAGGGACCTGGGGGTGGTGGTGCAGGCAGATATGAAGTTCTCTGAGCAGTGCAGACGAGCTGCAAGAGTAGCTCATGGTGTATTGTCAATGATATATAGGAATTTTTCTAGCAGGGATAAGGAGGTGATTATTCCCTTGTATAAGGCAATGGTCAGGCCACACCTAGAGTACTGTATACAGGCCTGGAGGCCTCATTTCAGGAAGGATGTAGAGCTGCTGGAACGAGTACAGAGAAGGGCAACTAGATTGGTGAATGGGACAAAGGGGTTCTCTTACGAAGAAAGGCTTAAGTTTTGCAAATTACAGTGTCTGGAAACTAGGCACCAGCGGGGTGATCTGATAGAGGTGTACAAAGCCTTGAATGGTTTGAGCATGCTCAATGCTGATGGGATTCTTCCTCTAGCTCAGAAAAATCACCTGAGAGGGCATAAATTCAAATTGAGGAAAGACAGATGTAGGATAGATGTGCGGAAGTTTGCCTTTAGCCAGCGGGTGGTTGGTGGGTGGAACAGACTTCCATCCCTTGTCGTGGAAGTTGATAGCCTAAATAAGTTTAAGGCTCAGCTGGACAGGTATTTCGAACGAACACGAACAGAGGGGTGAAGTGGAAGTGGTTATTTTTATTTATTTATGTTACTTTTTTTTTTTTTTTTTTTTTGGCTGATGCTGCATAAGCTTGCTTTCTTGCATCAAATGCCTCTACTAATGCTAATGCTAATGCTAATGCTAATGATAGATTTTCTGATTTCGAAGAACATACTTTAGAAATGAAATTGGCGTATGAGCCACATTTAGTTGATATTCTGACAGCACCTATGGAACTACATTGGAATTAATTGAATTAGGAAAAGATAATATGATAAAGACTTTTTTGATACAAAAAAAGATTCTATTGAAATATGGAAAAATGCAGTTGAATAACCACGTTTACGTCAACATTCTCGTCGACTGCTGTCTTGCTTTGCAACTATGTATTGTTGCGAATCAACTTTTTCATACCTTACACAAATTAAAAGTCATTTAAGGACTCAGATATCTGATATTCATTTAGAAGACCAACTCAAGTTGCGTACAACTAAGATGGAGCCTAATATCCAGTTGTTATCTAATACAAAACAAACCCAAAAATCTCATTAGTTAATTATCAAAAAAGATGTTTCGGCTGAAACCAATGCATTCTGATGAGTTTAGCTCGTTAAAAATGTGCAATCGAAGTCGTTTCAGCCAAGCCATCTTTTTTGGTAAACAACTCAACCACCAAAGCATCAAATCTTCAACTCATTAGTTAACTCATATTAAATTATTTTTTACAATAGTACAGTTTTTTATAATTATTCTTGTACAATACACAGAGAGAATGTTAAATAATTGCTATAAACTTTCATTTGAATAACAATTTAGAAATAATTTATTATCTTTATAATTATATTTTTTTAAATTTTGTGTTCATATAAAATGTAGGTGGATGTATTATGATGAGAATATTGTAAATATGTATGTTTTATTGAAATTTATTTGCCTTTTCTATAGTTATTATGTAATAAAATTTAACACTGATAATTAAGAATGTTTTACTTTGTAAGTAGTGGTTCGAAGGATCGGTGCGGCCTTTCCCCTATTTCCGAAAGTGAATATGGCCTTTTATTCAAAAAAGGTTGCCCACCCCATTCTATTGAAAAAAGTAACTTGTTTACGTTAAGATTAGTTTGTTTGTGTGGATGTTGGAATTTTCATTTTTCGGTTAAATATGAAGGGAACTTTGCATTTTTCAAGTTAACTTGTTATATAACAAACACTAAAGTTGTTTACAGCATTAGCAATATTTCATATTATTTGCATTTTTCCCTCGTGTAGAAAAAAAAAAAATATATATATATATATAAATATAAAAAAAGCTGGCATATTGGGCTTTTTGTTTTCTATATTATTTGTTTAAAAAATATATAATATTATTTATTACATACAATTTTTGTCTTTATTGCACAAATTATCATTAAATCAGTTCATGTTAAATTATACAACTAACTTTTGCCCTGCAATATAAATTTACATTGTGCGTGTGTGCGTGCACATGCAGAGAAAGAGTGGTCATATTTACAAATAACAGAAAAATTTTAGAATACTGTACAGTCTGTTTTTGTCCACCCGACTACTCCTTCATTCTGCCAAGCTGGTAAAAATTTCTGGGGACAGCACTGCTTATGATATTATGGACTAAACTAAAAAAAAAAAAAAAAATAGAAAACAAATGGGTGAGGATGTTAATGGCTAAAGAAACAGTGCAGGGAAATAGGGTATGGGAAAGGAAGAAAAGTGTGATTTAATGTTTGAAAAGTAAGGAAAGGTTGTTTAAATAATGAATTTAAGATTCATCCAAGACAACAATTGAGGATGGAAATGGAGAATTATTAAAAGGTAAGGATACTGAATATATAGAGGATTTATATTGGAGAGGTGAGGGTGAATAAGGGATGATGAGAATAAATTGAGTGCAACAGTAAATGTTGCACTCAATTTATTCTCATAATATAATTCAATAAAATAGTTGATGACAGTATGCTAGTGCAACAAAATCTATAAAAATTAGGCAGATGGGCCAAGAAATGGCAATTGAAGTCTAACATTGACAAATACAAAGTACAGTACTCTCTGGTGCTACACTCATGATATTACAAAATGAAAAAGACTCAGGGGTAATTCTGCCATCAGATATGATATTCTCTGAGCAGTACATACTAAGGTTTCTTTCCCAGGAAACTGGGGTTCCAACTCTTATTGGATTTTAAAATCCTGGGAAAATGTAGAATTTAATTTTTTCTATATCCAAAATAAGAAGGCATGCTAATGTTACTCACTAAATCATTATAATACATGAAATTATACTTATTTCCTGAGTAAGATATTTTTAAATAAAGAATAATTTTTACTCTCATGGTACAATATTTAAGCTTTGACATTCTAGCAACACTATCTACAGATTCAGTTCTCAGTTGCCACCTATCATCATTGTGATGAGGTATATTTACTGCCTTATTATTATTTTTTATTTTGAACCCCTCAATATCTGATCCAAAATCATTTGTTTAACAATATTTTATTAAGAACTCCAGTGAAGAAAGTGTAAAGTATAAAAAGTGTTGTTCCACAATACTGTGTTGAGGCTGGTCCAAAAATGGGTTAATTCAGCATTTACAAAAGAGGCACTCAATAGAAAAATTGACTGAGTCAACAGGCAGTAGAACTTTTAAGTGCAAATCACTTGAGGACAGTGAAGAAAGCAATTGTACTGGTAAACAAAAGCAAACATTATTAACGTAGTTTGCAGACTATGTTATTGCAATTATTAACAGACTTGTTGCTGTTGATGGATCCTCTGTAAATGCAATTACAAGAAGTAATTTTATAAGACAGGCGATATGAGACAAAGGTATTCACTTCCTGCAAACCCTAGTGATGTAATGAATGTCATATATAAACAATATGATATTATTTAGGCCAAAGTTAAAAATGAAATTTCTGCAAAGAAAAAAAGCAGGATCGAGGTTTAGTATATCTCTTGACGAATATTGGACTTTGAAAAATATAAGATACTTAAATGTAAATTCATGTAGATGAAGGCAATTTTGAAGCTTAGGAATGGTACAAATTATTGGATCATTTTCTGCAGAAAATGCCTTAAGAACAGTAGAGACTAGAAGAATTTGATCTCAGTATTCAGAAGCACATTATTGCTTATGTTACAGATGGTGTCAGTATGATGATTAAATTTGGGAAACTAATGAGTTATGAATATCATTTATGTTATGTTATGTTATGCTCATGGCATACATCTTGCTGCATGTGTTGTTCTTTATAAGAAAGCAGGTGATTCTGTTATAAATATTAGCACAGAAAATGAATCAGATGAAGATGAGTTGGGCACAGCAATTGAAATTGAGAATTTAACTGCAACTGACAAAATTAATCAAATTGCCATCAATGAAGACATCTACAGATGAAGAAAGCATTAAAATGGTCCCAGATATTAATGACACTCTCAATAAGGTTAGAAGAATTGTAAGATTATTTAGAAAGTTACCACTCAAGAATGACATTTTACAAAATTATGTGAAAGCAGAGCATGATCAGGAAAAGACGTTAATTTTAGATTCCAAAACTCAGAACAGTTTATTGGCAATGCTTAAGCGATTTTTAGAAATAAGATCAGCAGCTGCCGAAGCCTTAATTGATATTAAAGAAAAGAAACCTCTAACTAATGAAGAATTCGATGCTCTTCACAATGTTTCTGTCCTTCAACCAGTAAAAATTGGCACAGAAAAATTATATAAGTGTGATGCAACTTTGCTAACTGCTGAGGGTATGTTTACTTTTATAATTGATAAGCTAAATCAACAAAAATCAGTGCCGAGAAAATAAAAAACTCTTTAATACAGAGGATTAGCGAGAGAAGAAATATGACTTTGGTTGGACTGATTCAGTATTTAAACATTGGGGAAAATATGAAAATTGTGCTCTTGGCTATTCCTGCATGCCCACTTTGCCACATAAGAAATCATTATTTTTATCTGTAAAGATGACATTGTGAAGGCTTTTCAATGAAGGCGAATCACGTTCAAAAGAGGTAAGTCAGGAAATTGCACAATCCATGACACTAGCAGGCAAATTAGAAGCAGCAATACAATCAAAGACAAAAACTATACATCGTTCAACATTTTCATGTTAGGCTCAGAGTTCAAACAAGCATTTGAAGCAATAACTATTATTATTTGAGCCAATTAGGAACAGAATTTCAAACATCATGATGAATTTATTTAATGCACTGAAAACCGTTTTGCAAACTTCTTTTGAATCAGAAAGAGCCTTTTCTGCAGCAGGTTGAGAACTCATCTTAGTGATAGAACTATCGATTATGTTTTTTAAGAACCTGTTTTAAAAAGTTTGTTGTTGTTGTGGGGGGGGGGGTTTCATGGCACATAAGGTACTTTGGCTGTGATGCTTAAAAAGTTTGATTCACTCCAAATATTTTAAGATAAATATTATTAAAAAATTATTTTTTTAAAACAATTATGTTTAATAAATAATAAATAGCCGCCACCGATGGTGAATACAGTTCAAGAATTACAATGTACAAGTGATCATCTAGGCATAAGTAAATAATTTTCCCAATTCTAAAGGGTATTTTATCACCGAACATTAAAAAAATTACCATTTTCTTAATATACCACCATTTCCTGGAAATCCCAGTAATTAGCTTTTTCATCCTGGGAATTCCCAGGATGGACAAAGCTGCATACAAAGAGTAACTCTAGTGCAGACAGGCTGCCGGGACAGCTTATGGGATTTTGTCAATGATGTACAGAAATTTTGCTAGTAGGGATAAAGGTGATTATCCCATTGTATAAGGCAATGGTCAGGCCACATCTTCAGTACTGTATACAGGTCTGGAAGCCTCATTTTACGAAGGATGAAGAGCTGATGGAATGGGTACAGAGAAGGGCAGCAAGATTGGTGAGCAGAACAAAGGGGGCGATATGCTTACTAAGAAAAGCTTGTTTCATAAATTGCAGCATCTGGAGACTAGGCACCTGCAATGTGATCTGAATGGGGTGTTTAAGGCTTTGAATGGATTGAGCAAGCTCGGTACTGATGGGATTCTACCTCTTGCTCAGACCATATACACGTAGCAGCATAAATTGAAATTGAGGATGGTTGTTTGAGAATAAATGTGTGAACGTTTGCCTTTAGCCAGCAAGTAGTTGATTGCTAGAAAAAAAATTTCATCTGTTATGGAATTGGATAGATTGAATAAATTCAAGGAAGAGGTAGACAAACTGTTGGAAGGATGAATAGTAAAATGGAAGTTTTTTTTTTTTTTTTTTGGCTGATGCTGTATAAGTTTGCTTTCTTGCATCATTTTCCATCTTGAAACAAATTAGAACTGCATTAAGGAAAATGAGAAGGGAAAGGCAGTTGGAATTGATGGAATATTGATGTAAATAATTAAAACAATGGGAAATAATAGGAAAATGAATGATATAAGAATGGCAAATGTCTAGAGGATTTTATGACACTATGATTCCACTGGAGAAGAAAAATAATGCAGTCGAATGTAAGAATTTCAGAACAATCAGTTTGATATTACATGCAGCAAATTACATGGCAATGAGAGTGCTGACCATGCAGCCAAATCTACTGCGGAACCAGTTGATGCTTCTTTTAAAATCCCTTTCACTGACTATAAAAGCGTTATAATAAGGCAAAGTATGAATCACTGGCAAAACCAAGAAGGCAACAAACTCCTTTGGATTAAACCGAAACTCCAGTCATGGCCATCTAATTTCTGCTTGAACCAGAAGGAAGAAGCCACACTTTCAAGGCTACAAATAGGACATATACACCTTACTCACTCTTATCTTCTTTGTTCCTTAGATCCGCCTTTCTGTCCAAACTGTCATGCACAAATCACAGTCCAGCATATCATAGTTAACTGCCCTCTCTATAGTGGAGTACGGCAAACCACCTTCTTATCAAACCATGCAGCCCAAATCACACCTACTTTGCAACAAATATTAGACAGCAGATCTGACATTAATGCAGTTTTCACTTTCCTAAAAAGGATAAAATGCTGTGACAGAAAATAATGCTTAAATCCAACACAATGCATATATCTCACATTTAATAACACCTGAAATCTCTTACCATTGTGTTTATTTTTATTTTTTTATGAAAACCCCAAACACGAGAGGTATTAGAACCTATAGTACTTAGTACCATGCTTGGGTTGGAGGTTGAGAAGATGAGAGAAGATATTTGTTGACATTAGACTTGAACTTCTGTAGACTATAATTTTCAGGTTGTTCCAGAAAACGGCAGTTGAATGAATAAACGAGGAAGTTGAAAAGTTGGTTCTGTGAGTTTGAAGTTGGACAGTAAATGGATGTTGGCAGATTGTGCAGTTCGGACTGTTTTGAAAGAGAGAGCAGGAATTATAGAAGTCAATTCAGAAGAACAGTGCCCATGGAAGTATCTGTAGAAAAGACATGCAGCAGAAACGGTACATCTATGAGACAGCGAGTGGAGAGACTCTGTTAGAGATGAGTCATTAAATAACCTAACTGCCCTCTTCTGAATGGAATCTAGAAGCCTGACAGAGGTTTTGGGGACACCGCCCCAGATTTGGGTACAATATTCCATGGTAGGACGGATTTGCGATTTGTACAGAGTGAACAGCTGTTTGGAAGAAAATTAACGCTGAGAGCGAAAGAGAAAACCAAGTTTTTTAAATGCAGAGAAAGCAATATTTGTAATGTGCTTGTGCCTTGTGTCAGGGTAATCCCCAAAAAAGATATATCATTTTGTCTAGAAATCGGAGTGTCACCAAAGATAAGCATAGGAGCAGAAGAATCCTTTTTGTGAGATATAAGGCAAGACTGAGTTTTAGAAGGATTGAAATCAACTAAGTTGTCTTTGCCCCACTGGAGAATTACCTGGAGATCGGTATTTAAGGAATTGGTAGTGGATATTCGAGAAGTTGAAGCTGATTGAGCAAGACAAGGTTTCTCAAACTGGAAAGTGGAATGCATTGTGCTATCATCGCCAAAACTATGGATAGGATTTCCAGTCAATGGAAGAAGGTCATTAATATACAAGAGGAAAAGAGTGGGGGAAAGAATTGAACCTTGGGGGACACCAGCATTAGTGGAGAACTTAGAAGACAGAGAGCCATCTACCATCACCCTCAGTGAGCGATCAGAGAGAAAACTGGATAACCAATTACAAAAAACAGTTGGCAAACCATAAGATGGAAGCTTGTTTAGAAGACCTTTATGCCAAACACGATCGAAAGCCTTTGAGATGTCAAGAGCAACTGCTTGTGTTTTACCAAACTTTTCCATTGAATTTGTTAATAAGTGTGCAACATAAGCCAGAATATCACCAGTGGATTGACACTGATGGAATCCATACTGACAGTCGTTGATCAGATGGAAGGTTTCTAGGTACTTTAAGTGTTGGCGGTTAATTGATTTCTCCATTACTTTAGAAAGAGTAGAAGTGATTGCAATGGGAAAATAATTGGATGGGAGGGATTTGTCATCCTTTTTAGGAACTGGCTGGATATGAGCAAATTTCCTAAGCAGAAGGAAAAACACCTTTGGAAAAAGAAAGTGAAAAAAAAGGCGGAAAAGAACAGGAGTAAGTTCAGGAGCACAGGTTTTGAGAACAAGTGGAGAAATACCATTAGGACCTGGAGTTTTATTGGCATCAAGATTTGTCAAAATCCTTCTGACATCCTTTTGATGGAAGACCACAGGAGGCATTGAATGGAGTGTGTTGGGAATGGTGGGAGGTGTTTTACCAAGATCATGAATACATGAGTTGGAAGAAAAATGGGATGCTAGCAGGTCAGCTTTATCATTGGCCAAAATGACAACAGAGATGGGCAAATGTTGCGGCCAAATAGCTTTGGCAAGAGACCAGAATGCTCGGCTACCATTAGGTCAAGAAGCAAGTTTTCTACTCTTAGCCTGTTCAAAATCTAGTTTGAACTGATTAATAGCTGCTTTACAATTGTTGCAAGCTTTGGTGTAGGCAGAAAATGAAACTGAAGAATTGTAAACAAGCCAATTACGATATGTAACATTCTTCTCCTGTGAATGGCCTCAGCACATTTATAGGAAAACTAAGGTTTTGATAAAGGATGAGATTTTAAAGTGGAGTGTGGGATAAAGGATTCCATTCCTACAAGAATAATTTCACTGACACGATCTGAGCAAACATTGATATCAGAAGTTTTGAAACAGTAGTCCGACCAAGGAAAAGAAGACATCTCGCAGGTCATCCCATTTTGCATTCTTGTAATGCCAAACAACACAAGGTTGGGAATAGCCATGAGATAAAGGCTCCATTGGAGAAGAGACAATCACTAAGTTGTGATCTGAGGGGCCTAAAGGACCACTCACTTCTACTGTGTACATAGAAGGGTTGTTTGTGAGAAAAAGATCAAGCGTGTTGGCTGTATGGTTAGGATTGTCCAGTATTCTTGTAGGTAAATGAACAATCTGTGCAAGGTCATTAGAAATTTCAAAAGCGTCAGCATCTCGATCAGCTGGGTGGGTGTGACTAGAAAACGGAAGCCAGCTGGAGTTGTGAACATCAAAATCACTAAGGAAAGTTACCTCACTGTTAGGAAAGTTGTACTGGAGAAAGTCAACTTTCAAAGAGAGGAAGTCGAAGAGCTCCAAGTGATTGGTATAGTTTGGAGAACGGTAGAAACAACAGATGAATTTGACAGAATGAAGTTGAGAGATTTTAAGCCAGAGAAGATCGAAAAGAGGAGATTCCAAATTACCAAGTCTCTGACAGGGAATATCGGAACAGACATATGCACAAGTATCGCCTTTGAGGCGAAAGGAATCATACAGCAAATAATTTGGGCAATTGAGATGAGCAGTAGTTGAATCAACCGATAACTGAGATTCTGTCAGAAAAAGTACACGGGGGTTTAGCAGACTGCAAGTGGAAATGGACATCGTTGAGATTAGAATTGAGACCACATATAGTTATGAAATGAACTAGGAAGTGTTTTGGAGGTTTAGATATTTTCGCAGATAAGCTTACTCTATTAGTTTGACAATTCGTGGTGTATTCAGTAGTGAGAAAAAGTGTTGGAGGGGGACATGCTGTATGAAGTAATGAAATTTTTGGATATGGCATACACATGGTAAGAATATACCCAGATCCTTGACATAATGTGGCCTCAACAATGCCCCACCGCATACACACTATTCAGACTCCCTCCAGTCTGGCACTATCTGGCAGAGTATAGGTAGCAAGATTATACACTAGCAGATCTGGAAGCCTCCTAAAGAGTTACCAATAGGTTCGGTCCAGTGTACTAACTAGCGGCTGGCCTGCAAACACCGTTTTAGAACTGTAGCCTCGAAATGTAAGGAAGATTTGATCTCGCCATGATGTTCATCATAACCTCAAAAGTCATCAGTCATACTGCATGATGGAAGAGATGGGGAAGGGTTGACCGGAACTTAGCTCTGGAGACTAATAATGGGTTCCACCACTTCAAGCCTCCAATAAGCAAAGTGGTGGTATTGCACCGGTTGATGAGAGTCATGTAATGTTTGGTGCATGATGGCCTTAACTGCCATTGTGCCATAAAACCAACAACATGCAGCAAATGTGATGAATAGAACATCATGGAGGAAAAATGGAATTAGTATAGGAGGAGAACAATATGGGCTTCAGAAAAGGAAAGGAATAATGGGTGTGATACAAATAGTGAGAATTTTAATGAAAAAATATAGATATAAATAAGTATGTTTGTTTGTTTGTTTGTTTGTTTTGTGGATTTGGAAAAAAGCATTTGATAAGGTGAATTGGAAATTGTTGGTGGCAATGCTAAATGATATGGGAATTGATTGGAGAGATAGAAATTGATAGTTTGTTTGTTTTTAGGAGCATTAGCAGTTAAGGCCATATTGCTCCGGGATATGCGGTGGTCATTCCCTGACCTTCTGCGTCCTCCGTATTTGGTGGTGACGGGCTCGAACCCCAGTCTAATCAAGAAGCATGTGCTACGCACTACTGCTCCTTCCCACCTGGCTACGGAGGCACCCGAAGATTGATAGATGAAGTGTGATGTGGTCAAAGAGTTATTTTGAGAATGGGTGTGAGTAATTGGGAAAAATGGAAATTTTTTTGTTGCAGACGGTAAACTGGCTGTTTAAACAAAAAAATTAAATTCTTTTATGAAAAAAATTGAGTAGCCAATCTCTTCATAGTACTGAAGGCAATTTTGTGAATTTCATATAGAGAATTTTTATCATTTTTAGTAGTACAAATTTTGTTCAGCTTGATTATTTTTAATATGAAGACTTGAAGGGGATAAGGGATTTTTTTTTTTTTTTTTTTGAGGTTTTACAGTTGATTCACAGTTAACTGTAAATCTTCCCAGAAATCTCACTCAGGTATTTTTGTTTTGAAAATTTTATGAAAATATTTTGATGTCTGAATATTTTGGTTCTTTCAGATTGAGAATTAATTTTGATTTTAAACAAGGGAGTTGAGTCTGCTAGAAAAGATAAAAGCAGCATCTGGCAAATAAATTAAAAAAAAAATAAATAACCATGCAAGTTCCAGAAGGCTTTAGTTTGATTTTAACCATTCTACATCTTTCTATAAAAAAAACTGAAGTATAAAGACAGCAGCTAGAAGCAACGGATGTAAGAAGTGACTTGGAAGTCCTGAACAAATGGTTTCCTTCACGAATAGTCTCTTCTAGAATCTATACAGCAAAGTATAGATTCTACAAATACAAAATATACAAAAAAATTCAGTAAGGCAAAATAAATGTGAGACTAGGATTTTGAAATAAACTGTGTACATTTTGCTTATTATAATGAAAAGGATATTACACTTACAAAGACTTTGTTTGCACAAGGGGGTCCTGATCAGGGAGTTTCATTCTAAATTCAATATGAAGAATGAAAATATGAATTTTCATTCTTCATATTGATAAGAATTGAACCAAGAAATTATTTTTTTCTTAAAAGAGTATACCATAAAATTCCATATATTCTTTACATTATCAATACTGGCATCAAAATATGTATGCTGAGCTTGGATGTTTTGCAACAACTATATATGACTTTCCTTGGCTGCAGAAAAATCAATATGATGTGTTTGAATGATAGAATTGCAGTTTTTCTGTATGCTTTGTTTTATTTATTCTGTTCTCAGAAATACATTGTATTAGAATCAGATTTATCTACTTAGTCCCAGTTGAAATCCAAACATAGGAAGACTTCTGGGATATCCACTGACTAATCTTTATCATTGTAATCACAATTGACTTTTTAAATATTTTTTAATAGGTTCCAAAGGAGCTGCTTAATCTATTTCAAGTACTGAGAACATTAGATCTTTCAGATAATAAGATTTCAGTTTTACCAGGAGCTATTGGAAAATTTAGCAACCTCAAACACCTCACAATGAATAACAATAGGCTAGGTAAGTTTTCCTTTATGTGTAACATTCTTTTGGTTGCTGGATGCTTTAGAAACAAAATTAAATTTAGACATTTGGGAACAGTTTGAAAGATATAGAGATTCTATTTAGACCTTATACAAGGTATGATAAAAAGAACTGAATTTTTATTAAAACAAATATTTACAGATAATTACTCATAATATTTTTAAAAATAATGACTCTGACTATGCATTTTTTTCCATTTATTGTATAATTGCAAAGCTTTCGTCTTCTTTCTTTTTTTTTTTTTTTTTTTTTTGTGCGAGTTCCTTGATTACATTTGTTGCAGTTGTCTTCACTAGAAAATTATTGTCCCTGTAATAATTCTCTAGTTTTCAGAAATAAAAATTATGTGGTGCAAAGTCAGGTGAATAAGGTGGAATGTGTAATTGTAAGATAATTACAGAGTTCCCAAAATTATTGTTGCATGATAAACAGGATCATTGTAATGAAGTTATTTACAGTTTTTTCTTGTTCTGAGATCAGATATATTACTTCTCATTGCAAATCCTCAACTACTTAATAATTTTGAAGTACATATTAATGGTATGATCTCCTAGTATAAATTCATTATGAATCTATATCAGGAGGCTTATAATCTCTTTTTTTTTTTTTTGTGAGAGAGAGAGAGATATGGGAGACAATACGGAAGGACTAACATTTTGTCTGGGGATTATAAAGGTAGTACCATATTCTGCTGCAGTTATTGTTTTAGAAATCCTGGACCACAATCATCAAACAAGTACAGGTCACTGTTGAACAAAAGCCGAGAATTAGGGTTTGAATTTGAAAGTGTCTGCAATTCTGCCCAGACATGATAGGAGGGAGTATATGATGAGAACCTTGTCGATCAATTTGGCCCTGGAAAGATTGTGCAAGGCTCAAGGGATAGATTTTTTTCAGCCTGGTCTGTACTTGATAACAGGAGAGACTGCTTCTACAGGGATGGGATACAATTAAATAGAAAGGGTGCAAGAATATTTGCTGATGCTATCGAGGCAATGTTAGGTGGGTCGGAAAACTGATAGCTTGGGGGGATACAAGGACTAATAGTTTAACAGTAGCCGTAGGCAGAGGTGAAGGTGATTCTTGCACAACTTCTATTAGAATAAGTAGCGACCTGGAGCGAGGGGTGTTGGGGGTTTCGGGGACGGATGGCAGTCATTCTGAAATAGGTGGGTATATGGGATGTGTTAGGGTGAATAGGAATAGGAGCATGTATGCTTGCATGTATACCAATGCTAGAAGTATAGTAAATAAATTTGATGAATTTGAAGTGTTGGTCAAGACATCAAAGGCAGATATTGTTGGGATAGTAGAGACGTGGTGTCACACAGATATAAGGAATGCAGAACTGAATTTGGGGAGTACAATGTGTACAGAAAGGATAGACAGGATAGAAAGGGAGGAGGTGTTATGCTGTTAATTAAGAAAAACATAAAATCAAAAGAAGTGCACCCAGTTGATATAGATGAACAGTGCACTGTTGAGTCAGTTTGGTGTGACCTAAGCACTGTGAAAGCAAAAATAAGAGTAGCAGTGTGTTATAGGCCTAATGACTCGATTGAGTACAATGAACAGTTATACAGAGAAATAGAGAAGGCCAGTAAATCAGAATGTCTTATAATGGGGGATTTTAACTTCCCAGATATTGACTGGAACTTGTGGGTTGGTCACCCACACACTAGTCAGATTTTGTAGATTTATTGGATGATTGTTTTCTGCAGCAGCATGTTCAAGAGGCAACCAGAGAGAGTAATACTCTTGATCTGGTTATCAGCAGTGATCATTCGTGTATTAAGAATTTGCAGATAAAGGAACCACTAGGTGGCAGTGATCACAGTGTACTGATGTGGGATTTACTTAAAGATATAATTACCATCAGGGGTAAAGGAAAGGGTTTTTGCTTCCATAAAGGTGAGTACAGTGGTCTCAGAAAGTTTTTAAATTCTGTACAGTGGGGTAAAGTGACGATGTTACCAACAGTAAATTCTAAGTGGGAAGCATTCAAGGAATTAATCGTGGATGCTACTAAAAGTTTCATACCTATTAAGAAATATTGTTCAAGGTTTAGGCCTAAATAGTTATCAAATGAACTAATGAGACTCATAACAGAGAAGAAAAATGCATGGGATGGATATAAATTATCAAGTGACTCAGAAGCCTATGGCAGATATAAGCTAGTCTGTAATCAGGTCACAAAGGAGGTTAGGCAGGCGAAGGCAGATTACAAGAAATGCCTGGCAAAAGATGCTAAGAAAAACAGCAAGGATTTCTTTACTTATATAAACTCTAAAAGGAAGGGGATGAATCTGATTGGTCCACTTGACATCGATGGTTCGACTGTTGATGATCCTGCTCAGATAGCAAACAAACTGAATGAGTATTTTGCATCTACATTCACACATGAGGAATTATTAAGGTTTGAAAATGGCAGAAGGTTATCAAATTGTAGCAGGATACTTAATGATATTGTAATAACTGAGAGCAAAGTGGAGGATAAATTGTTCAAGTTAAACATAAGAAAAGCACCTGGGATGAATGGGATCTATCCAGTTATATTAAAGGAGGCGGCAAAGCAACTAAGCAAACCCTTAGCCATAATTATGAGAGCATCCTTGGACTTAGGGGAGGTACCCACAGACTGGAGATGTGCAAATGTATCCCCAGTTCACAAAGGGGGATCGAAGGGTGACATGAGTAATTACAGACCAGTTAGTTTAACTTCTGTTCCGGGTAAAATAATGGAGTCACTGGTTAAAGATGCATTGCAGGATCATCTAGACAAGACTGCAGCAATAATTCAGACACAGCATGGGTTTGTTTAGGGAAAGTCTTGTCTGACAAATTTGATAGGATATTATGATGTGGTTTCAAAGGAACTGGATGCAAAAAATAATTTTGATATCATATATTTGGATTTCAGGAAAGCTTTTGACACTGTTGCGCATGAAAGACTATTGTACAAATTGGAGCAGAATAGTATTAAGATAAGTTGCTACAATGGATAAAAGGGTGGTTGAGTGGGAGAAGACAGAGGGTGGTAATCAATGGGTGCTGCTCTTCGTGGACTAATGTTATTAGTGGAGTCCCACAGGGTTCGGTGTTGGGTCCACTGTTGTTTTGTATATTTATCAATGAAATTTATGAAGGTATATCAGGCTTAGTGTCGAATTTTGCAGATGATACAAAGGTTGGCAGGGTTGTTAATGACAGTAATGGCAGTGTGCTACTGCAATAGGATCTAGATAATTTGGGCAGATGGGCTAATAAGTGGCAACTGAAGTTTAACCTTGAGAAATGCAAAGTACTGCATATGGGTAGAAGTAACCCCAGAGAAACGTACCAACTGTGTGGTACTACACTTAATGTGGTAGAAAATGAAAAAGACCTGGGAGTAATTGTGCAGGCAGATATGAAGTTTTCTGAGCAATGCAGACAAGCTGCCAGGGCAGGTCATGGGGTTTTGTCAATGATATATAGGAATTTACTAGCAGGGAAAAGGAGGTGATTATCCCTCTGTATAAGGGAATGGTCAGGCCACGCCTTGAGTACTGCGTACAGGTCTGGAGGCCTCATTTTAGGAAGGATGTAGATTTACTTGAGCATGTACAGAGAAGGGCAACAAGATTGGTGAGGGGAATGAAGGGATCCTTTTACCAAGAGAGGCTTAAGTTCTGCAAATTGCAGTGGCTGGAGACTAGGCACCCTGCACAGTGATCTGATTGAGGTGTATAAGGCCTTGAATGGGTTGAGCACGCTTAATTCTGATGGGATCCTTCCACTTGTTCAGATTACGAACCTAAGGGGCATAAATTCAAATTAAGAAAAGACAGATGTAGAATAGATGTGCGGAAATTTGCCTTTAGCTAGCGGGTGGTTAATTGCTGGAACAAACTTCCGTCTGTCGTGGAAGTTGATAGGTTGAATAAATTTAAGGAGGAACTGGACAGGCATTTGGAGGGAATGGTGTGATTTTTTTTTTTTTTTTTTTTTGGCTGATGCTGCATAAACTCATACACATGCATTTTTGCATCACATGTCACTACTACTACTACTACTAACTTTAACCAGTTATTTTGAAAGTTAAGCTCTTGTTTCCATATGATTTACTAATAAAAATTTGGGAAAAAAGTTGAACAAAGAAGTTGCATAATCTTTTCATGTTTAAGGTATCAGATACGTTGATTTGGCAATTACCATATAATATTTCAACTTGAGAGGCAGAGGCTGTCTCTAATTCTTATTTGACATCCACCTGAATAATTCTTCTGATGCAGGAGACAAATTCATCATTTGTTGACATTGTCCTCTACACCTTGTGTCATCCTGTGATATTGTAACCATCTTTGAAGCCTCGCACTATTTAGACATTGCGTGTGCGTGCACACTACTTATTGTGATCACTGCCGAACATTCTTAATTGATGACAATGACTGATTGATGATAATAACTGATGAAACAAGAATGCAACTGTTCATCATTGTTTACTGATACAGAGTGGAAATGTATACATAAAAACTTAAAGCAGACAAAAAGGAAACATTTAAATCAAGTAACATAAAATAAAATACACCGTTTGAGAAAGTCATCAATAAAAATGCAACTGTCATAATATTTCTGTAAATGTATATACAGGCGACCCCTACTCCTACAACATAGTTTCACTCTAATACGATTGATAAATTGCGGCACTCCTCACAGAACACAGTACTTATATAACACGGTTAGAGAATTTGCAGAAAACCTCACATAACACGGTATTTTTGAGCTTTTGTGCGGGGAAAATCCTGCTGTGTTTGATGTAATTTTTCAACATTTCCATTCTTTTTTTGTGAATCCCTGCTGTTGACTCACTAGTCGTTATGCAAAGAAAAATATTGGGAAAATCGCCGTATTTTACTGTATTCTGTGCTATATTGAACTTGTGCTTGTTTGAGACCATAAAAAATTTTGACTTCGAAGCGTGCAATTCGTGACTTAAGGTTTTTGCAAGGTTATTTTGGCTTTTATTTGATTTGATCATTTATAAATTTTTCTGGGTATGTATTACTAAAGTTTATTCTTAAGGACCATTGGAATAATTTCTTTGTTGTGAATTAAATTCTAGCTCTAAATTATGCCAAGGAAAGTAAAAAAGCACCGTTCAAAAGAAACTTTATTTCTCTAAAATCAAAGATACAAATTTTGGATCATCTTTAAAAGGGGAAAAGGTATCATAGGTTGCAAAAAGTTTAAATTTAAATGAAACAACAATCCAGACCATAAAGAAAAATGTGAGGATATTGCAGGATCTTTCATTTCCACAAATATGGCAGCTCGTCCCCGATCGCTAATAATTGAGAAAATGGAAAAAGCACTCGGTATTTAGATTGATGATAGGTAAAAAATGGATCCCATTAGACGGAAATGTAATTAAACAAAAGGCACTAAAAATTATAACCATTTTAAAGAAAATGGAGAATTGTCTGTTAATCAGGAGTTTGTTGCCAGTAAAGGTTAGTTTGAGCAATTTAAAAATGCTTTTCATTATATAACATAAGAATTCAAGGGGAAAGTGATAATGAAGCTGCCAAGAGTATGCAGAGGAATTTCAAAAAAATATTGACGAGCACGGATACATGCCACATCAAGTTTTCAGTGCCAGTGAGACAGGTCTCTTGAAATAAATGAGACAGGTCTTTTGAAATAAACATTCTGTGAACAAAAATGTCAAACAAAATGTTTATTTAAAAAAAAAAAAGAAAAAACTGCACCAGGTTTTAAGCCATCAAAAGATCGTGTAATGTTACTTATGGGCATTAACACGTCAGGAGATTCCATGATAAAACCTATGCCAGTTTATAGATCCTCTACTCCTTGTGCAATGAAAGGTGTAAATTATAATGCATTACCAGTATATTGGTAAGCAAATAAAAAAGCTTAAACTTAAAAATTTACAAAGATCTATCAAACAAAAGCAAATAAACCCAGATTACTGATTTTTTAAAGAGATCAAAAGATACACGAAATATAGATGCTGCAGAAGAAAGTTCAGGTGAAGATATTCACCTTCTGAAACAGAGAAAACGTTCTCATTTGATTGTGCTTAGCAGCGATGAGGAAAAAAATTAAATGAACGTACATTATCTGACATATATGTATTGCAGTTTGTAAGATGTTTGTTCAGTTATTACTATTTTTAATAAAAATTAAGTTTCCGATAATTATTAAAAAGTGGTGTTTTTTTGTTAGCTTTTGGAATGTAACCCCCCTTTTTGTACTGTTCTTAGTCTCATATAACACTGTTTTGCACTTCTTGAGATTTTATAGGAACCTAACTATTGTGTTATATGAGAATTACCTTGTATATACAAACTGCTAAAAACAAATAAAGAAAATATTACAATCATGAATTAGAGAAGAGTTAATCCTATACTCTAAAACAGTCATATTGGTAGGAGACAGAACAAGACCTCACTCTCCATTGATGATATTTTCCATGCCTTGAATATTTGTTTGGTTGTGCAATTCTGTTTGGCTATTTCCTATAAAGACAAATTCAAGGTACTGCTATAGGTGCCCCAGTTAGTGTCTCCCATACCCAATATTACTGTGGAAGCCTTGGAAGAAGACATATTTGTAGGTTTACCTGCTCCTGTCAGATGCTGGCAGAGATACGTTGATAATGCAATTGTGATTATTCCTCAGAGGGTCAGAGATACTTCTCCTCCAATATTTTAACACCTTATCCCCATACATTTCATTTACTCTGGAAATAGAGGAATAATACTCTTTCATTCTTCGATGTCTTGGTCCGTTGTACTGGTCATTGATCAATTACTTCAGGTTACAGGAAACCTGTGTGTCAAGCAGTTTACTAACTATAAACCTGCACCTGCCCCAAGGCATCTTTGTAGTATGGCGAGGGCATTGTTCAATTGTTCATGGTTGCACCGCGACTATGCAGACGGGAAAGCTGATTTTTGCCAGAATCAAAACAAATGTGGCTACCCCCTCATGTTCTGGATAAGTTTCAACTTTATGGTAGTGGGTCTATTTCCCACCATAACCAGGATGGTTCACTCACTGCCTCTTCTTACATTCCTCACTATCTGGGCATTTCTGCACATGGTGCAGAATCACGTCTTGTGCCATTACAGTATTGGATGTGTGCAACTCCCTGGGCAGGATATTTCAGACAGTGTTGTCAAAGGTTATTATTATTGTTATTGTTATTATTTGGTTTTTAGGAGCATTAGCAACTAAGGCCATATTGCTCCGGGGATATGTGGTGGTCATTTCCTGACCTTTCCGCGTCCTCCGTATTTGGTGGTGACGGGCTCGAACCCCAGTCTAATCAAGAAGCGTGTGCTACGCACTGCTGCTCCTTCCCACCTGGCTACGGAGGCGCCATTGTTGTCAAAGGTGAAATTGACTGTTCTACTATTGCATTGTGCGAATGTGGTTTATTGCATTACTTGCCCAGGTTGTGAGGTTTGTTATAAAGGTGATTCAGAACATAGATTATGTGATTGTGTCTCTGAATGTGAGGGGGTTATTTGCCAGGCTGATTTTGCAGACCAATTTTGACAAGACTGATTTTTACACCAATTTTCACAAGATTGATTTTCACAATTTTGCCAACTTTCATGGTAGTAGGCCCTCCATACAACTGTGGCAGGTCCCACTATTAATCTCAGTGCTGGGACCCCGATATATCGTATTATGGAGGCCATTATTTTACATCAGGATGAGAGATAGCAGGTTAACAATGGGGCCAGAATATGCCACACCATTCCACAATATGATAGTGGAACAGTCGATTTCACCTCCGACAACATTGTCTGACATCCCCTGCCAGGGAGTTGCACACATCCATTAGTGGATGGTCGGTGGACAAGGAGTTGCTTTCTTGCTAAAATGAAGCAAAATAAAGCATGGAATTTTGTTTGCTGAAATTGTATTTTTCATGCATTGTTTCTGCATTGTACTGCATTTTTTTTGTACAATGCAGAAACTTATAAACTGTAAACGACTCAAAGCTGAAATAACAGAAAAGCAAATTAGGATATATGGATTAGATTTACTTCTACCATCTGCAGAAACACTGATCCAAGAATAATGTGGAGAAAAATTCACACCCTTAGTGGAAAGCATCAACAAACTTCTTCCCCAATCCTGTTTTGGAAAGGAAAAGATATTTCTTCTCCAATCAACATTGCAAATGCATTAGCTGAAACATTTGCTGCCTCCTCACCCTTGGCTTCTTATGAAGACTAATTTAGTTGCTCACACAAATTTAGTTGCTCAACAATATAAAATTAACTTTACTGCAAATCAGTCATTCCTATTACTTACCATTCACTGTTACTGAAATCAGTGAAGCTAACCAAAATTCTTGAAATAGTTCTGCTGGGCCACATGACATTTATTACATGATGCATTGCCACCTTAACTCCAACTCCATATTCATACTACTGCAAATTTACAACAGAATCTTTGAAGAGATTGTTTACTCTGATATATGGCATCAGTCAGTAGTGGTAGCCATAGCAAAACTGGGGGAAAGATGCTTTCTCTCCCAGCAGTTACCACCCTTTATTTCTGACCAGCTGTTTAGGAAAGATGGCTCACTAAAGACTCACCTGGATCCTTGAAGATCAGGATGCTATATCAGCTCAAGAATTTGTTTCTGCCATAATAGGTCTGAAAGTAGGGCTGACAACAGGGGCTAAAAATTTTAATACCGTTATTTAGGTATTTTTAATTTATGAAACCGGGATACCGGTTTTCCAAAAAAACCCCCATTTTTCTCAATAAATTTTGATGACAATTAGGTGCAATAAAGTAAGACAAAAAAAACCAAGTAATTACTTGAATTCATGTTTTGAATCAAACTTTTATTACAATAATAAATATTGTACAAGTTAGTGCATTTTCATCATTTCTGTACATAGCCAACTACATAAGTAGTTATAAATTGACATCATTAAGTATATCTCATATTGTGAATACCTTCACAACGAGTTGCCATGATATTACACTACCTCGAATAAGTAATGAAGGATTTATACTTCACAACTGGGTTGTCATCGTTGCAACACCAGGGTACCTGCCCACCCACTGATGAGAAGCCAATTAGCTCTGAAACGGTGCTGTATGGGTGATGGTATCTGCTGAGAATAAGTAACAATAGTCTTCTCCTATGGTGAAGTGTTACTTATTCGAGGTAGTGCAATATCATGGCAACTTGTTGTGAAGGTATTCATAATATGAGATATACTTAATGATGCCAATTTATAACTACTTAAGTAGTTGGCTATGTACAGAAATGATGCAAATGCACTAACTTGTACATTAGTTAAACTATTTACGTAACCTGAGGCTTTAACCCTAAACTATACCGTAATAATAAATATTCTAACAAAAAATTATTAAACATACAGTTATTCTAAACCCAAAAAATATACATATTGAAACTGCAAATTTGGTTGTCTAAGCATCTACACTACCTGTCCGAATAAAGTGAGCTCTTAAGAAACATAAGCAATCAGTAATATTATCATTTAAACTGGATCTAATTTTGGTACATATTTAATTAGCGGCAGAAAACATCCTTTTGGATTCTGTGCTGTTTGGTGCTATTGTACTGAGATAGTCATAGATGAGTTGCAGTTTACCCTCCCCCCCTTATTCCCTCATCTTCAAAAAATCTTATTTTCTTTTTGACTTTTTATGGCACTATATCTGTATTAACGAAAGAAAGGGATTGACATTTAAGCTTGGTGAGGAAACCAAATCTAAGATGTGGGGGTTATTTATTAATATTTATTTCCCTGTACCTTAGTATTGCCATCAGTGGCCATTGTTATGATTTTTGTACAGCAGCTCCCCTCAAGCACTAAGGCCCACAAGCTACCTGACTGCGTAAAAAATTCAGAATTTGCAGGAGATGAGGGATTTTCCCATAGTTTCTTATGATCAATGACACAAATATTATAAAACAAAAGTCATTTATTATACAAAACTACTTACAAGTACTGTATATACATAATTGGTATTCATTCTATTCAATCAATAATCTAATCTATTCATTTTTCTCATTTAAGCTGTTATTACATGCTATCATTTCCATAAAATTTCTCTCAATTAACAATATCAACTCTCTACAGCTGCAAACACTAAGCTAATTCAATCTTAATCGCTTCCTCATATTTCTCTTAATCAGCAATATCAATTCTCTTCACAACAGCAATCCATAAGCTGACTTAATACTAACAATTCCGTATATATATCTCTCTCTCTTAATTTAGCAATATCAATTTTTGTTACAACTTCAACCAATAAACCAACTCAGTACTAAACATGTAAATTTCTTGTAATTTCTTCAACTTCATCCTTACTTTAAAATAATTACAGTTTTATCTAAGCATCCTTTTCAATATAACACAGTTCAGAGGACTTATCTTCTCTTTCATGGTGGGATTCCTTCCACGGAGTGTGGTGAAGTCTTTTTACTTAGTTGAATTCTGCCGTATAGCTCTTCCAGTACTGTATTATTTTGGGATTTCAGGAACAGTTCTCTGTTAATACTGAAGGAAATTACCACAGCAGTAGTAGAAGTCAGGGCACTATCTGACTCGCTTGTTACTCAACTTCCGGATTAACTTCTAGCACAGGAACATGCCCGGCACAACTCTTCACTATATAGCTGGACACTCCCAGAGCTGAACCTAGATCTATCACTGCAAGTCTGAAACCTCTCCGAACAACAACCACAAACCACTCTTTTGGTGTGAGAACCTTATTTATTTCCTTTTCATTTACATATCTCCACCTATCTAATTTAAACCTGGCCCAATCATGGTGTTATTCTTTAAACTCACTCTTCTTCCTTTGGTGGGAAAAGCAGAATGTTTTTTGTTGAGAGAATCGTTGTGTGGGGAAAAACATTGTTTTTGAAACGATTTTTTTAAAAACATTGTTTTTTCCCACACGACAAAACTCTTTCATGTTTTACTTCTAGATCACCTGCTAACAATACATTTGAACTGCTACATACCCTTTCCCAAAATGCACTGTGTCACATCCTCAAGTAGTAGTATAATAGAGGGATTAAACTATTGTTCAGAAGCTTTTAATTTTAACCCTTCCGCACCTGCTATGCCATTGTTTACCATATTCCTTAAGTGCCCTACCAGGCCTACTCCCACTAATGGAAATATTTCCGTTAACAATGTTTTCGTTATTCCTTAAGTGCTTTACTTCCACAAACACTATATTTACTAAGAGAAATATATTTGTAAGATTTTATGTCTCAGTTTCATGACTTTTGGGTTTCCATGGCATTTGTATTGTGTATAACAATCCCTCTTTTGCACATTCTGTAATATTATTGATTTATTGTTGTCAATTTTATAACCTTTATGTGAATAAATCATAAAGAATTATTTTTTAAATGAATATCGAAAAACTGGTATTTTTGTATCAATACCGGTATTTCAAATCCTGAAAAAAAAAATGACTGGGATCCCGAAATCTCGGTATTGTAAGCCCTATCTGCAACTGATATCCTCATTAAAGTTGAAGTTTGCACTCAAAACACTTTTTGTTAAAAAACAACACAGTAATGGTAACTTTTGATATTAACAAATCATCCAACACCACCTGGAGATATGGAATCCTCCAAGACTTATACAAGGTCTCGGGAATTATCATGTGGTTCTAGTGGAATGTATCCTCACTCTTTGCCTTCTTCTAGTCAGACAGATCCACTTCATCATCTTCCTCAAGGTAATAAAAAGTGAGAAAAACTTGTGATTCTGTAGACATTTAATTTTCTAAACATTTTAAAGCTTAACTAGAAGTATTGATTTCAGGAATGAGAGTGCATGTGTGCGGTCAAAGAATTTTGAGCTAGTGTGCGAGTATTTTTGATTAAGTAACATATTAAATTGTGTTTAACAAATGGTTTAATAGTCTTAGTCACATTTATTAGCTTATTTTTAAATTTAGCTAATAATTTTGTAAATTACAACTTATTATTTGTACCACTATTGTATTGGTGTTTTGGCATGAATATTGTAACACATAATTAGTAGTACATAAGGTATAAGGTATGTTCGTGTCAGACGGCGCCTGGGATTTCTCCCATCTCCGCGTATGTTCGCTGTATCGAGGACAGTACACTGTCAAGCCAGAGACTTGAAAATGTGTGGGCCATGTCTGTGCAGTGTGATCTGTTGTGCCCATTGTTTGTCCGGCTTATTGGCCGCCAGGCCCCTGGTGGGGCCCGACGTTGCCCATACCTTGCCACGTGGAGGCTAACCGGGTGTCCAGAATTATGACGAGTTGCTCCGGCAGGTCCTGCCACCTAGTTTCCTGGGATTTCAATGGCTAGGACCTAAAAAAAAAAAATAAATAAATAAATAAAAAAATAATAATAAAAGTAAAAAATAAAATAGTAGTAAAAAAAAAAATGCGTGTATATATATACAGGGTGTTTCAGTTAAACGTTTCAGAACTTCTAAGAGGGGTAGGGTACATCCTGACAACTCGAAATCATATAACAATGTGGGGTCGGAAATGCTTTCCTGAAGCGGTATTGTACACAGAAGTCGTCGTGCAGCACAGATTCGATTTTCGGTCAATGAATGGGCCGGTATTATGGGAGATCACCTCATCGGACCTTACCTGTTACCGTGTCGTCTAACCGGACCTATCTACTTGATCTTTCTGCAGCAAGTATTGCCACAACTTTTGAGAGATGAACAGATTTCTGCATCGACGCAACAGACAATGTGGTTCCAACACGATGGAGCCCCTGCCCATTATAGCGGAGATGTTCGTAACTACCTGGATGTCACATTTGGTCAACAGTGGATCGGACGTGGTGGTCCTGTGCGTTGGCCTGCTCGGTCACCTGACCTATCATGTCTTGATTTTTATTTCTGGGATCATATGAAATCGCTAGTTTATGACACCCCTGTTGACAATGCTGAGGAGCTGGTTGCAAGAATCGCAGTAGCTGCCGAAGAAATTCGAAATTCGCCTGGAGTATTCCAGAATGTTGGGATGTCCATGCGTCGGAGATGTGAGGCGTGCATTGTAACCCGTGGAAGAAACTTCGAACACACTTTAATCCATGTACCTTTTGCTTCTTTTCATGTATTATTAAAACGATTTCTCACTTACGGTCTCTTTTCTTTATGGTGCTTCTGTGTTCGTGTTGAACACAGAAGCACCATAAAGAACCGCTTCAGGAAAGCATTTCCGACCCCACATTGCTATATGATTTCGAGTTGTCAGGATGTACCCTACCCCTCTTAGAAGTTCTGAAACGTTTAACTGAAACACCCTGTATATATACTATGTTTGACGTTAATTCTTAAGGAGATTGCTGTTAGGAAATCGCTGGTTGGGGTTGAACGCTAGAAAGATGTGTTAAAAGGCCTAATAGGTCGGGCAGAATTTTGTTGTTATTAAATTTAGACGTGTGGGCTATACGTTAGATGAAAGATAAAAGTGGGAGGGAGGGGAGGCTGAAGACTGGGGGGGTAGAAGTAGAAGTAAGGGGTCGATAGAGGAGATGACCCCTGCTAGACAGTATGGCATGCCCATGCCACACCAGAGGGGAGTTTGGATAGCAGCTGGGGGAGATGAAGAAGAGTTATCTCCCCTTGCCATGGATAAGGTATACAGTAAGAGTGGGGGAAGAGACTGAAGACTGGGGGAAAGGCAGAAGCATGGGGACGATAGAGAAAGCGACCTCAGGTGGTCAGTGAGGCAGGCGCATGCCTCACCAGGTGAAGAGATGGGTTGGCAGGGGAGGGAGGAAACAGAGCATGTCTCCTCTCCCTCCTGCCGGGGATAGGGAATTTAAGATGAATAGGGTAAGGGTATCCCATTCAGCTCGCCATATAGCATTTGGCAGCGGAGTTGCTAGTGGTTCTAGTCCGTTTCCAGGAGCGATCGGACTGAAGCATGATCGTTCGTGGGGGTGGTTCCCGTCCGTTCTGCAGTCTTTACCGTCAAAAGGTCCGGGTTTGCTTGTCGGCGTTTGTGGAGTCTTTCTTGTGACATTTCTCATCCATGTGGTGTTTGCGTCAATGTTGTTTATAGAGTCATTTCTCATTTATTCAACTTTAGGTCCACTTCGGGGTTTAGTGCCTTGATGATCGGAGGCCATTGGGTTCAGGCGTCTTCTGCAGGATGATTTCCTTCGAGGTTTGTTCTTTTCTTATTGTGTCAGTGGTTGATTGCGGTTCCCTGCGATAAGAGCTCTCCGTCTTGTGAACAGGGCCAGTGCATAGCTGGAGAAAGCCTGATATTCTTCCCTGGTATCCAAGATGTGGTGCTCCTGGCCGTATGGTAGATACTGTATTTTGGTGATGAATGCACTGCGGAGGTCGTCATACAGCTGGCAATCATGCATGAGGTGCTGCCAGCTCTCCAGCCCCCCGCAGGTGCAGGTGGGATCTTCTTGTATTCAGAGTAGGGATAGCTTTACATTCAGAGCTCCATGTCCTGTCAGTAGGTATGTGACTTGTAGGCCCGGAGAAAACCAGGGTGGGAAGTTCGGAAAAACCCGGCCAATGTTGGGCAGAAACTTTCTGGTGATTTCGCCTTTTTGCGAGGTGGCCCATCTATCCTGCCACACCTGCAGCAGGTGAGCATGCAGCTTTTTCTTTTCCATAGTCTTGCTATTGATGATGTTGGTGGTGAATCCTAAACATGTCTGTGGGATACCCTTGTCCAGGTGGTGCATGAGGCCCCGTCGAATGATCTCTAAGTCCAGTGGAAGGACACCAGCAAGGACTTGCAGGGCATGCATGCTCACTGTGCTGCAAGCTCGAGTAATGGTCAGAAGGATTGATCGGTGAATCGAGTCAATGATTCGTTTATTGACAACAGTTGTGGCTTTTTGATACCATGTGCCAGATCCATACGTGACAATTGGGGTGAAGATGGTTTTATAGAAAAGACGTAGCACCCGTCTGTCTAGGCCCCAGTCTCTGCGAGTGACTCTGGCAACCAATGCAGTGTATCGTCTGACTTTTGTACGCAAATATTTCAGGTGGTCCTGAAATGATAGATTCGGATCTAGAATCATGCCTAAGTACTTTAGCTGCTTTGAGAATTTAATTGTTTTCTGGTCGATCTTGATTTGTGGAGGCCGCCTGAGGTTGAGGCACCCCTTGAGCAGGATGGAGTTTGTCTTTGCAGGGGATATTCTAAGTTGATTTTTCTTTACCCATTCCTGAAGGGTGGACAGAGCCCGGTTTGCCAGTGTCTCCAGTTGTGTCCTTGAGTCTGCTGTCACTGTCAGTAAGAGGTCATCAGCAATTAGTAGTACAGTGGAATAGTAGAGTTTAATTTTGATAAATAAGTAGCTTGAAGGTTTTAATCACTAATTGTCATTTTATATATTTTTTGTTTTTATCCAAGAAATTTTACTTTTTAGTAAGGATATAGCTAATTTAAAACTGCAATCGTAACATTATAGCGTAACTTGATAGCGCAAGGCATTTAGAAATTTATTAGCTTAGTGTAGTATTGTCAAGTAATCAATTAAATTGTTTAATTTTATTAATTTTCATTGTTGATCAATTAAATTGTATTTAAATGAAAATCATGCCCCAGAGAAGCAAAGAGCAGCAAAGCAATGGAAGTGCTGTGGCTTGAGGAGAACTGAAGGGGATGATTCTCCTACGAATCATGGCCTAACAAAATGTGCAACCTGTGCAATATTTGTCGATCTTTCTGGAACAGGACATGACCTAGCCAAGAGGAATGTTTTGTGTGCGTGTTCATCGCAGAGAGTGTGAAGAAATTAGGTGCCAACTCAGCATTCCAACGGGCATTTAAGAGAATTTGAAGAGTAGGGTAGATGCCCTTGAAGGAATTAAAATGGGTGTCCCATCAAGCTCTCGGCTGCCCAACTCGACGGCAGAGATCACACTCGTGCATCAAGCAACACAGAGGCAATCTCCAAGGCAGAATGCGCTGATTCCACAGGAGGTGGTTATTGTCGGTGACTCTATTGTCAGTACTGTTGGAAAAATATCACAAATTGGATTGAATTTGGAAGTGTCTGCAATTTTGCTCAGACATGATAGGAGGGAGTATGTGTTGACAGCCTTGTCAATCAGTTCAGCCCTGGAGGGAATGTGTAAGGCTCATGGGATAGAATTTTTCTTAGCGTGGTGTGTGATTGTCAACGGGAGAGACGATTTTTACAGGGATGGGATACGTGTAAATAGAAGAGATGCAAATATATTTGCTGAGCCAGTGATAAGTGGGTCAGAAAACTACTAGCTTGGGGGGATACACAGACTAATAGATTAACTAGAGAGCCACAGGTAGAGGTGAAGATGATTCTTGCATTGCTTGTGTTGGAAAAGGCAGCAGCCTGGAAAGCAAAGTTGTTTGAGGGTAACTAAGAGTAAGAACATGTGCATATATATTTGCATGTACACTAATGCTAGGAGCATTGCAAATGAATTCGATGAATATGAAGTCATCAAATGCAGACATTATAGGGATAGCAGAGATGTGGTGACACTGATTCTATTGAGGCAGTGACAGGCGGGTCAGAAAACTGCTAGCTTGGGAGGGATTCACAGACTAATAAATTAACAGTAGTCCCAGGCAGAGGTGAAAGTGATTCTTGCATTGCTTCTGTTGGAATGAGCAGCAGCCTGTAAAGCAGAGTGCTGGAGATTTCAAGAACTGCTGGGAGTTATCATGGAACAAGTAAATACATGGGCTGTGTTAGGGTAACTAAGAGTAAGAACATATACATGTATACTTGCATGTACACCAATGCTAGGAGCATTATAAATAAATTTAATGAATTTAAAGTACTTATTAAGTTATCAAATGCAGACATTATAGGAATAGCAGAGACATGGTGTCACTCAGACATAGGTGAAGCTGAATTTGAATATGGGGAGTATAATGTATGCAAAAAAGGACAGACAGGACAAGAGTGGTGGAGGAGTTATGCTCTTAGTTAAGAAGCAAGTTAAATTTAAGTCAGTGCATCCAGTTGATGGGTGACCAGTGAAATGTTGAGTCAGATTGGTGTGATATGATATATGCACTAGGAAAACAAAATTGAGATTAGGAGTGTGTTATAGGCCTAATGATTGTGATGAGTATACCAAAAAACTATACAGAGAAATAGAGGGGACCAGTAAATCAGAATGTCTTATAACAGGGAATTTTAACTTTCTAGATGTTGATTGGAATTTGTAGGTTGGTCACTCACACACTAGCAAGACCTTTGTAGATTTCTTGGATGACTGTTTCCTACAGCAGCATGTTAGAGAAGCAAAAGCAGGAAGCAATACTCTTGATATGATTATCAGCAGTCATTCTACATGCATTAAAAATTCTGCATGTAAAAGATCCAGTGGGTGGCAGTGATCACAGTGTACTAATGTTTAATTTAATTGACGACAGAACTACTGTCAAGGGTAAAGGGAAAGGCTTTTGCTTTCTTAAGGGGGGGCCTACAGGGGTCTCTGACAGTTTTTAAATTCTATGCAATTTAATGAGACCAACAGCAAATTCTAAATGGGAAGCATTCAGGGAAGTAATCATAAAAGCTACTAGGTTTTTATACCAATGAAGATACACGCTTCAAAGCTTAGCCCTAAGATGTCAGATCTATTGAGACATGTGGCAGAGAAGAAAAGTGCATGAGTTGCATATAAATTACAGAATGCGAAAAAATTACTGAATATAAATTACAGAAGCCTATATTAGACATAAATTAGTTTGTAATCAAGTCACAAAGGAGGTTAGGCAAGCTAAGACAGATTTTGAGCACTCTCTGGTGAAGAATGCCAAGAAAAGCTGCAAACACTTCTTTGCTTATGTTAACAGTAGAAGCAAGGGGTTGAATCACATTGGGCTACTTGATGTCAATGGGTTAACCTTATGACTCTGCACAGGTTGCTGAAAAATTGAATAGGTATTTTGCATTTACATTCACCATGAGGAATTCTTTAGGGTAGAGGATGCTAGAAGTTTATCAAACTCCAGTGGGGACCTAAATAACTTTGTGATAACTGAAAGGAAAGTGGAAGAGAAATCGTGGAATCTGAACATAAAAGAGGCTGCCTGGGGTGGTGGGATTTATACAATCATATTAAGGGATGCAACAAAGGAGGTGAGCAAACCTTTAGCCATAATTATGAGAGCATCCTTGGATTCCTGGAGGTCTCTTATGGACTGTAGATGTGCAAATGTATCCACAATGCATAAAGGTGGATCAAGAGGTAATATGAGTAATTGCAAATTTGTTAGTTTAACATCTCTTCCAGGGGAAATTGATAGAGTCACTTGTTAAAGAAGTAATGCAGGACCATCTAGAAAGGAATGCAATTATACTGCAGTCACAGCGTGGATTTGTTAAGGGGCAGTCTTTTCTAACCAATCTGATAGCTTACTTTGATGCAGGGGCCAAGGAACTTGATGTAAAAAATAATTTTGATATCATATACTTGGATTTCTGGAAGGCTTTTGATGCTGTTGCACATAAAAGACTGTTGTATAAACTGGAGCAATGTGGCATTTAAGGCAAATTACTTCTATGGATAAAGGGATGGTTAAGTGGAAGAAGACAGAGTGATTATCAATGGGCACTGCTCTTCGTGGACTAATGTACTAATGTAACTTCATAAATATTTATTAATGATATTGATGAAGGTATATCGGGCTTAATGTCAAAGTTTGTGGGTGATACAAAGGTTGACAGGGTGTTTAAGTAATCAGGGTGAGTTACTGCAACAAGATCTTGAAAAATTGGGCCGATGGGCTCAGAAATAGCAGTTGAAGTTTAATATTGACAAATGCAAGGTACCATATATGGGTAGCAGTAATCGCAGAGTAACTTATCAGCTGTATGGTGGTGCTACATCCAGCTTAATGGAAAATGAAAAAGACCTTGGAGTAATTTTGCAGTCAGATATGAAATTCTCTGAGTAGGTCTGACATGGTGCCAGGACAGCTCATGGAGTTGTTTGTTAATAATATATAGAAACTTTGCTAGTAGGGACAAGGAGGTGATTATCCTTTTGTACTAGGCCATGGTTATTTATTATTTTTTTTTTAGGAGCATTAGCAACTAAAGCCATATTGCTCTGGGAATATGCGGTGGTCACTCCCTGACCTTTCCGCACCCTCTGTATTTGGTGGTGATGGGCTTGAACCCTGGTCTAATCAAGAAGCGTATGCTACGCACTGCTGCTCCTTCCCACCTGGCTACGGAGGCGCCTACTAGGCCATGGTTAGGCTACATCTTGAGTATTGTATATAGGGCTTGAGGCCTCACTTTAGGAAGGATGTAGATCTGCTGGAACAGGTGCAGAGAAGAGCACTGAGATTGGTGAAGGGAACAAAAGTGTGCTCTTACGTAGAAAGGCTTCAGTTCTGCAAATTGCAGTGTCTGTAGACTAGGCATCTGCAGGGTGATCTGATTGAGGCCTTGAGTGGATTGAGGATTTGAGGCCTTGAATAGATTGAGTAAGCTGAATGTGAATGGCATTCTTCCTCTTGCTGAGACACTACACATATGAGAGGGTATAAATTTAAGTTGAGGAAGGATGGTTGGAGGTATGCCTTCAGCCAGTAGGTGGTTGATTTTTGGAACAGGCTGCCATCTGTTTTTGTGGAAGTGGATGTTTTGAATCAATCGAAGAAAGGACTAGACAAATTGTTGGAGGGTATGGATGAGTAAAGTGTGTAGGTTTTTTTTTTTCTGGTTGATGCTATATAAGCTTGCTTTCTTGTATCATTTGTCACTACTACTATTACTACTAACCTCGGACTGAGAGGTAACCTGCCTCGATTCATTCAGAATTTTCTCTGTCTCAGGACCTCTCAAGTATGATTCCAGAATGCTTTGTCCATGATTCACACACAAGGAGTACCTCTAGGATTGATTTTAAGTACAACTCTTTTTGCATTATGTACTAGTAACATAACTAAAGATAATCCAGCTACAGCAGAAAATAACCAGATTGTCCACATACCTCTATCTGTGTGGACAATTTGGCTATTTCTAGTCAATCATTGATATGGCTACCATTGAAAGACAACTATAATTGGCAATAACTAAAATTGAAAATTGGACAAAATGCAATGGCTATTGATTAACTGAAGATAAAACTTCAGCATTGCACTTCAGTAAATTGTGGTCTCTTCATCCAGAACCTGTCTTAAGACTGAAGGGCATAGAAATACCCATGACAAATTCCATAAGACTGTTAGGTTTGGAGTAGAAACCATACTAAATTTTCATAAACATATACCTACATGTGAACTACATGCCTCCAAAAATTAAATATTCTTCGTGCAGTATCCTCAACACCTTGAAGTGCTGACAGGCAGTCATTACCGAATTTGTATCATGCTCTAATCAGATCACAACCAGACTATGGAGTTATAGTATATGCTTCAGCTAAAAAGATTATCTTATGATCTCTCAATATCATCCAAACACAATGCCCTTCAATCTGTATTAGGTTCCTACAGAACCTTGCCAGTTCACAGTTTGTGCATAGGAGCACATGACCTCTCACTTTACCTTATAAGACAAAGCATACTCTGCCGATATGCTGCCAATATAAGAAGCCTTTCCTCCCACCCTTGTTGGGTATGTCTCAACTATTATCATTGCCCAACACTATGAATCTAAGCCTAACAAACCTAGACCTGCTGGGATATACCTCTGAGAAATAATACATAAATGGAAAATAGAAGTCAACAAAATTGAGGAAAATACACAGGGGTAAATAGGGCTTTAGCCTTGTGTGATACGAGCCAGAAATCTATCTATACTTTGCTCATTGGTCAAAAATATACCATTCTATCACATAATATCCAACAGCTATATGCTAATCATGCTTCAAGAACCACTGGAACGCTCATAATCTATACATATGGTTCTACGTCCCAGTCACATATAGGTGCAGCAGCCGTATTCCCATCACATGTAGTCTCAAAATCCCTTTCAGTTTAGTATATAGAATACTCTCTGCAGAAATTATGCTTTATCTTGCATTAAATGAAATATACAGTAATACCCCGACTTACGCGAACTCGAAGTTACGCGGTTCTTAATTTTTTCGTTTGGCAACACTGCCGCCCACTATCTTCAAGGTTGTTTTTCATATGTTATCGATATACGGTGCAACGGCGGAGAGTGAGAGCGAAAGATGAACAAAATTCAACTTTGCTACACAAAATTCAACTTTGCTGCACACATATACAAGAATTTGTATTCCAACTGTCATATTTATATGTGTGCATTCGAATTCATGCTCAACGTTTGTCGGAAATTACATCGTTTTCACGAGAGAAACGGATTGCGTTGGTCGAGCCGTATACGGTCAGTCCTCGTATAACACGTGTTAACACTACACGAATTCGATCATACACTATTTATAAATACGGTAATGATATCTTATAATATAACACGAACCGAATTGGCTTATGCACGATTCGCCTTTGTGTTTACAAGAAATGGCAGTCGAACACAGAATCACCCCAACCAAACGCAACACGATAGGAATAAAGAGGAGATTCTGAAAATGTATTTGTTTTAGGGGAAACATATTTCACCATAATAACGTAAAAACCAACACAATTCCAGCTATCGGTATGCAATTAGATCGAGTTTACTACCAGTTTATAACAGATTCCACTAGCAGAAACGCAACTGGATTTTTATTGTTTTATGGTAGTAACCCCTAGAAATGTGAGGTGTTAATAGTGTATCTCTGCCTTTATGGTGTTGTTTATTCAGTTGCTACATGTGTGCAGCTTTGTTTATGCGTATCAAGCATGCCTCCTCGTTTTGTAATTGTGCTTTATTCCCTAAAAATGAGTAAAATACTTAAAAGGTGTGAAAAGGAAGTGTACTGGTGAAGACACTGCAGATTCAGAGAGAAAAAGAAAAGCAATTATCGATAAACAGAGGCGGACTGGGTCAAAAATTTATAGTGGCCTCATGCTATGGTTTATGGCCAAAATCACACAGGCCCACCGGGGTTTCCCCGGTAAGGCTTATGGCCAGTCGGCCTCTGTCGATAGAGAAAAAATATGAAATTGTGAAACGCTTTGACCGAAATGAAAGACCATGTGATATTGCACGAGCTACAGGCCTAAATGAGACAACGGCGAAAAGCACATGACAATTGCAAACTTGACAGAAGGTCTCAGCTCAATTGAAAAGGGCTTAAAAATTTTAGAAAACATAGACTACAACGAAGAACGCGTTATAGCTACAAAGCAAGGAATAAAAAAATTATTAGCTTGCTACAAAGAAATTCTGCATGAAAAAAAGAAGTCTCTGTGTCGTCAGATGAATTTGTTAGATTTTATGAAGCCATCGACATCGAAATAACTTTTTTACGTAAGTCATTTATTTTTTTAATACATATTTTGTATTAATATGTATAAAGAACTGCAATTTTATTAATATTTTTCTTCTAAACTAGTGTTTTTGTTAGTCCTTGGTCCCAATTAAACAAAATTTATATGTATTTATATGCAAAGTTGTACCCCGACTTACGCGAATTCGACTTAAGCGATTTTCATCGGACCCACCTATCGTGTAACTTTGGGATATTACTGTATCAGCAATCATCACTTTTTGCATTAATATATTCAACAGGGGAAACATCCTCCTTATCATCCCCTTCTACTGGAAACTGGCATTCTAATCAACCTTTGTCAAAGAAATCATTCTGAAAATGACAATTTTCTGAAAATGAAAATGGCAATGACAAAGCAGATAATGAAATTAAACCTAATCCACATACATCGGTATCCAGCATCAGGAAAAATTGCAGAGAAGTACTGCATACCACACTGTGAAGTGGCCATACCTCATACACACTGTCATCTCTTAGCTAATGAAATCTTCCTACCCCCTTCTGTGCTCAATGCTAAGTTCAACTTTCAGTAAAACACATTCGTTAGGTATGACCTCAGTTCAGAAATTCCATATTACTATGCTTCCAGCATTTAAGCAATAATCAGAATGCAGCTACCCTTCAACAGATATTAAGTAATTCTGCAAATCTAGAGAACTGTTTAATTTAATTCAGCAAATCCAATTTGATAAACAAATCTAACAAAACATAAGTTACACTAATAAACCTAGAAAGACACATCCTGGCCTTTGATGCCCTTGTGTCGCAAAACCATTAAACAATGACAACCTTCAGCCAGCTTGATGGTTGATTGTTGGAACAAATTTTCATCTGTTGTTGTGGAAGTGAGTAATTTGAATAAATTCTAGGAAGAACAAGAAAAACTATTAGAGGGGATGGACAGATAATGTGGGAAGATTTTTTTTTTTTTTTTTGTTTTGCTGATTCTCTATAAGCTTGCTTTATTGCATCATTTTCCACTATTCAGACTAATACTAAAACGAATCTTCCAGAACTGCATGCAGCACTCAAGATATGGATTAACTATTGCCTTATACAATAGGATAAACACCTCCTCATGACTGGTGGCAAAATTCTTGTATATTATTGACAAAACCTCATGAGCTGGCCTGACAACTTGTCTGCACTGTTCAGAGAATTTCATATCTGACTGCACAGTTACCCACAGGTCTTTTTCATTCTTCATTGCCCCCCCCCTAGTGTGGTACCACACAGCTAGTATGTTAATCTGGGATTACCGCTCCCCCATATGAAATACTTTGCATTTGTCAATATGAAACTTCAGTTGCAACTTCTCAGCCCATCTGCCTAATTTGTCTAGTTCTTGTTGCAGTAGCATACCCCGATTACTCTGATTAACTGCCCTGCCAACTTTCATATCATCTGCACACTTAGACATCAAGCCTGATTTGTCTTTGTCAGTATCATTAATAAATATAGAAAACAACAATGGGCCCAGCACTGAACCCTGGGGAACTATGCTAATAACATTAGCCCAAGAAGGGCAGTGCCGATTGATGACCACACTTTGTCTTCTCTTATTCAACCATCCTTATCCATAGCAGCATTTGCCCTTAGTGCCACACTGCTCCCATTTTTGGAGCAGACTTTTACGTGAAACAGTGTCAAAAGCTTTTATAAAATCTAGGTATGTGATGTTAAAATTATTTTTTGCATTCATGCATTCAGTTCCTTTACTACTGTATTTATAGTATACAATCAGATTGGTCTGACAAGTTGACCCCTTAACAAATTCATGCTGCGACTGCAGTATAACTGCTTTCCTCTGTTAATTACTTCTTTCACTAGTGGCTCCATTATTTGTACTTCTAACAGAAGTCAAGATAACAGTTATGTAATTGGCCTCGAGTGCCAAACAAGTGACTGTAACGATCAAGCAGTTTCTTTAAAATAGTGGCTGATTACAGTATAGCATTACCCTTCTAATTTCTAGAGTTATCATATTGGTTCTTGTAAAGTGAAGAAGTTAGCTTACATAACAGAAAGGAAAGACCTTTCTCCTTGTATGTATGACTAACTTTACTCATGCATTAACAACTGACTTCCCTTATTGCTTGGTCACTGGTGACACTGCTTCTTCCCCCACACGATAGGGCTGGAAACCTGAGAGAAGAAAGCCACCCTCCCAGGGTGAAAGGGAGCAATGAAAGACAACACAAAATAGCCCACTTATGGATTTTTTGGTCCAGATCTAGACAGACAAGTTGACTTAAATACATTCCATGCCAAGAGACAAAAAAAAAAAAAAAAAGAAGGAATGGATAATACTGCTCTTCTCTTTAATAAGTTAACAAGGGATAAGGAGGTGATTATTCCCTTGTATAAGGCAATGGTTAGGCCACATCTTGAGTACTGTATACAGGTCTGGAGGCCTCATTTCAAGAAGGATGTAGAGCTGCTGGAACGAGTACAGAGAAGGGCAACAAGATTAGTGAATGGAACAAAGGGTTGCTCTTACGAAGAAAGGCTTAAGTTTTGCAAATTACAGAGTCTGGAGACTAGGCACCGGCGAGGTGATCTGATAGAGGTGTATAAGGCTTTGAATGGTTTGAGCATGCTCAATGCCAATGGGATTTTTCATCTTGCTCAGAATAATCAGCTCAGAGGGCGTAAATTCAAATTGAGGAAGGACGGATGTCGGATAGATGTGCGGAAATTTGCCTTTGGCCAGCGGGTGGTTGGTTGGTGGAACCGACTTCCATCACTTGTTGTTGAAGTTGATAGCCTAAACAAATTTAAGGCTCAACTGGACAGGTATTTCGAGCAAACGGAGGGGTGAAATGGGAGTGGTGTGTTTTTTTTTTTTTTTTTTTGGCTGATGATTGATGATTGATGCTGAATAAGCTTGCTTTCTTGCATCATATGCCTCTACTAATGCAATGCATGCTAATGCTAAGTTCTCCCCATTTTTGGTTCAAAAATGTCTGGAAAATGTGGCTGGCTCTGCATGCTGAAGGACTGTTAAAAATACCTTTTGGTGGAATTCCTACAAAGGTTACCCCACATACCACCTTGTGAACTTCTTTAGGGGTAATATCAGAATGAGACTGTTAAATATATTGGAGGATGAACTTGGCCATGAATTAAGTGACCAAAACATAGTACATGTGAAAAATTTGTCATTAAAAAAGATGGAGAGCCTTTCCCTACTTGGAAAGTGATACATCTAAAATGCCTAATCTATCCACAACTATAAAAACTGGTTATATAAGCTGCCATATAAGACCATACATTCCCAATCCAGTCAGGTTCCGAAAATTTGGCCATTTTGCAAAGTTTGCAAAATGGCCTCTAGTTTCAAGCAATGACACTTGTGGTTCTTTCATATCAAATGAACACACACATGCATAAGCACATTGAAATACAGAGCTGTCCTAACTGTCATAGGAATCATTCTGCCTTCTCTAAGGAATCCACCCAATGGAAACAGGAAAAAGAATATAAGATATATGCTTATATTCTTTCATATACAGCAGGCCCCCGTTATAATGCGGTTCGCTATAACGCTGTTCTTATATTATAACCCATATCTGACTATAACGCTGTCATAGCTCACTATAACGCTCTTTTACAGATTGCATTTTTGGTATATTTAACGAAATCGTTTCATTTGATGGAGTCGATAGCTTGAAAATGAATAGCAAAACAGCATTAAAACGTTTCCCAAGCTCAGTGAAATTTTCTCAAACGCTAATTTAATTGCAGTACAGTGACTTGTTACGTAGTTCCGAGATCAACATTTAAAAAAAATTATCAAGTATATTGCTTGTAATATTTGCGCTATATGCATTTATCCGAAGTCTAGTCATCACTCAGTACCGTATTAGACATCGTGCGAAACGGACAGTTTACTCGAACATTGTATCATAATTATTGCAACCAACGCAGTTACATTTTCGAAGAGTTAATAATGGCAGATAAGAATGAAAAAGCAAAAACGTCTGAGCGCAGTACGAAGTAAGAAAAAGACTGAATTTGAAAATTAAATTAGGCGTTTTGAAGCGAATCGATTCCGGTCAAAGACAAGAAGATGTGTTAATAATTTAGGACTTGCAAGTTTAACTGTAAGAACAATTATAAAAAAAAAAATAAAGAATTAATTTTAGCAGCGGGAAATATAGCTGTTCCACTGCAAGCAACTAAGGCTAGGCCGGCTATTAGGATTGAAATGGAAAGACTTTAACTAATTTTATTGAAGATAATATCCAATGCAGAATTCAGTGAAGTTAAATATTATTAAAAAAAAAAAGAGAGAGAGAGAGAGAGAGAGAGAGAGAAAGATTAGCCAATATGATGATCTGAAGAAAACTCCCCTAAAAAAAAAAAAAATGTGGAACCATTTAAAACTAGTAAGGGCTGGTTGAATAGATTTAAAATCCAAGGAGAAGCCGCAAGTGCAGAAGGAGCCGAAACTTTCAAAAAAGAACTTGTTAAAATTATTGAAGAGGGGTATTATGTGTTATACTTCTCAACAAGTTTTTAACATAGATGAAGCAGGACTTTTGTGGAAACGAATGCCTAAAAGAAGTTTCATATTGAAAGAAGAAAAAAACCCAGGTTTCAAAGCGGCGAAGGATTGGGTGACTTTATTGTAGGGTGGTAACGCTGCGGGGGATTTAAAATTAATACCCCTTTTAGTTTATTTGGAAGAGGGCCAAAGTTCAACCCAAAATCGATACATTTTTCATGATTAAATTCATTAATTAAATAATTAAATCAATTTAGATCGATTAAATTCATGATTTTAATTGGAATTTTAAGTTTAATTTTGATACGTAAGTAGCTACCACATAATTATATATGTATGTAATGCAGAATATTTTATATGTACAAATATTTGAATATTAAATATTTTGACCGACATTTGTGCATCTTTTCACTACCGTTTATTATTGATTAGGAAATATCCTATGGCACCGACTGCAACTCACAAATATATATGTTACCTTATGGGAATGCGGCGCTCGCTTAGCGCGGATTCACTTAGCGCTCTGTTTTTACAGAACGAATTATCAGCGTTAAGCGGGGGTCACCTGTATTCAAAAATATAAGATAGAGCACAAAGTGTCATATCAAGAGGGAAGGAAACATTTTGCAGTACCTACTAGGTCATCTACATATGCATCAATTTCTCAATGGCTGTGCTCAGTAGCTACGCGGACTGACTGCTCAGTCCCTCCAAATATCTTGATATTTGGTTGGGTGAAATCACTCCTTTCCTTGTCAAAGGAACAACCTACCTTCATGTATACTACTCAAGAAGTAAACACACCAGTAACAATACCTCCAGATAAGAAACACAGTGAGCAACCAAGAGTTCTGAAAGTGGTGACATACACAAATTTATGCCTGATACCATGTACATTGAAGAAAAAGTAGATGAACATGATTCAATTCTTGAAATTCATCTAGAGGATGACATTGATATGTGCAGGCCAGTCTTCCCAAAGAAAGAAAAAGGAAAAATAGACAGGCACAAACAAAGTATCTCACATAAGTAAGCAGACACACCAATTAAAACCAAACAGTGAACACAGTGATTCAGTGGTATAGTTGTTGACTACATGCTAAATTAGAAGATTTATACAACCTCTTAAGTGCATATAAGCCTGTTGCAGTATGTATACAAGAAACAAAACTGTAAAATTGCTTCTAAAGATGTTTGCATGGCAAACATCTTTAGAAGCAACACATAAGTTCTCCTCCCCAGAGTAACATAAAAACAACTTGGAAATTTGACAAGGCTAACTGGACTAAATACCAAGAAAGGGCTCATTTAGATACCTCCATCACTGCAGCTCACACAAATGATTCTGAAGTAAGCTGTATTACGTAACAAGTAATGACAGCAGCTGAATCTGCTATCCTTAAATCATAGTACAAAATGTGGCTCCATCCAAAAATGTGGGGGAATGAAGCATGCAGCATTTCTTAAAAAGAAAGGAATCACTACTAGAATCGGTTTCGAAAATATCCAACCACAGCCAACCTCCTACAGTTTAAGATGAGTAAAAAGAAGCATGATCACATTATGCTGCCACCATAAACAAGTCTACAGATACTGCTAGTCTTAAAAAAAAAAAAAATCAAACAAATTAATGGTAAATACTCACTCGCAACTTCTCTGGTTCTATATTTTTAAGGGAAGGAAATTTCTTAGCATGTGGAATTATTAATGCATTTGGCTCCTCGTTTAAAATACTTTCAGCTATTTCCACATATGAACTAGCCTTTCATTTGCTAAAAGCCCATACAGAGAATTACAAACTGAATTTCAATGCTACTTTCCAATATTCATACAATCCACAATTGACCATGGCTGAATTGCACAATGTGCTTACATGAGTGAAGAACAGTGCTGTATACCCTGATGGAATTTATTACATAATGATTTATCATTTAAGTGAGGAATCGTTAACTGCTCTCTTACAACTGTATAACAGAATTTTCTTAGAGAATTATTTCTCTACTGGCTGGTACCATTCTTATGTTCCAGCCTTCGTGAAACCAGGTAAAGACCACATGGATCCAACAAATTACCGTCCAGTTTCTCTAAACCAATTGTCGGTGAAAACCATTGGAAAAAATAGTAAATGCCAGACTAATATGGTTTCTGGAGGCTCAAAACATTCTGAGTTCAAGTCAGTGTGGTTTTCAGAAGCAGATTAATGTTTAATATTGTTATTAAAACTAAAGGAAATATTCAGAAAGCTTTTCTCAGAAATTATCACTTAGTTATGATATGTGTTGACATCAATAAAGCCTTTGATACAACCTGACGATATGGTTTTTCCTCATGACTTATGTAAATCTGTCCTTCAAGGTCATCTCCCAAAATTTATTCAAGACTTTCTGGGTAACAAATCCTTCCAAGACCAATTCCATTCTTCACTGTCTCAAATATATGTACAAGAAGATGGCACCAAATACGGAGGATGCGGAAAGGTCAGGGAATGACCACCACATATCCCAGAGTAATATGGCCTTAGTTGCTAATGTATACGATGGAGTTCCCCAAGGCTTAGTGCTGAGTGCTACACTCTTTGCCATCAGAATCAATTCGATAACCAAGTGTATACCTGCCACAGTTTGACAAGGCTAACTGGACTAAATACCAAGAAATGGCTCACTGAAACTCATACGAATGATTCTGCAGTAAGCTATATTACTTAACAAATAAGAGGGAGGGTATACAGTTTGTGTATACCTGCATGCTGAAAATCTTGCCATTTCATGTCATTCTCAAAATGTGTGATTAGTCAAAAGACAACTACAAGGCACCATTATTAGACTAGTCTTTTGGGCTAAAAACAGTGGCTACCAAATTTCTAAACCAAAAAAAAACTGCAGTGCACTTCTGTAAACATACTTTACATCGTGATCCAGACCTTCAGTTAGATTCTCATCGTATTACATTACAACCTGGTATTAGATTTCTTTGTTTACAACTTGATAAAAAAATTAAACTTCCTAGAACATATAAAATATATTTGTTCCAGTTTTCTTAGGAAACTAAATCTTCCCAGTAATTTCTTCACTAATGAGATCCCAGTTAGGCTTTGGGTCTCCTGCATATGCTTCAGTCAGACCAAGTGTACTGGCTTGATCCTGTACATCAGTATACTGGGGGGCCTTTCGCACATCACCAATTTTAAGTATCTATACAGAAGCCTATGTGCTGCTGCTGGACCTTTAGTGATAAGTTCTGCTATTAAATTACACATCCAAAATCAGCAGCCTTCCACATTGTTCCAAGTGGCAATATCTCTTCATGCCAAAATGGGGAACTTCTATTAAATTAAAGGACAGATCAACAAACCATCTGGCATAGGCTTTAAGGACTAAACACAGGTTGGGGCCTGAACGTGACTAACGCACCTCAGTGAACCCAACCTTGGAACATGCCTCTGATACATATTGACAGATATTTTCAGTAATGGGGAAAGAATAACCTTTCAGATATCAATATTAGGCGATTACATCTGGCCCACTCCACTCAGTTTAGAAGTTTCATTCAGCTATATACAGATGGATCCAAGACTGGCAGTAAAGTTGGTGCCATCATCTCTAAACAGCTCCCCTCAGAATGCAGTACAAATACCTCAGAGTTATATGGTATCCTATTAGCCCTAGAAAATATAAAAGAAGCCTCATATGCTCAGTCCATTTTATATACTGATTTGTTAGGTGCTGTGAATGCTCTACAGTGTAAATTCTCCCCCATTCATCCTCTGCTACCGAACATTTGGGCACATTTAATAGAACTTCATGCACATAATCAGCTTATAACTTTTTGTTGGATCCTAAGACACATCAAAATCCCAGGAAATGATCAGGCAGATTTAGCTGCTAAAAGTGCTTCAAATGCAATCTCACCAAATTTCAGGACACCTTATATTAGCCATAAGTCAGTTATCAAATGGACCTATAAAGAACAGTGGATATGCATGTGGAAAGAACAAACAAATAATAAACTTCATGAAGTCAAGAGAGAACAAACAGTGGTAAAGAAGAAACCATACTAGCCAAATTACTTATTGGTCATACATACCTCACTCACAGTTACCTACTCACAAATGATGATGCCTCACGATGCAGTAACAGTTTATGCCCACTCACAGTAAAGTAGCATTGTAGAATGCCTGTTATATCTAAGGGAACCAAAAACTGCTTTCTCCTCACATTTTCTTAATTGCATTCAGTTAACACTGCATTGTGTTTTAAGCAGCAACCAAGAGGACATTTTTATTTTCCTAAAATTGATTAATAAATATCACCTTATCTGAACTTCTGTCACTTATAAGACAAATGAGGAAGATGTAAGACAGTAATCAGTGCATTATAGTCTCAGTTTCTGATACACCACAAATCTAACAACAATACAGTGATGCTCTCATAATAATGGCTAAAGGTTTGCTTACCTCTTTTTTTTTCCTTTTGCCTTGTTTAATATAACTTGATAGATCCCATCCAATCTAAGTGCCATTTTTGCATTTAGCTTCAACAAATTCTTCTCCACTTTCCTCTCAGTCATCACAAAATCTTTCAGTCCCCTGCTAGAATATGACTCACTTCTTCAAAAAAAAATTCCTCATGTGAATGTAGATGTAAAATGTCCATTCAGTCTGTTAGCAACCAGAGTAGAATCATCAACAGTTAATCTATTCTTATCTTAAGGACCAATGTGGTTCAACCCTTCCTTCTGCTGTTTACATTAGTAAAGAAATCTATGCTGTCTTTCTTTCATTCTTTGCCATAGACTTCTTGTAATCTGCCTTAGCTTACCTAACCTCCTTTCTGACTTCATTGCAGACTAGTTTATATCTACCATAGGCTTCTGTATCACCTGATAATTTATATGCATCCCATGCCTTTTTTCTTCACTGCCACGAGTCTCATCAGTTCATCTGACATCCATTTTGGTCTGTTCCTTGAACTGTATCTCTTTGTTGTAAAGCCTAGCAGCTTCTTTGATTGCTTCATGAATACTCCCCATTTAGATTTGCTGTTGGTGACATCATCAGTTGATCCCACTGCATAGAATTTAAAAACTGTCTGAGACCACTGTAGTCACCCTTACATTTATTGTTGTTGCCTCTCTCACATACTGGTGATGGAAACAGTCATCCAAAAAATCCACTGAAATCATGATTCTGTGTGTCCAATCCACAAGGTTGAGTTAGTATCTGGAAAGGTAAAGTCTGCCCTTATAAGATATTGTGGTTTACCAGTCCGCTTGATGCATCTATACAGTGTTAAATGAGCTCATCCCTCATTTTTATTTTCTCAGTGCTTATGTCACACTAAACTAAATCATTGTGTAATTTCAGTCAGATATGAAGGTCATGCTTATCAACTTATTTTGTTTGACTCGCAGAATATTGTTCACTGTGAATTTTTATAGCATGGTCGGACCGTGAACTGGGATTTATACAAAACAGTTCTTTGGAAATGTTTTCCACCAGCTTTCTGGAAAAACTGGTGGAAAAAATGGACTTTGGGGAATTGGCTGTATCATGCAACACCTGCAAACACCCTGCTCTTTCCATTTAAGAATTTCTTGCGAAGCATTCCATCATTGTGCTTCCCTATTCATCACAATCACAACATTTAGCTTCCTATGATTCTTTTGTTTCTTAAGCTGAAAGCCCCCTTGAAAGACCACAGATTTGCAATGACTGAGGCGATTAATCAGAATACAGCACAGAAACTATTAGCATTTCTAAAAGAAGTTTATTCAGAATGCTTCCAGAAATTGCAGAAGTATTGGATTCAGTGTATACAATATGAGGGAGATCCACTTAAGGAGATTGATCCATCTAAATAACTGGTAAGCTTTGTCATTTCTCAAATTAGTTCATCTGCAAGCTTTATTGGTCACTCTTTGTTATGTATAACAAAGTTATGCATCATCCCTTGTGACAGTATAGTAGTTTCATCACTTGTTTTTAATGGCCTAGGTTTGAATCCTGTCAGGTGGAGGAATTCTTAAAGGCTGCTTCACTTGGGGTTGTAGTCAGCTGATCTCAGGTGAAGGAAAAAGGGTTCTCCCCCCATGAGAAATTCTGTGTTTTCAGTGTGCACAACATGCAAATTGGCCTATTGGCAGAAATTTGTACAGAAAATAATATAATCAGCTCACTGTGGCCTTAAATGCTAATGTGTCTTATAAATAGCAACAACAAATCTTTTATTCAGTAAGATTCATGGCTTAGTAGAGCACTGCAGATATTAATTTGGTTTCTGTAGTAAGACTTTATCATATTATACCTCTGAAAGTTTGCACCAGTGGCTTGTAATGCAGAGACACCCCCCCCCCCCCATTGTTGCAAAAACTGAGATATACTGAAATGAAAGTCATTGAAAATACCAGGTGTCACAGCAAATTGGCATTTGGGTTTCAAGTCCTTAGTTAGCCTCAGGTGGAGAGCTCTCCCACTTGTGGCATTCCAGTTTTTCATTCTACAGAACTTATAAACCAGCCCACAAACACAAGACTACTAACAAACTATAAGACTTGTGTTGGAAGCTTTTCTCTTTTTGACTGTATAATAAATATGACTTAATTTTTCTCTTGGTATAGAATTATCATTACTTTAGCTTTGTGCTCGTTTTCCTTAGTCCTCTCAAAATAATCTTCAAATAATTTTTTTTTTAAATGTTTGATTATACTCAAGTATGACCATATAAATCAGAAGGGTTTATAACTAGACATTTTACAATAATATTATCATTAACCATATTTTGTGGTCAAATATGGGTATTACTGCACAATTGCTCAGCTATGTCAATTCAAAGTTTCTCTCTACATGTTATTCGAGGAATTTAGTTAAAATGAAATGAATAAAAGATGCTGTACTTATTACAGATCTCTGGAATTGAACAAGTGGAAATTATTTATTTAAGAAAACATTATTATCAGGAAAATCAACAAAGTTTTATTACAATTTTGGCCAGGTGAATTATGAAAGTTAAAAAAAAAAATTCAAATGTTATGAGAATATGCCACAGGTGATAAATTCTCTTATTTTTTGATTTTCTGGTTGTTATTCTAGAGCAGCATTTCCCAAACTGGGGTCTGCGGATCCCCAGGGATCCGCAGACCCCAGTTTGGGAAATGCTGCTTTAGAATAAGATAGTAGGGAAATTCTGTAGGGAAATGGAATTGAAATGCTGCTCTAGAATAAGATAAAATAATTTTCCAGTTTGGGAAATGGACTCTCTGGAGCTGGTCCGCAAAATGTTCAGAAGGTATCAAGCAATATGTGTTTATTTTCCTAAAAAATAATTGTATAATTTATTTGTATACATATTTCAAATTATTTGTTCTATTATATAGCAAATTGATGATAAATAAAGTTATTATTATATATCTATGTAAAAATGAGATTAAAGTTGAATTGTTTCACATATAAAATTTTTAATTTTCTTTTCAGAAAACCAAGTGTTCATACATATATGTATATACACACAAACATATGTATATATATATAAAATTTTTTTGATTTTTGATGGGGGTCCATAGATCTCAGTAGTTTGGGTGCACTGTTCTAGAGAATACTCACTCCACTTTGTTTTATGCTGAAAATAAAAATTATATGTTGCATTTCTCCTTGATGGTTTCACACATGTGCATGCATGCACAAATAGATACCTGTAAATACCAAGTAAGTGATATATATATATATATTTTTTTTTTATGATGTGTAGCACATTTCCCAAATGAAATTGGAGAACTGAAAAAGCTAGAGACAATTTCCTTTAACAACAATAGATTGGTTTCTCTTCCTGCCTCTTTCTCCCAGCTTACTAGTCTAAGAACAGTCTCACTGAGCAACAATCATCTTGCAGAATTTCCTCCTGTATTTAATCATCTAAATCACTTGGAGGTCCTGGACCTTTCTCGTAATAGAATTACTCAGGTTCCACCAAATGTGCACTTGCTTAGTGTTACAGAATTGAATCTCAATCAGAATCAGGTGAATACATATTTAATTTCTTTTAATGCTTTTTTTATTTTTTTTATTTCTGATTATTCTGTTTAATATAACATAAGAGTTTTTATCTAATTAATTTAAGGTGCATTGTTATTTAGTAAATAAGTTGACTAATCAGAAGTTGATATTTTGTTGATTCACCATTTTTTTTATTTTAAAGTCGAATTTGCATAACTTCATTATTTACTCGGTCAAAAATGCCAATTAATTCAAAGTATAAAATAAGTTTGCATGTCTATAAAGAGAATAAAGCATTTAATATCCTATTGATCATGTGTTTAACCTCTTTAGTGATATTTTTCCACTGTATTTTGTAACCTACAACTATTAACTTTTGGACTCTTGGTTAATTGCTTGTGATAGCTCCCCTTTCTGGGTTAACTAGTCTATAAGTTTTATAACTGCTTAAATAAATAACTCTATGCTTGCAGGTAGCACAATGATTAAAATTGCTGTCCTGTCCTTCACATTATGTGAAAAAGACCTGGGTTCAAATCCTTTCAAGATGAATTTTTATGGTCCCCCCCCCCCAAATATGATCAAATGAATCAGTTTCAGGCAAGGAATGTCTAAAAAACTGATCTCCACTTGAAAGTCAATTTTTTTAATCCTGAGAAACAGACAAGCTAATCACACAATATGTGCATTTTACAGATATACTGTACACATACTTCATCACCTTGATTGCTTTGATACATAAACAAATGACATGTGACTGACTTTGATCTCAAGTCAGTATAGAATATGGAGATGCTGTTATTAGCACTAACAGCTTCCTTACATAAATGGCATATTTAGAACATGTGAACTGATTATAATCAGAGTGGTAAAAGTCATCAATTTAAAAAAAAAAAAACTTATATCTGAGTTCTTTAACCTTGCTTCCTTTTATTTTGCTAGTGAATTAAGTCATTAGTTTCACAGATGTCCACAGAGAGCAACACATCATACTGAATGAAAAATTAGAAACTGTTCAAAAAGAGTGGTGTAAGTCAGTTTACATCATGAAAATAGCAGTTCTGATTATTTTAGGAAATTGAATTTATGCATATTATAATTATTTTCCCGAGGATATTTTGAAACTTTTAAGGTTTAGTAAGCCAACTTGCATTATATTTAAATTACTGCTAAGAATCTTTTTTGGATAATCTTGAAGGTGGTAATATTTGTATATTAATTCAAATGTAGTTTTACTATCATTGGCAATTAAGAACAAAAAGTATTAAAATAGAAAACATGGAGGAGATCCATGTTCTCTTTTCTAATACTGTTCTCTTGTGATGAGCTGTTGCCATGCTTTGGTATAGCATCAGCTCATCACACGAAAAAAATTTATCCTGAAGAATTTATTTTAGAACACCTTTAGAAAATAGCAGGACTAAGTAAAAAGAAAAAAAAAAAAAAAAAATGAAAAATTTTCTAGCCAACTGTTTAAAGATAAGTAGCGAAACTATAAATTTTGAGTTCTTCCAACCAGATTGTAAAACAGCTCCCCATGATCTTTAACAACCATACCAAACTAGTCAATAGACCTCCTCTGGCCACCCTTTCATTAGCAGACCTGGCAATATGGTAGTTTTGGCAACTGTTAAACATTTAACAGATTTGGAATGAAAGTAGTCTATTTGAAATTCTGTACAAGACCCTTTAGATTTTATAGATTTTCAAATTTTGAATTTTGTTAGAAATTCCTCTAGTCATCAACAGGAATCAAACCACACCTCTGTGGCAGCATAGTTGACACAATACGTTGACATCTTCCACTGGTTTGGAGAGGCATGGTTCAATTCCTGTTGATAACTAGAGGAATTTCTAAAGTCTTTATTTAAGGCTATAATTTAGTGGATCTCAGAAAGAGGATGTATGGTACCCCCATGAGGTATTCAAGGTGTTTTAGCCTGCATAACATGCAGATAAGACTATGAACGCACACTTCTACAGACATAATACATATGGTTGTGAGTGCACATTTGGGGACTGTTAATACCAATAAAATAAGCTTTTGAATTTAAAAGCCAACTGAAATTGTTGTCAGTTACCATAAACAAGAAATTTTGCTGAACAATCTCTCAGTTACGAAGCCAAAGCTAAAGAAAAAAGAATATGATGGAAACTCTTGCCATTTATTCCTCGTGGCACACCAGCCAAGAAAAGCAGAAGATGAAGAAGGAATGGTTATGAGACAGAATTTAGTATGTTTTTTCCTTTCTGTTTTATTCAAGAATATTTTTTACCATTAAAGTTTTACACTTTCTAATTGCATATCTTCTTATTTCATGTGAAAATAAAAATAAAGCATTACATTTTCTTCATTCATTTTCTCATGATAGTAGCAAAAGTCATTTTTGCCATTCAGAAAACGTATTTTTTCCAATGTTTTTAATATTAGTGATGTTCTATGACTCTTCAACTCTTTTATTACAACAGTGACAATTACTAAGAGATTAGCAGTAATAGAGGCATTTGATGCAAGAAAGCAAGCTTATACAGCATCAGCCAAAAAAAAAAAAAAATAAATAAATAAAAAGTAACCACTTCCACTTCACCCCTCTGTTCGTTCGAAATACCTGTCCAGCTGAGCCTTAAACTTATTTAGGCTATCAACTTCCACGACAAGGGATGGAAGTCTGTTCCACCAACCAACCACCCGCTGGCTAAAGGTAAATTTCCTCACGTCTTTCCCCAATTTGAATTTATGCCCTCTCAGGTGATTATTCAGAGCAAGAGGAACAATCCCATCAGCATTGAGCATGTTCAAACCATTCAAGGCTTTATACACCTCTATCAGATCACCTCGCTGGTGCCTAGTCTCCAGACACTGTAATTTGCAAAACTTAAGCCTTTCTTCGTAAGAGCATCCCTTTGTTCCATTCACTAATCTTGTTGCCCTTCTCTGTACTCATTCCGGCATCTTTACATCCTTCTTGAAACGAGGCCTCCAGACCTGTATACAGTACTCTAGGTGTGGCCTGAGCATTGCCTTATACAAGGGAATAATCACCTCCTTATCCCTGCTAGAAAAATTCCTATATATCATCGACAATACACCATGAGCTACTCTTGCAGCCCGTCTGCACTGTTCAGAAAACTTCATATCTACCTGCACAACCACCCCCAGGTCCCTTTCATTCTCTACCACTGTCATTGTAGTACCACAGAGTTGATACGTTGCTCTGGGGTTCCTGTTTCCCATATGTAGTACTTTACATTTGTCAATGTTAAACTTCATTTACCACCTCTTAGCCCATCTGCTCAACCTTTCCAGATCCTGTTGCAGTAGCATTGTGTCAGTAGTGTCCTTGACAACCCTGCCAAACTTCGTATCGTCTGCAAACTTGGACATTAAGCTTGATATACCATCATCAATATCATTTATAAATACAGAAAACAATAATGGACCCAATACTGAACCCTGAGGGACTCCACATTAACATTAATCCACGATGAGCAGTGTCCATTGATTACCACTCTCTGTCTTCTCCCCCTCAACCACCCCTTTATCCATAGCAGCAATTTGCCTCCAATGCCACACTGCTCCAATTTGTGCAGCAGTCTTCCATGTGCAACAGTATCAAAAGCCTTTCTAAGATCCAAGTATATAATATCAAAGTTATTCCCTGCATCCAGTTCTTTTGTGACTGCATCATAGTATCCAATCAAATTGGTCAGGCAAGACTTCCCCTCAACAAAACCATGCTGTGTCTGAGCTATAACTGAAGTCTTGTCTAGATGATCCTGCAGTGCTTCTTTAACCAGTGCCTCCATTAATTTTCCGGGAACAGAAGTTAAACTCACAGGTCTATAATTACTTGTGTCAGCCTTTGATCCTCCTTTGTGAATTGGGGTCACATCTCCAGCCCATGGTTACCTCCCCTGAGTCCAAGGAAGCTGTCATAATTATGGCTAAGGGTTTGTTTACTTCTTTTGTTGCCTCCTTTAATATAATTGGATAGTCCCATCCATCCCGGGTGCTTTTTTATGTTTATCCTCAACAGTTTCTCCTCCACTTTCCTCTCAGTTATTACAAAATAATCTAGCTCACTGCCAGAGTTTGCTTCATCTCTGGCATTCCCCTTCCTGAATAACAACTCATGTGTGAATGAAGATGCAAAATACTCATTTACTTTGTTAACCACCTGAGCAGGATCCTCTACTGTTGAACAATCAATATCCAGTGGACCAATCTGATTCATCCCTTTCCTACTAGAGTTTACATAGGTAAAGAACTCTTTTCTGTTTTTCTTTGCATCCGTTACTAAGGATTTCTCATAATCTGCCTTTGCCTGCCTAATCTCCTTTGTGACTTGTTTGCAGACCAGCTTATATCTGTCATAGGTTTCCATGTCACCCATTAATTTATATGTGTCCCATGCATTTTTCTTCTCTGCCATATGTCTCATTAGTTCATTTGACATCCATTTAGGCCTAAACCTTTAACAATATATCTTAGTTGGTATGTAAAACCTAGTAGCTTCCAAGATAAGTTCTTTGAGTGCTTCCCATTTTGAATTTGCTGTTTGTAACATCATCAGTTGGTCCCACTGTGTAGAATTTAAATACTGTCTCAGACCATCGTAATCACCTTTACGAAAGCAAAAACCCTTCCCTTTACCCCTGATGGTAGTTACCTCTTTGAGTAAATCCCACTTCGGCACACTGTAATCACTGCCACCTAGTAGTTCCTTTATCTGCAGATTCTTAATGCATGCAGAATCACTACTGATAATCAGATCAAGAGTATTACTCCCTCTAGTTGCCTCCCAAACATGCTGCTGTAGAAAACAAACATCCAATAAATCCACAAAAAGCCTTGCTAGTGTGTGAGTGACTAACAAACAAATTCCAGTCAATATCTGGGAAATTAAAATCCCCCATTATAAGACTCTCTGATTTACTGGCCCACTCTTATTTCCCTGTACAGTTTCTTATTATACTCATCAGAGTCATTAAGCCTAAAGCACACTCCTACTCTCAATTTTGATCTCCCAATGCTTATGTCACACCAAACTGACTCGACACTGCACTGTCCGGCAATGTCGACTGGCTTCACTTCCTTGGATTTTATGTGTTTATTAACTAATAGCTTAACCCCTCCTCCCTTCCTATCCTGTCTATCCTTTCTGTACACATTGTACTCCCCAAATTCCAGTTCTGCATTTCTTATATCTGCGTGACACCACGTCTTTGATATCCCAACAATATCTGCCTTTGATGTGTTGAGCAATACCTCAAATTCATCCAATTTATTTACCAAACTCCTAGCATTGGTGTACACGCAAGTATACATGCACCTGTTCCTATTCTTAGCTACCCTAACACAACCCATGTGTTTACTTGTACCGCAATGACACCCAGCAGTCTCTGAAATATCCTGCATCTTGTTTTCCAGGCTGCCGCTCATTGCAATAGAAGCAGTGCAAGAATCACTTTCACCTCTGCCAGTGGCTACTGTTAATCTATTAGTCCTTGTATCTCCCCAATCTAGCAGTTTTCCGACCCACCTAACACTGCCTCGATAGCATCAGCAAATATTCTTGCACCCTTTCTATTTAAGTGTATCCCATCCCTGTAGAAACATTCTCTCCTGTTAACAAGTACAGACCAGGCTGAAAAAAAATTCTACCCCTTGAGCCTTGCACAATCTTTCCAGGGCCGAATTGATTGACAAGGCTCTCATTATATACTCCTTCCTATCGTGTCTGGGCAGAATTGCAGACACTTTCAAATTCAACCCTAATTCATGGCTTTTTCAACAGTGACCTGAACTTGTTAAGTAATTCTGCCAGTCTCCTACTCTTAATATCTTTAGTACCAACGTGTACAAATATATTACCTTTTGTGCCCTTAAAAGATGATATCCGCTCTAGAATGTCATCAACCTTTGCCCCTGGCAGATATACCCTGGTCCTGTTTCCTATCCTTTTTACAAAGCATGTTCCTCGTTTCCCTGGCAATAGAGTCACCAACAACTACTAGTTCCTGTGGGACCAGCACATTCTGCCTTGGGGGTTGCCTCTGTGTTGCATGATGACCAAGTGCAAGTTCTGACGTTGATGTGGGCAGCTGCAAGCTTGATGGGCCCCTCAATTTAGATCCTTCAAGGGCATCCACCCTGTCCTTCAAGCTCTCATATAGGCCCATAACAATGCTGAGTTCTAGCCAGATTTACTTACACTCCTTACATCGCACACACACACACACACACACAATGACAACCCCCATGGCAATATCATGTGCCGTACCCAATTGCTCCACAAACATCAAGCAAGCAGTGCATTTTAAAAGGCTGTGATTCAGAGGGAAACTGCCCCCCCTCAGTTCTCCCTTGAACCACAGCCCTCCCATTAGCTTGAGCCTTTTGTTTTGCTGCTCTGGTCTGATTCATGATTTCGATTTAATTTCAATAAAATTTCAATTTCAGTACAAAATTATAACCCTAAACTTGTATCCCAACACAGTTATAATGCTATATATATTTTTCAGTATCGGGTATTATCTACGAGTTCCGTTTATATAACTTCTGTATCAAGTTATGTATTAATTAATTGTTATGTTTGTAATCTAATTCGTTATATGTATTAATTAAAAAGTACAATTTAATTCACAATGAAGTTTAACAAGATTAATAGATTTTTCTGATTAATTGACAATATTATATTATATACTACAATATTATTTAACAAGATTAATAGATTTTTCTGATTAATTGACAATATTATATTATATACTATACTATACTAAGCTTACTCTATCTAGTTCGGGATATAATGTTGTATCGTATAACAATGGCGGCAAGTTACGAACGGTAAATCTACAGACCATTAGCATTAGTAGAGGCATATGATGCAAGAAAGCAAGCTTATGCAGCATCAGCCAAAAAAAAAAAAAAAAGAAAACCCTTCCACTTCACCCCTCTGTTCGTTCGAAATACCTGTCCAGCTGAGCCTTAAATTTATTTAGGCTATCAACTTCCACAACAAGGGATGGAATTCTGTTCCACCAACCAACCACCTGCTGGCTAAAGGCAATCTTCCGCACATCTATCCTACATCTGTCCTTCCTCAATTTGAATCTATGCCCTCTCAGGTGATTATTCTGAGCAAGAGGCAGTATCCCAACAGCATTGAGCATGCTCAAACCATTCAGGGTTTGTACACCTCTATCAGATCACCTCGCCAGTGCACACTGTAATTTGCAAAACTTAAGCCTTTCTTCGTAAGAGCAACCCTTCGTTCTGTTCACTAACCTTGTTGCCCTTCTCTGTACTCGTTCCAGCAGCTCTAGATCCTTCTTGAAATGAGGCCTCCAGACCTGTATACAGTACTCAAGGTGCAGCCTGACCATTGCCTTATACAAGGGAATAATCACCTCCCTATCCCTGCTAGAAAAATTCCTGTATATCATTGATAAGACACCATGAGCTACTCTTGCAGCCCGTCTGCACTGCTCAGAGAACTTCATATCTGCCTGCACAATTACCTCCAGGTCCTTTTCATTCTCTACCACAGTCAGTGTAGTACCAAAGAGTTGATACATTGCTCTGGGGTTGCTGTTTCCCATATGTAGTACTTTACATTTGTCAATGTTAAACTTCATTTGCCACCTCTCAGTCCATCTGCTCAACCTTTCCAGATCCTGTTGCAGCAGCAGCATAGTGTCAGTAGCATCCTTAACAACCCTGCCAACCTTTGTATCGTCTGCAAACTTGGACATTAAGCTTGATATACCATCATCAATATTATTTATAAATACAGAAAACAATAATGGACCCAACACTGAACCCTGAGGGACTCCACTAATAACATTAGTCCACGATGAGCAGTGTCCATTAATTACCACTTTCTGTCTTCTGCCACTCAACCATCCCTTTATCCATAGCAACAATTTGCCACCAATGCCACACTGCTCCAATTTGTACAGCAGTCTTCCATGTGCAACAGTATCAAAAGCCTTTCTAAGATCCAAATATATTATATCAAAGTTATTCCCTGCATCCAATTCTTTTGTGACTACATCATACTATCCAATCAAATTGGTTAGGCAAGACCTTCCCTTAACAAAACCATGCTGTGTCTCAGCTATAACTGAATTCTTGTCAAGATGATCCTGCAGTGCTTCTTTAACCAGTGCTTCCATTAATTTTCCTGGAACAGAAGTTAAACTCACAGGTCTATAATTACTTGTGTCAGACTTTGATCCTCCTTTGTGAATTGGGGTTACATTTGCACATCTCCAGTCTGTGGGTACCTCCCCTGAGTCCAAGGAAGCTCTCATAATTATTGCTAACGGATTGCTTACTTCCTTTGCTGCCTCCTTTAATATAACTGGATAGATCCCATCCACCCCAGGTGCCTTTCTTGTATTTATCTTCAACAATTTCTCCTCCACTTTACTCTCAATTATTACAAGATCATCTAGCTCACTGCCAGTGTTTACTTCCGCTGTGGCATTCCCCTTCCTGAATAACTCCTCATCTGTGAATGTAGATGCAAAATATTGATTTAGTTTGTTAGCTACTTGAGCAGGATCATAAACAGTTGAACCATCGATATCAAGTGGACCAATCTGATTCATCCCCTTCCTTCTAGAGTTTACATAAGTAAAGAACTCCTTGCTGTTTTTCTTTGCACCCAAGGATTTCTCATAATCTGCCTTCGCCTGCCTAACCTCCTTTGTAACTTTGTTACAGATCAACTTATATCTATCATAGGCTTCTGTGTCACATGTTAATTTATATATATCCCATGCATTTTTCTTCTCTGCCATATGTCTCATTAGTTCATCTGACATCCATTTAGGCCTGAACCTTGAACAATATTTCTTAGTTGGTATGTAAAGCCTAGTAACTTCCAAGATAAGTTCTTTGAATGCTTCCCATTTTGAGTTTGCTGTTGGTAACATCATCAGTTGGTCCCACTGTATAGAATTTAAATACTGTCTCAGACCATCGTAGTCGCCTTTACGAAAGCAATAACCCTTCCCTTTACCCCTGATGGTAGTTACCTCCTTGAGTAAATCCCACTTCAGCACACTGTGATCACTGCCACCTAGTGGTTCCTGTATGTGCAGATTCTTAATGCATGAAGAATCACTACTGATAATCAAATCAAGAGTATTGCTCCCTCTAGTTGCCTCCCGAACATGCTGATTTAGAAAACAATCATCCAATAAATCCACAAAAGCCTTGCTAGTGTGTGAGTGACCAACCCACAAATTCCAGTCAATATCTGGGAAATTAAAATCCCCCATTATAAGACTCTCTGATTTACTGGCCCACTCTATTTCCCTGTACAGTTTCTTATTATACTCATCAGAATCATTAGGCCTATAGCAGACTCCTGCTCTCAATTTTGATCTCCCAATGCTTATGTCACACCAAATTGACTCGACACTGCACTGTCCAGCGATGTCGACTGGCTTCACTTCCTTGGATTTTATGTGTTTCTTAACTAATAGCATAACCCCTCCTCCCTTCCTATCCTGTCTATCCTTTCTGTAGACATTGTACTCCCCAAATTCCAGTTCTGCATTACTTATATCTGTGTGACACCACGTCTCTGATATCCCAACAGTATCCACCTTTGATGCTTTGAGCAATACCTCAAATTCATCAAATTTATTTACCAAACTCCTAGCATTGGTGTACATGCAAGTATACATGCACCTGTTCTTTTTCTTAGCTACCCTAACACAACCCATGTGTTTACTTGTACCCCAATGACTCCCAGCAGTCTCTGAAATATCCTGCATCTTATAATCCAAGCTGCTGCTCATTCCAATAGAAGCAGTGTAAGAATCACTTTCACCTCTGCCAGTGGCTACTGTTAATCTATTAGTCCTTGTATCTCCCCAAATCTAGCTGTTTTCCGAGCCACCTAACATTGCCTCAATAGCATCAGCAAACATTCTTGCTCCCTTTCTATTTAAGTGTATCCCATCCCTCTATAAGCAGTCTCTCCTGTTAATACTTAGGTATTAATTAATTTCCAAATCTCGCTGTCTCAATTCAGAATATACAATAGATTCTGACTAGGTCTATAAGCTAATTATAGAAAATAATTTAATATAATAATTGTCCTTCATACATGTAATATGTGAACATATTACTTGTAAGAGGTTTAAAACAACATCTTCCTTATACTTCAGCTCCTTTCCCATTTCATTTAATTTTAATTTTATTGTAAATCTCATATTTCACTATTAATATCTTTATATGCCCTTGAATATGGAGAAGTTGCTGCAAAAAAAACCGTTCATGCTCTTGAAAAGATCAAGCGCAGGCAACATGCTTGGTGTGGTTGGGTGAAAGCAACGTGTGTGAGGAGAGACTTTATTATCATTATTAGCTGTATGGTGCAAGGAAGCCTGAGGCTTTTGCTGCACCAGCCAAAAAATAAAATTTCTGAGTTACTCTGAGAGAGAGAGAGAGAAGGGAATCACCAAGAAAGAGAAGATTGATGATATCCAGCTCAGGACCCTGGATACTCACCAGATGTGAACCCCTGGGGTTGTTTTTTTGAATATATGGTCTACAGTGCTTGGTAACAAGGTACTTTAAAGAGAATCTAATTATGGTTTATGAGGCTCTGAGACAGAATAGTAAAATGAGTGAAAGTAAAATGTATACAGTATTAAATGACGTTAGAACCAGGGGCTATAAATGAAATTAAGAAGTACGAACTGTGAACTGGATTATAAGAAGTTTTGCCTTAGCCATCCAATTGTTAATCATTGAAACATCTTGCCTCTGTGGGTAGTTGAGGGTGACAGGTTGAGGGCATGAAGTTTTTTTAAATAATTTTTTCATTCGAGAAGTATAGCTATAAAAAATTCTTTAAGGAATTTTTTACAGTTCTGTTCTGGAGTAAAAATTTATGCATAGTAAACTGTTTTAAGCAGCTAGGGGAAATGAGTTTTTCTTGGATAATAAGTTTGCTGTTTCTAAACATAATTTTTGATATTATTATCTATTATGGTATCCAGATTATGAATGAAGTATTAGTTTACCATTTTCAGCTATTTGTTTTTATTCTGGATTTGTGACTTCTGTATACCATTTCACCTGCTGCTATGACCTTAAAAACATTTCTGCCTGAAGGTTAATATATAAATTCACTGTATACAAACACTGTCTTATTATACAGTAATTCTTGCCATTACTTTTACAGTTAACTTAACATTTTATATTGTATTTCAGATTTCTGTACTGTCTGAAGAAATTTCTAGATGTCCACGTTTGAAAATTTTGAGATTAGAAGAAAATTGTTTACAACTGTCAGCACTCTCAGACAAGATACTTAGTGATTCTCAAATTTCTCTTCTAGCAGTTGATGGCAATCTGTTTGAATTGAAAGAATTACATGATATGCCTAGTTATGAAAATGTGAGTTTTAATACCTGTAATTTTTAATAGGTAGTTTTTAGATGTTTAAATTTTCTGAATAATGTTTATTACAGAGTTAGCAAACAACCCATTTTTCAACACTGTTTATGGAGGTGACCTTTGAAACTGAGCACAATATGCCATTGGATATGAAATGAGATATTTTTAGTTTCATTTGGATAGCAATAGTATTTAAGAAGCATAAGCATTTATTAATTCAGTCTGTAATATGGGTTTTTCTAATCAGAATATCTTATTTTGGAACATTATCTTAAATCTAATTAATTTTTACTCCTGTGTCAGGAGACATCAAATAATAAATATCCAAACAGTCCTGCAGCAAATAAGACTGAAACAAAACATGAAGAACTCCATTTGCACTATTGATGTATATATATTCTGCTTAGAGTTGCATCAAACTCATTAAAAATGTTAATGAGTTAGAGAATACCCTAGAATTGAGAGAAAGATGTACACTCTTAGAGTATTCTCTAAGTTTTAATGAAATGCTGTTTGTTTTTGATCAATGTTTGTTATATACTGAGTTCCATATTAATTGATAACCATGTACACACACACACACACACACATACACACACACCCCTTTATTTTTAATGATAATAATATTTAAGATATTAAAATTTTTTCACAGTTACAAATAAGAAATTTAAAGCAGATGTCTTTTAATTGAACATATATATATATATTTTTTTACTTTATTTTTGTCTCCTGTAGAATTTAGATGTTGATTAGAATTTGACGGCATTGTTAGGGATGTACTTGGTCGGTTTAGTTAGAGTGGGGGAGGCTGAAGACTGGGAGGAAACAAGTTGAAGGATGGGGACGATAGAGTAGGCATTCCCAAAGAGGTCAGTGGGAACGAGCCCCACCAGGCGAAGTATGGGGGGGGGGACAGCGGGAGACATAGACTCATCTCCTCCTCCACTGCCTGGAGATGGGGTTTTAAAGGAAACCGGGTTTGAGTACCCAGTTCAGATTGCCGAATGGCATGTTGTGTCAATTCTGGTAGAATATGTTAGCTAGCAGTGGGGGGGGGAAAGCACACATTTACTTCTTAAACCATTCTCCTGTAGCTTATTTTTGGCAAGTCATAAGTTAGCCAATCTCAAGATGTGATTAAAGGAGTTTTTTAATTGGAAAGCTACACTTTCACAGAACAGACAGGCTGGCCTTTATAACTCACAGTTTACAGATAGGAAACACATTATGATGATGTATATATATATATATATCAGCTGAATATAATTACATTCTATCTTTTACCCTTTCACAAGTCCATGTGGTTGTAATCAGTCTCCCACAAAGGATGGAAAAGGCCCAAGTTCAAATCCCACCAATGACATTGGAACTTTTATGGACTTTTACTTACAATCCATGCGTTAGACAGCTGATTTAGTTGTCTAAGGCATGGATTGTAAGTCTTTCCCTCTCCCCTGGAAACTCATGTTTTTCATCCAGTAAAATAGGCAACTCAACCAGAGAACACCTGCAATTTATGGACATAATATACATAGATAGATGAGTTGATGATTCTCTGACGGCCCTGATATGATTGGTTTTATTTTACCCTTTCACAACGTTCTTGTGAGCTTGAAGTAGTGGGTTTCTGATAGGGCTCTTTGAAGTTAATTTTTTTTTTGGGGAATTTTGAAATTTCAGAAAAATGAAATCTTTGTATATGAATGCTTTTAAATACAGGCAACCCCTGTATAGCACGGTACTTCTTCAACACGGTTTCGCTCCAACATTAGCATTAGCAGAGGCATATGATGCAAGAAAGCAAGCTTATGCAGCATCAGCCAAAAAAAAAAAAAAAAAAACACTTCCACTTCACCCCTCTGTTCGTTCGAAATACCTGTCCAGCTGAGCCTTAAATTTATTTAGGCTATCAACTTCTACAACAAGGGATGGAAGTCTGTTCCACCAACCAACTACCTGCTGGCTAAAGGCAAATTTCCGCACATCTATCCTACATCTGTCTTTCCTCAATCTGAATTTATGCCCTCTCAGGTGATTATTCTGAGCAAGAGGAAGAATCCCATCAGCATTGAGCATGCTCAAACCATTCAAGGCTTTATACACCTCTATCAGATCACCTCGCCGGTGCCTATTTTACCATTAAAGTTTTACACTTTTCTAATTGCATATCTTCTTATTTCATGTGAAAATAAAAATAAAGCATTACATTTTCTTCATTCATTTTCTCATGATAGTAGCATAAGTCATTTTTGCCATTCAGAAAACGTATTTTTTCCAATGTTTTTAATTTTAGTGATGTTCTATGACTCTTCAACTCTTTTATTACGACAGTGACAATTACTAAGAGATTAGCATTAATATTAGTAGAGGCATTTGATGCAAGAAAGCAAGCTTATACAGCATCAGCCAAAAAAAAAAAAAAATACATAAATAAAAAATAACCACTTCCACTTCACCAGTCTGTTCGTTCGAAATACCTGTCCAGCTGTGCCTTAAACTTATTTAGGCTATCAACTTCCACGACAAGGGATGGAAGTCTGTTCCACCAACCAACCACCTGCTGGCTAAAGGCAAATTTCCTCACATCTATCCTACATCCGTCTTTCCCCAATTCGAATTTATGCCCTCTCAGGTGATTATTCTGAGCAAGAGGAAGAATCCCATCAGCATTGAGCATGCTCACCACCATTCAAGGCTTTATACACCTCTATCAGATCACCTCGCTGGTGCCTAGTTTCCAGACACTGTAATTTGCAAAACTTAAGTCTTTCTTCGTAAGAGTACCCCTTTGTTCCATTAACTAATCTTGTTGTCCTTCTCTGTACTTGTTCCAGCAGCTCTACATTCTTCTTGAAGTGAGGCCTCCAGACTTGTATACAGTACACGTATACAAGTCTGGAGGCTTGTATACGTGTCTTGTATACAGAGCTATAACTTCAGTTATAGCTCAGACACAGCATGGTTTTGTTAAGGGGAAGTCTTGCCTGACCAACTTGATTGGATACTATGATGCAGTCACAAAAGAACTGGATGCAGGGAATAACTTTGATATTATATACTTGGATCTTAGAAAGGCTTTTGATACTGTTGCACATGGAAGACTGCTACACAAATTGGAGCAGTGTGACATTGGAGGCAAATTGCTGCTATGGATAAAGGGGTGGTTGAGGGGGAGAAGACGGAGAGTGGTAATCAATGGACACTGCTCATCGTGGACTAATGTTATTAGTGGAGTCCCTCAGGGCTCAGTGTTGGGTCCATTATTGTTTTCTGTATTTATAAATGATATTGATGATGGTATATCAAGCTTAATGTCCAAGTTTGCAGATGATACAAAGGTTGGCAGGGTTGTCAAGGACACTACTGACACTATGCTGCTGCAACAGGATCTGGAAAGGTTGAGCAGATGGGATGAGAGGTGGCAAATGAAGTTTAACATTGACAAATGTAAAGTACTACACATGGGAAACAGCAACCCCAGAGCAACATATCAACTCTGTGGTACTACACTGACAGTGGTAGAGAATGAAAGGGACTTGGGGGTGATTGTGCAGGCAGATATGAAGTTCTCTGAGCAGTGCAGACAGGCTGCAAGAGTAGCTCATGGAGTATTGTCAATGATATACAGGAATTTTTCCAGCAGGGATAAGGAGGTGATTATTCCATTGTATAAGGCAATGGTCAGGCCACACCTAGAGTACTGTATACAGGTCTGGAGGCCTCATTTCAAGAAGGATGTAGAGCTGCTGGAACGAGTACAGAGAAGGGCAACAAGATTAGTGAATGGAACAAAGGGGTGCTCTTACGAAGAAAGGCTTAAGTTTTGCAAATTACAGTGTCTGGAGACTAGGCACCAGCGAGGTGATCTGATAGAGGTGTATAAAGCCTTGAATGGTTTAAGCATGCTCAATGCTGATGGGATTCTTCCTCTAGCTCAGAAAAATCACCTGAGAGGGCATAAATTCAAATTGAGGAAAGACAGATGTAGGATAGACGTGCGGAAATTTGCCTTTAGCCAGCGGGTGGTTGGTTGGTGGAACAGACTGCCATCCCTTGTGGTGGAGGTTGATAGCCTAAATAAGTTTAAGGCTCAGCTGGACAGGTATTTTGAACGAACAGAGGGGTGAAGTGGAAGTGGGTTTTTTTTGTTTTTTTTTTGTTTTTTTTGGCTGATGCTGCATAAGCTTGCTTTCTTGCATCAAATGCTTCTGCTAATGCTAATGCTAATGTACTCAAGGTGCAGCCTGACCATTGCCTTATACAAGGGAATAATCACCTCCTTATCCCTGCTAGAAAAATTCCTGTATATCATTGACAAGACACCATGAGCTACTCTTGCAGCCCGTCTGCACTGCTCAGAGAACTTCATATCTGCCTGCACAATTACCCCCAGGTCCTTTTCATTCTCTAACACTGTCAGTGTAGTACCACAGAGTTAATACGTTGCTCTGGGGTTGCTGTTTCCCATATGTAGTACTTTACATTTGTCAATGTTAAGCTTCATTTGCCACCTCTCAGCCCATCTTCTCAACCTTTACAGATCCTGTTGCAGCAGCATAGTGTCAGTAGTGTCCTTGTCAACCCTGCCAACCTTTGTATTGTCTGCAAACTTGGACATTAAGCATGATATACCATCATCAATATCATTTATAAATGCAGAAAACAATAATGGACCCAACACTGAATCCTGAGGGACTCCACTAATAACATTAGTCCACAATGAGCAGTGTCCATTGATTACCACTCTCTGTCTTCTCCCCCTCAACCACCCCTTTATCCATAGCAGCAATTTGCCTCCAATGCCACACTGCTCCAATTTGTGCAGCAGTCTTCCATGTGCAACAGTATCAAAAGCCTTTCTAAGATCCAAGTATATAATATCAAAGTTATTCCCTGCATCCAGTTCTTTTCTGACTGCATCATAGTATCCAGTCAGATTGGTCAGGCAAGACTTCCCCTTAACAAAACCATGCTGTGTCTGAGCTATAACTGAAGTCTTGTCTAGATGATCCTGCAGTGCTTCTTTAACCAGTGCCTCCATTAATTTTCCTGGAACAGAAGTTAAACTCACAGGTCTATAATTACTTGTGTCAGCCTTTGATCCTCCTTTGTAAATTGGGGTCACATTTGCACATCTCCAGTCTGTGGGTACCTCCCCTGAGTCCAAGGAAGCTCTCATAATTATTGCTAACGGATTGCTTACTTCCTTTGCTGCCTCCTTTAATATAACTGGATAGATCCCATCCCATCCACCCCAGGTGCCTTTCTTGTGTTTATCTTCAACAATTTCTCCTCCACTTTACTCTCAGTTATTACAAGATTCTCTAGCTTACTGCCAGAGTTGAATATACCTCTGGCATTCCCCTCACTGAATAACTCCTCATGTGTGAATGTCGATGCAAAATATTGATTTAGTTTGTTAGCTACCTGAGCAGGATCATCAACAGTTGACCCATCGATATCAAGTAGACCAATCTGATTCATCCCCTTCTTTCTAGTGTTTACATAAGTAAAGAACTCTTTGCTGTTTTTCTTTGCATCCCTTGCCAAAGATTTCTCATAATCTGCCTTTGCCTGCCTAATCTCCTTTGTAACTTGGTTACAGATCAACTTGTATCTATCATAGGCTTCTGTGTCACGTGTTAATTTATATGTATCCCATGCATTTTACTTCTCTGTCATATGTCTCATTAATTCATCTGACATCCATTTAGGCCTAAACCTTGAACAATATTTCTTAGTTGGTATGTAAAGCCTAGTAGCTTCCAAGATAAGTTCTTTGATTGCTTCCCATTTCGAATTTGCTGTTGGTAACATCAGTTGGTCCCATTTATAGCAATTTTAGTCTGATCACAACAGGGGCCCTATTAATTTCCAGACAGTTAGGGAATCCCACATGCTTTCCAGTTGGTCAATTTTCCAGTAACATACAAAAATACCTTTCCAGTATATACAGGCAAACTTCTGTTAATTGCCTGCCTAATCTCCTTTGTAACTTGGTTACAGATCAACTTGTATCTATCATAGGCTTCTGTGTCACGTGTTAATTTATATGTATCCCATGCATTTTTCTTCTCTGTCATATGTCTCATTAATTCATCTGACATCCATTTAGGCCTAAACCTTGAACAATATTTCTTAGTTGGTATGTAAAGCGTAGTAGCTTCCAAGATAAGTTCTTTGAATGCTTCCCATTTTCAATTTGCTGTTGGTAACATCTTCAGTTGGCAATTTTAGTCTGACCAGAACAGGGGCCCTATTAATTTCCAGACAGTTAGGGAATCCCACATGCTTTCCAGTTGGTCAATTTTCCAGTATCATACAAAAATACCTTTCCAGTATATACAGGCAAACTTCTATATAAAGAAATTGATCATTTGTTTGAAAAAATTCATTAAACAGAAATTTCATTATGAAGAAATATGATCCTTTCAACAATGAAAAATACCTTAATTCAATATTCAGAAATATAGTCAAAGATGGGAAATAAATCAGAAACATACCCCTATAAGTGGGAATGAATATTCCCACTTATAGGGGTATGTTTCTGATTTATAATATTAATAAATGTATTAATAAATTAATACATTTATTAATATGTATTAATTTATTAATACATATTAATAAATTAATAATGCACATGATATATTAGTACACTTTTAAGAATTATTTCATAAAATATTTGAGAATTTCTCAAAACAGCTCTTGGCCATGTGCAACAATGGCAAGAGTAACCTCTTTTCTCCAACTGAAGTAGCTCTGCAACCTTTACAATCTTATCTGTAACCTCTTCGTGTGACTCGTCTTTTTCAAATCCTTCGAAGCCTTTTAAGTGCCATGGACATATTTTCTTCTATGCGCCATTTAAACAACTTTTAATGATTTCTGCCTAGGCCTTATTAATATTTAAGATGGCGTGTTAAATATTGTAAGATTTCCAAAAGTCTCTTAATATAAACTTTTTCTCACTGTCTACTCAGACAATGCCTGAGCAAACGTTGTGCATAAATAGTGTGCTTTTAAATTCAAAAATAACATCCTGATCCATAGGTTGGATGAGTGAAGTCGTGTTTGGTGGTAGAAATATGACTCACGTTCAAATGGAAATTATTTAGATGCGTAAGATGTCCAGGAAGATTATCTAATAGAAGCAAAATCTTGGAAGGAACATTGTTGTCTTTACAATATTTTTCAACCTTGGGAATGAAGTAGCATTTAAACTAATCCTCAAAGAGAGATATTGTTATCCATGCTCTCCGGTTCGATCAGAAATGCACGAGTGGGGTGGCTTTATTGATGCCCTTAAATGCACAAGGATTTCCAGAATGGTACACAAGCAGTGGTATTAATCTGCAATCTTGCGCTACGTTAGCCCCAAGCAAGAGCGTGGCCCTATCTTTTGAAGCGTTGAAACCTGGCATTGTCTTTTCCTCTTTGGCATTTTATGTTCAATCTGGCATTTTTTTCAAATACAGAGCAGTCTCATCAACAATCGTTGAATAGCCAGCCGCCTTCATCAATAATTTTTTCCAACACATCACAAAATTTTTCTGCAGCTGCAAAATCGGCTCTGGCGACTTCACTGCATACTTTAATGTTTTGGACACCAGTGCGATGCTTGAACCTATTAAACCACCCATTGCTTGCCATGAATTTGGCTTGGGGGGGTTCACTGTACTTATCCTTAATATTTTCATAAATACTTCTTGCTTTTGCTCGATTGGCCATTGGATTCGGGGGCACTTGCTTCTGAATCTGATTTTCCATCCATATTATTAATAGCTTTTCTACCTTCGATATAGCACCTGATGCTGTTTTGTGATCACTGTTGAACTTAAGTGTGTTGATCCTTTGACATGTTCTTTTATACGCACACTGTCCTTTAAAATAGTATTCACTGTTGACACAGCAAGACCTAATTCCATGCAATAGATGACAAACTTTGTCCTGCTTCATACTTTTTAATCATATTCATCTTCATTTCTAAATCAATTTTGTTTCGTTCCCTGGCACTGCCAGCACTTGCACTTTCCGTTGGTCCCTTTCCCTTTATCATTATAATACGTAAATAGGAATGAAGAAAAGTTTCTGAAAATTTGTTTTTTATATGATTTAAGATTTCAGTGAAGGGGAACTCATTTCACCATAATACCGTAACATAAAAACACACAGAATTCCAGTTATCAGTATTATCGCAAATGCAATAAGATCGAGCTTACTACCTGTTAATAATAGATCGCTATTATTAACAGGCAGTAATGGAAACTGTTGTTGACCAAAATGGAGGACACATTGAACAGTGTAGTGCTGGTCAAGTGATTTGTATTGCCACAGTGCCATATAGTGACAAATTTTGTAACTAATTTTTTTTTTCAATAAATGGCGAGCGCCTTCTTTATTGTACCTGTTGTCCAAATTTCTCTTCAGTACGAGCCTTAGAACTCGCTCCAGAGTCCTCTACATAGGGATACTTTAATTTTAACATCCCTGTATTTTGAGGATGGTTTGACTTCAAAATTTTGAAATTAAAGATGTTTATCTCCAGCCAAAAATCTTTAGGATGAAAAAAATTATAGCTGTATGAGAATGAGAATTTATTGAAAAGATAAGCAGACAAACATTAAGGTGTGTGTGTGTGTGTGTGCGCGTGTGCGTGTGTGTGCGCGTGCGTGTGTGTGCGCGTGCGTGTGTGCGCGTGCGTGTGTGTGCGAGTGCGTGTGTGCGCGCGCGCTGCGCGCGTGTGTGTGCGTGTGCGCGCTACTTTATTATTATTGAGTTTGAATAATCAAACACAGTGTAAAATTAACAAATTTTATTTATTGCAGTACATGGAACGATATACAGCAACAAAAAAGAAGATGTTCTAAAGAATCCTGCTGCCCATTCTATAAATCACAATATATGCCTTAAAAGACATTTTTTTTTGCTTAGTCTTAAAGACTAGTATTTTTTCCAACATTTTATCCATTGCACATTTTCTTAAAGTGTTTAAAGGTGAAAAAAAAAAGAACTATTTATTGTAAAATCAGGTGTATAAATTTTTTAATTAACAGCAGTATTATTAAAATTGTGAATAACTGTCAATATTTTAATCAGTGGAGCTTGTAGTTTTAAAATTCTATTTTCAAGGTCTTAGTGACAATGGAGTATTTCTCATAGGTGGAACTATTGTAAGTGTAGACTGACTAAAAGTATAGCACCTGGTTCCTGAACAAACAATTGAGAAAAGCTTTGTTATACCGTTGCTGGGGAGATTAATAAACGTTAACAGGAATAGTATAACAAAATGGTTCTCAAACATTTCATCCAAAAACATCACACAGTATGTGGCCTCATATTCTTTCTATTGATTCTGTTCAGTATTTCTACTGCATTTTAGAAATATTTTGTAGTGTTCAATAGTATACCAACGTCAAACAATTTCTAGATATTTTCATGGCAGTCTATCTAGTTGTCATTAACTTTTGCACATTATCAATTGTATTATGTAAGTTTTGTTTTTTTGTGAATGCCTTTCCAGAGTCCATAAATGCATATATTTTTTGTGTGTGCCCTGAGGATTTACATATATATATATATATATATATATATACACACACTTTTTACAAAGTCATTTTGAATAGATTTCAAATAACTTTTCAAAACATGCTACAAATCTTCCCATAGTTGTTTCCATCTAATGGGCACAGTTAATCTGGAAAGACAGATATAAAAATCAAAGGAAGAGGAGATCATGCTTAGCTGAAATGCTCTGGAGTTCCGATCCAGAATTTGATTCAATTGAAATTAAGTGATACATAAGTAGATGTAGAATATGGTATTAGAGTATGATAAAAAAATATATACATAAAATAAAATTTAACAAGAACAAATTGATATTTAAATAGTGTATATGTACAAAATTTTAATTTTTATGAACTTTCAAAATTTCATGAAGAAACACTCCACAAAGACAATGGCTAGTGGAAAAACACGCTGCTCAGGGCCCAGACATCTTCCCCAAACTCCCTCTGGAAAAGGTTAATTGCTACAGATATTTGAATGGTAAGGGGGGAACTAGGACAAAAATAACCTATTTAATGAAGAAAATTTATTATTGAAATATTTTATAAAACAAAATAATATAATCAACTAGACCGGAGTTAATATTATTATGATTATTTCAAAAAAAAAAAAAAAAAACATCAGTAATAATTGATGCAAATTGCAGAATTAGTCAGTACATAAATTTAAATATATGATTTTGGTTTCCTTTATCCAGCCCTATGAACAAAAAGAAACACTTTAATGGGCTAAGGGAACCATTCCTATGAAACCCATATTATTAAACTTTATTAAGGGATATAAACTCTGGAGACTAGGCACCTGCGAGGTGATCTAATTGAGGTGTATAAGGCCTTGAATGGTTTGAGCAAGCCCAATGCTGATGGGATTCTTCCTCTTGCTCAGATTACTATCTGAGGGGCCATAAATTCAAATCGAGGAAAGACAATTGTAGAATAGATGTGCGGAAATTTGCCTTTAACCAGCGGGGTGGTTGATAGTTGGAACAAACTTCCATCTGTCATAGTGGAAGTTGAAAACTTATTAAATAAGTTCAAGGCAGAACTAGACAAGCATTTGGAGTGAATGGATGGGTGAAACGGGAAGGGGTTTTTTTGGCTGATATATAAGCTTGCTTTCTTGCATCATATGCCTCTACTAATGACAATGCTAAAGTGAAACCACATTAATTTGGACCCTCTATAATTCAGACTGCATTTATTTTTTTCTATTTTATTTATGCAGAGATATGCATAAATCACATACTAAATAAATTTGCATATATATTTTCTAAATAGGAATTTAATCATACAGTTACAAAATTTTTTTTTGAATAGTTTCACAGTATAAATTTTTCCTTCTGTATAATAATTTACAAGGGGCATTCAATAAATTATCTGCCTAAGGTACTTCCCATGGTTATATTTCAGTGATTTATGATTTAAAGTGTTTCTACATATCTCAACTTGAAACATACTAATTTTGATCCCACTGTTTTTAGGTTGTGCTGCTGTAACAGAAAGAAGGATGGCACCTGTATCAATTATGAATTTGCTGAAATTGGAGCATCGTTCGGTCATCAAGTTTCTCACCAAAGAAAGAAATAGCCAAAGGTCATTCATGAAAGGATGGTAGCTGCAGGGGTGGGCCATCCAAGGGTGCAAGGGGTGCACTGTACCCAGGCGCCAACATTCAAGGTGGGGGGGACCTGAAAACCTGAAACTTACATGTATGAAGAAAATTTTAAAGAGATGGGCGCCAGATTTTAATTGGTATCAGGGCACCACATACCCTAGGAATGCCCCTGGGTAGCTGTGAATGGCAACAGTGAACCTTCAGAGTATTCTGGTCAAAACAGTTCAAATGGGGTAGAGTCCATTGAAGATGATCTACATCCAGGAAGGCCTGTGACAGTAACCACTCCAGAAATGTGCCATGCTGTGGAACCCCTTGTGCTGAATGAGAGATGTTTAAAGGTGTCCCAAATCTCTAGGAAATATGGCATATCTGAGGGAATAGTTGTAACTATCCTCCATGAATGTTTGGGGATGAGTAAGGTCAGTGCAAAGTTGATCCCCAGATTTCTGACCCCTGTGCTAAAGCAATTCAGAGTACGCTGTTTTGAGGAGAATTTAGGGCTTTATGGAAGGGATCCTGAAACTTTCATCTCCAGAATTGTTACAGATGATGAAACATGGGTTCATCACTGGGATCCTGAGACCAAGCAAGAATCAATTCAATGGATGCACAAGGGTTTTCCCCCCAACCCAAAATATTTTGAGCACACCCTTCAGCTGGCCACATTATGGCCACCATTTTTTGGAATGCTGTGGTAATTTTGTACATTCACTACTGTACAACCTAAAGGATGTCATAAAGGAAAAACCCCGTGGAAAACTTTCTACACGTGTGCTGCTTCTTCACGACAACACATCAGTACCCCTCGATGTGGGAACCTGTACGAGAGGATCTCCCAGTGATGCTGCTGGTCCTCCAGATTAGCATCGCTGGGATCCAACATCCACAGCCCAGGTTCTAGGCTAGCATCAATGGAATCCGGCATGTTTGCCTTTTGCTGCAACCCATGGAAATTTGGAAATGGGAGCCCTTGTGGTTGAGGGGCCCAGCTTCGACAAGACGGGTGGTCCTGGATGGCCCAGCTAGGATTAGTCAGCTAGTGGGTTTGCCTGCAAGGGTCAACTGTCGATGCTATGCCCCTACCTTCATAGTCCAAGAGACAGGAGTCAGGTTGGCGGCGGGGCGGGTATGGTGTCTGGGTAGCCCTGGCATCACATTGCATGCCGGGTAGTGGGCTGACGTGTTTGCAATTCAGTACAGTCTAATAATCAATCACTACCTTTGTGCACCCCTATTTACGTTGTACAATGTGAAAAATTTGCTACATACAAAAAACCAAACAAAAAAAATTCCATAGAGTAGATTTAGCATTAATATTATCCATCACAATAATTTGAACAGAAACAACAGTATTATTATTAGTAATAGTAGTGGTGGTTGTGAAAAATGATACAAGAAGCAAGCTTATACTGCATCAATAAAATTAAAATAAAAAACACACTACCTACTCATCTGCTCATCCACTTTAATAAAATGTTTAATCCTTCCTTAAATCTTTTAAAATCTACCCACTTACACAACACCGGGTCGGTATTTCTTTCAACAATCAGTTACTCTCTTCCTAAAAATTAATTTTTGTACATCTGCCCAACAATCATTCTTTTTAATTTTATATCCCTAGTGTTTGTAGGCCAAGAAACAGAATATCACATCATTAAGTTTTCTCAATTCATTTAAAGCCTTAAACACTTTAATCAGGTCTCCTTGTAAGTACCTAGTTTCCAACCCCAGCAATTTACAGAACCAAATTCTTTTGTGGTAAGAGTAACCCTTTGTGTTCTTAACTGGTCTAGTTGCTCTTCTGCACCCATTCCAAGAGATCCACATCTTTTTTTTTTTAAATGAGGCTTCCATACCTGTATGCAGTACTCAAGATGTGGCCTAACCATTGCCTTATACAATGAGATAATCATCTCCGTGCTGGCAAAGTTCCTATCTATCATTAACAGAACTCCCATAAGCTGTTCTAGCCGGAGATACACACTGCTTAGAGAACTTCATGTTATACTGTATTTTTGTCCTTTTGACATGAATACTTCTTTAAATTCAGAACAGTACTGGGGGGTATGGGATGAAAAGTTGAGTGTAACGAAATCATTCGATAAGGTTTGGCTTAATAATTTCTAAAGTATTAAAGGTAGCCAAACCAAACTGGTATCATTTGATAGTTGAGGGAATAAAGATTCGTCAGTGACCTTCAGATAGTGCGCCCCGCCACACGGGTAGCAGTGGGGGGTCCAGCATTTTCTGTACGATCGATCCACTGCGCTTTGGAAACTTCCACCACTCAGTATAACTTTGCACTCAGTCGTGGTACGACGCTCGTTTTAGTGTCAATCAACAGCTCTCATCAATATCTATCAGTTTAATGCAAAATAATTAAATTTCAATACAGTGTTGGTGAAAACAATGTGAATTGAAGTTGAAAAATTTTAGATCACAATGTCCGCCTATACTCGCGGGAAAGCGAGCCAGAAATATGTCGAATGCATACGACGGGAAAGAGCAGCTTGTCAGCTTTCCAATAATACCCTAATGCCTGGGTTGGAACTAATAAGAAAGTATTGGGAGCGAAAAAAAATGGAAGCAGCGTGGCTGATGGTGGCGGCACACGAACACATGGATGTAAATGACATAAGTGACTATGCCACCGCTTCGGAAGTTGGATTGGACGAAATGGATGTGGATTTCTGAAGATCGGTGACAATGGAAGACCATTGGAGGTCGGCGAGTGAGCATTTTGAGAACATGTTTGTGAACAATCCATTCAGTCATAAACGTGATGTGTGTGTGACAGACTATGGTTTCTGCAAGACCTGAAGCCAGTGAAGTCAAAACACATGTTACTGCTCCATAACACGTTCCCCGGGCGAAGAAGTTTCAGATTTCAAGTTGTGCATTGCTTGCAGAAAATCACTGGACAGCAATACGATTCCAAACTTGTCATAATCGAATGGTTTCAAATATTCGCCAAAGCCCAGCGGACAGCCACCTTTGGACCCGATCAGTGCACAGCTGATTTCACAACGTTTGCCATTTGTGCAGATCCGCAGGCTTCATTACGAGGACAACTGCGGCATAGTGAGTCGAGTCATAAACGTGCCAGTCAACGTGAACAGTGTGGTAGCAGTAGTAGTGGCATATGATGCAAGAAAGCAAGTGTATGAGCTTATGCAGCATCAGCTAAAAAAAAAAAAAAAAAAATCACACCATTCCCTCCAAATGCCTGTCCAGTTCCTCCTTAAATTTATTTAACCTATCAACTTCCACAACGACAGATGGAAGTTTGTTCCATCAATTAACCACCCGCTGGCTAAAGGCAAATTTCTGCACATCTATTCTACATCTGTCTTTTCTTAATTTGAATTTATGCCCCCTTAGGTTCGTAATCTGAACAAGTGGAAGGATCCCATCAGAATTAAGTGTGCTCAACCCATTCAAGGCCTTATACACCTCAATCAGATCACCGTGCCGGTGCCTAGTATCCAGCCACTGCAATTTGCAGAACTTAAGCCTCTCTTGGTAAGAGGATCCCTTCATTCCCCTCACCAGTCTTGTTGCCCTTCTCTGTACACGCTCGAGCAAATCGACATCCTTCCTAAAATGAGGCCTCCAGACCTGTACTGTGTACAAGTCTGGAGGCCTGTACCCCGGCGTTTGGGCGATGATCACACTTTCAAGTCGTTTCATGAAGAAATCTGTTGTAAAAGGCTTGGCTTCGTTACTTGGTGAATCAACCATTGTACAAACATTACAATAAACTGGGAAGCATTCAACGACAGTGAGGTGATGGAGAGCGACTGCCCCATTGAATCGATGGAGCCATATTCGGTGCCGGAGTTGGCACCGAATCGGGCTCCATCGCTTCATTCAGCAATAGAATTTTGCTGAATATACTCCATCATTCAGCAATAGAATGTTTCTGAATATACTCCATCATTAAGCAATAGAATGTTGTATCTATCGATCCTTACTGCAATACTCAAAATGCATAAAGAAAATAATCCCCAGTTCGAGCCAGACCTGCATACGGCAATCATCATCACCGGTGACTTCAATGTTGATGTGTCACAAAACCGATCTCTCCAGGACTTCATGCAACACGAGTTTAATCTCACTTACATTCAGACCATGGTGACCATGCTCGATAACACTTGTATTGAGGCGCCTCTGTAGCCAGGTGGGAAGGAGCAGCAGTGCATAGCACACGCTTCTTGATTAGACCAGGGTTCAAGCCCGTCACCACCAAATACGGAGGATGCGGAAAGGTCAGGGAATGACCACCGCATATCCCGGAGCAATATGCCCTTAGTTGCTAATGCTCCTAAAAACCAAATAACAACAACTTGTATTGATCTGACTTTCGCCAGAACTTGGATGTGTCTTGTCTACCCTTTTTATCTTATTTCTCTTATCATAGACATGTGATAAATAAAATTATAATTGATTATTAAACTTGTTTTCATTTATTTACACTTCCCAACACATATATAATCCGCTGTCGTGACATATTCACGTAAAACCCCTCCGGCCGTGTTCCGACACAGCCACACCCGATTTTTTTTGTTTTACATAACCTTGACGTGTACCACCTAATTGGTATGCTATTCTGGAATTACTACTACCCATGTTCAATAGCTTGCATTTACCAGTATTAACTTGTAAAGATCTTCTTTCATTAGCATACACTGATTACTGTCATTATCCGTGCTGCCAATCTTTATATCATCTGCAAACTTAGATAATAAGCTTGATATGCCTTCAACAATACTGTTAATAAATATTGTAAATAGTAAGGGGCCCAGCTCTGATAGAGTCTCCACTAATAACATTAGTTCAAGAAGAGCAGTACCCATTTATAAGCACCCTCTATCTTCTGTCACTTTCATCCCTTTATACATATCAGTAACACTCCTAATTCTACATTGCTCTAGTTAATACAGCAATTTTTCCTGTGGAACAGCATCAAAAGCTTTACTGAAATCTAAATATATTATGTTAAATTATTTTTTGCATCCAGTTCCTTTGTTACTACGTCATAGTAGCTAATCAGATTAGTCGGACAGGATCCCCCTTTCACAAACCCCCGCTGTAATTTCTGTATAATTCCATTTTAAAATGATTCCATTATTTTCCCCCAGAACAGAAGCCAATCTTATAATTGCTGATGTCAACCTCTGATCCCCTTTGTGAACAGGACACACATTTGCCCACCTCCACACTATTGATACCTCCTCTGAATGGAATGATGCTCTTATAATTATGGCCAAGGGTTTGCTTATCTCTTTTGCTGCTACCTTTAATATAACTAGATATATTCCATCAGCCCCAAGGTGCCTTATTTACTTCTAGCTTCAGCAATTTCTCTTCCACTCTCTTCTCGGTTATAACAAAATCAGTTATCTCCCAGTTATGACTTTGTGTAATTCTGGTGTTCCTATCTCTAAAAACGTTGTGTGAATGTAGATGCAAAATGTTTATTTTGTTTGTCAGCAGCCTGAACAGGAGCATCAGTAGTTATGCCATTCATATCTGGTGGGCCAGTGTTGTCATCACTGTCCTAGTATTAACATAAGCAAAGAATTCTTGGTTAATTTTCTTTGCATCCAAGGACTTCTCATAATCTGCCTTAGCTTGCCTTAATCCCATTAATGACCTAACTGCTGACCAGTTTGTACTTGCTGTAGGATTCCATGTTCCCTTGTAATTATTCATACGTGAATAATTATTGTAATTATTCGTACGAAAATGGGTGGTATGAATAATATGATTATTCATACCACCAATTTTCTTCTCTGCCGCTAGTCTTATCAGTCCATCTGACATTCATTTAGGTGTAAACTTTGAAAGTTATCTCTTTGTTGGTATAAAATGCTTAGTAACTTCTATGATTACATTCCTGAATGCCTCCCATTTGGAATTTTCAGTTGGTTGCATCATCAGTTGGTCCCATTGAAAGGAATTTTAAAATTATCTAAGGCACTGTACTCACTTTTACTAAACAAAATCCCTTTCCTTACCCCGATGGTATTATATCTTTAAGTATATCCCACATCAATATACAGGCATACCTCAGTTAACGTTACCTCTGATAATGAAGCTTCGCTATAACGAAGTCGGCAATTTCAAGCCCCATTTAACATAAAAAAAAATATTCCACTTTAATCACCTGAAATCTAAACAAACTGAAGAAATTACGGAAACCTTTGGGGCTTCTCGTGGTTGGTTCGAGAAATTTAAAAAACGGGCCAGGATTCATAGTGTAAAATTAACAGGAGAAGCTGCAAATAAGTTTCCAGAAAAACTAAGGAAATAATTGAACGTGAAAATTTTCCAAATTTGGTGTTCAATGTTGACGAAAGCGGTTTGTTCTGGAAACGGCTACCAACAAAAAGCTTCATTTCTATTGAAGAAAAATCAGCTGCTGGGTTCAAAGCAGCCAAAGACCGTTTAACGTTACACTTTGGATCAAATGCCTCTGGCGATTATAAATCAAAATTGTTATTAGTTTACCATTCAGAAAATCCGAGGGCGTTAAAAGGTAACATAAAAATGAATTTACCTGTAATATGGAAAGCAAATAGAAAAGCGTGGGTTACCAAGGAGTTATTTACTGATTGGTTTGTTAACCACTTTTGTCCTGAAGTAAAACGGTATTGTCAAAAAAAAAAAAACAACTTTGAAGAAAAAGCTCTTTTGTTGTTAGACAATGCTCCGGGACATCTTACTGATCTTAACACGTTGGCCACATGCATTCCTGTCAAAGTTGTGTTTCTTCCAGCAAACACAACTTCCCTGATTCCACCATTGGATCAGGGAGTAATAGCATCATTTAAAGCTTATTATCTGCGTCGAGCATTAAGCAGTTTAACTGAACTAGAGGATAAAGAGTTTGTTGTTTGGTTTTTTTTTTTAAGGAGCATTAGCAACTAAGGCCATATTGCTCCGGGATATGCGGTGGTCATTCCCTGACCTTTCCGCATCCTCCGTATTTGGTGGTGATGGGCTCGAACCCCGGTTTAATCAAGAAGCGTGTGCTACGCACTGCTGCTCCTTCCCACCTGGCTACGGAGGCGCCAGGATAAAGAGGAAATGACAGTTAAAACTTTTTGGAAAAACTACACCATTAAAAACGCAATTGAAAACATTGATAGTTCTTGGAAAGAAGGCACTAAGAAATGCTTAAATGGAGTTTGGCGCAAAATATGGCCAGAAGTTGTACTAGAAGAAGAAAATAACATCCAAGAAATTAGAAATGAAGTTATCCAGATGGCTCAATCAATAGGTTTCGAAAATGTCGATGAAGAGGATGTTAGAAATTTATTGAATGCAGAAGATGATGGTTTTTCAGTGGAAGATTTAGAAAACCTTGTTAGCAACGAAGACAAAGATAATGAAGAAGAAGTTAAAGAAGTTCCTGCCGAAAAAGTGTTAACAACCAAAGATTTAAAAAGGTGCTTAAATGACATTGAAAACGTTTTAAATTTTTTTAGTGAAAATGATTCTGATTTAGGAAGAAGTGTTATTTTTTAAGCGATCAGTGTTAAATGCAATAACTCCGTATAGGCAATTGTTAAATGAAAGAGAAAAAGAGCATAAACAATCAACTTTAGACTCATATTTTAAAATGTGATTTCACTTTGTATGTAAGTTGACTGTTTATTTAATAAAACTTTTCTTTGTTTGAAAAAAAAAGCTTTTCATTTTCTTTACGTAGGAACGTATCCCTATTCTGGCCATAGTATTTTTACCTCTGAAAACGAAGTTTTGCTTAACGAAGTAATTTCGTGGAACGCATCCTATTCGTTATTCGAGGTATGCCTGTATTATGGTCACTGCCACCTAGTGGTTCCATTATCCGGATATTCTTAATACCTGCAGAGTCACTGCTGACAATCAGATCAAGAGTATTACTTTCTCTTGTTGCCTTTTTAAATTGCTGGTGTAGAAAACAGTCATACAATAAATACAGAAAATTTCTGCTGCTCTGTGGGAGTGACCAACTCACAAATTGCAGTCAGCATCTGGAAAGTTAAAACCCCCCATTATAAGTCATTCCAATATACTGGCCCACCCTAGTTGTCTGTGTAGTTGTTTATTATGCTCATCGCAGTCATTTGGCCTATAGCTGACTCCTACTCTCATTTTAATTTTCCCAGTATCACACCAAATACGGAGGATGCGGAAATGTCAGGGAATGACCACCGCATATCCCCAGAGCAATATGGCCTTAGTTGCTAATGCTCCTAAAAACCAAATAACAACGACAACAACAACTTATGCTACACCAAAATCATACCCAACATTGCATTGGTCAGCCACATCATCTGGGTGTACTGCCTTAGATTCTTTGGGCTTCTTAACCAAGAGCCTTACTACTCCTCCCCTCCCATCCTTCTGTACATTGTACTAATGTTCAAATTCTGCATCACTTGTGTCTGAGTGGCACCATGTTCTGATATCCCTACTATGTCCATATTTGTTAACTTAACCAGTAATTCAGATTCATCAAATTTGTTTACTATACTTTTAGCATTATTGTATAGGCAAGTATACATACACCTGTTTTTGCTCTTAGTAATCCTAACACAAAACATGTATTTGCTTGTCCTTTGAGGACTCCTACGAGGCCTAATGGTTTAACTGTCTCTTTTCTATTATTATAATTTATTTCCCTTTACTTTGTTGGAGACATGGTGAATCTGACAATGTGCTTACCTGAAGCTAGACATTAGAGTATAATTGATTAAATTTTAGTTGCAAAAGTATTGATTAAATTTTAGTTGCAAAAGTATTGATTAAATTTTAGTTGCAAAAGTATTGATTAAATAATATGACACACTCCTATACCATGTAAAATAGTCAAAGTTCATTTATTAAGTGCTTTAGACCTAACTACACTAAATTTGATACAAAGGTGACATTTCTGAACCCATACCCAGATCTTATCATCAGGGCATTATATGAGCTGGCATACCTTGGCTGTTAAATTTTCATTGCCACCCATTACTTCATATTGCAGAGTTTTGGTTTTCCAGGAATATGAACAGTCATATTTTTCTAGCAAGGATAAGGAGGTGATTATTCCCTTGTATAAGGCAATGGTCAGGCCACACCTTGAGTACTGTATACAGGTCTGGAGGCCTCACTTTAGGAAGGATGTAGAGCTGCTGAAACAAGTACAGAGAAGGGCAACAAGATTAGTGAATGGCAGAAAGGCTTAAGTTTTGAAAATTACAGTGTCTGGAGACTAGACACCTGCGAGGTGATCTGATTGAGGTGTATAAGGCCTCGAATGGTTTAAGCAAGCTTACTGCTGATGGAATTCTTCCTCTTGCCCAGGTTAATCACCTGAGGGGACATAAATTCAAATTGAGGAAAGACAGCTGTAGAATAGATGTGTGGAAATTTGCCTTTAGCCAGCGGGTGGTTGATTGTGCGAACAAACTTCCATTTGTTGTTGTAGAAGTTGACAGCTTAAATAAATTCAAGGCAGAACTAGACAAACATTTGTGACAAATGAATGGGTGAAATGGGAAGTGTTTTTTTTTTTTTTTTTGGCTGATGCTGTATAAGCTTGCTTTCTTGCATCATGCGCCTCTGTTAATGCTAATAGTTGTTGTTCAACAGAACATGATTAAGTAAAATTAAGTACTTTTTTTGGGTAGCAAAGTAGTATAATCACTGATGTTCACATGTTCTGCACTGCAGATTAAAGGCCTATGTTCGAATGCTCTCGAGGTAGGAAGAATCCTTAGGGTCTTTTTTAGTATAGTGTGGGCCCCCTGAAAATATCTGTTTTGGTAAATATAAAAAATTAACAATAAAAAATTGTTAATTTTTTATTGTTAATTTTTTCCAGGAATACGAACAGTCATATTTTGACAAAGTTACAAATCCTTTGTAAACGTGTATTTAAAACCTTTATCAATACAATATAAAAACAAAAATAATATTAAATTCTATAAATATAAAAATGACAAATTCTGACAGTTAAATGAAGTAATATATTGACTTACTTAATTTAGAATGCTTTTCATCTAGATTTGGCATTGCCAAAATGATTAATTAATTTACAAACGTCCATTCTTTCAGCTTTTTGCACTTCTATGCTAAGCAGTGCTAGCACTTGATAGACGTTGTTGTCCCGTAGTTTTTCTCATATAATTCTTAATTAATTTTAATTTCGAGTAAGAGCGTTCTGTGGTTGATAGAGTTACCGGAATTGTCAAAAATAATATCAATAACGAGTACACTTCCGAAAACTAGCACTCATATCATAATATTTTACTATGACTAGTACTGCAAATTCACGAATAGTTTTGCAGTTTTACTTTTTAGTGATTTACACAAAGCAGTAATTGCATTGAAAATGATTCTGAAAAGTCACTTGAAAGTTTCTTTTGCATGTTCTCTGCCTTTCTTTTTTATAATGGAATTTTCATCCATTTAGATTAATTGTGTTGGAGTATGAAATGCAAACAAATCAGAAAATGTATTTAATCCTTGAAACCTTTTGTGCAGTTGGGTAGTCACTAAGTCAATTACGTGATAAAAAATGTTAACTTTAAAGAGCAGTTCTGCGTTTTGAAATCAGTAGTCCTCTGCCAGTTCATCCAAATGTTTCTTAACAAATCGCCTCCATTCATTTGTAAATTGACAAGGTATACCCTATTTCTGTGCAATAGATGATGCTTCCTTGATGATTTTTTGAAATTCATTTCTTAATTTTTTCATTTAATTATACGATGTGTCTATGCCCAATGCAGCTTGACCAATATCCATATTCGTTCTTTGCAAAATTGTTGATGTTGAATTAATACTCAACAAGATTTTTTCTATCAGTATGGTGATTAACATAATATCAAAATTTTCAATATTTTAATCCGGACGGCTTCTGACTTTTCATCACTTTTTTGACGATTGTATGATAATTTTATTTAATGCTATTAGCACATTGGAAAATCTCAATTTTATAGCAATTATAGATGCAAGCCGACTAGACCAACAAGTTGGATTTAATTTCTTTAATACAATAAGTGGGTTATCTGACTTTGGCCCCCGCAGTTACAAATCCTTAAAAATTGTTCTTGGAAGCAGCAGCTATGATAATACCATTTCATCTCTATTCACTGCAGTTTCACTTGTGCTGTGCAAGCTAGCTAACAATAAATATGCTTCGTGTGAAAAAAATTATTGTTTGTAGACAGTAAATTTGATCATAAACATAACTAAAAAACTTACATTTTTGCTCAATTAAATTTTCTGTTTCAGGCAGGAGGGCAGTGGGCTCCCCTTTTGGTCGTGGGCCCCAATGCATTGCATTGGCATAGTTATGCCACTGGATGAAATACAGAATCAGCTAAAGCAACAGCAGACTCAGCTCCATAACTATAACTATAGCCTGGATGAACACAACACAACAGAAATATGACAACTATGCTTCAAAAAGCATGTAACCTAGCAATCCCTAAAAGAAAATTGAAGAAGAATGCTGTTACCTGATGGTGCCCTGAACTTGATATACTCCAGTGAAGAGTTCACCAGGCCAGAACACACTTTCAGAGTGCAAGGACAAATTGGCCCCAGAATGAGGTTAATGCTCTGAGAGATTCCTTTGAACTCTCAGAATCTCATACATTACAGTAATAAGGACTAAAAAGAAGGAATCTTGGCAGACCCTGGTGGAGATGACCAGTAATGTTGACCCTTGGGGGTGTGGTTTACAGGATTGTCACCAACAAACTACCGAGAGTTGACATAGTGAACTACAATTAAAGCTGATGGAACCCCAACTCACATTTCCACGGACTGTCAACAATATATTAGACATCTTCCAGACTGAGGCACCAGGTACTAACCCAAGCTCAGAGTGACATTATAGCCAGCAATGTAAAATATAGTAATACGTCCATAATACGTCCACCCTTCACTTTAGATGAATTGCAACTAGCACTTGGACACGATCTAATTGAAATAGAAACCATTAAAAAAGTAGCAGAAATTACCCCTGAAATTTTATACAGCTGTTTAACCATTGTCTAACAGAAGGAAAATTTCCAGATAAATGGAAAGTGGCAATAATCAGGCTTATTCAAAAAAATCCCATAGAACCAAAATCTTACAGTTCTATTGTCCTATTACTAGTCTCGTTGGTCAAAGGTAATACAGAGGGTTCTCAATATACGTTGTTTCGCATACACTTTGATTGATTAGGAAAAACCATGGAATGCTTACTCCATAGAGTTAACAGCTACTATGATGAAGCAAACTTTAAATCTGAAAAACAATATGGCTTCAAACAGGGATCTTCCACAGAAGATGCCATTCACTATATCTTATTAACTGTTAATAATCGTGATCAAAAATACATGCTAGCAATACCTGTAGATTTTGCTGGTGCATTTGACTCACTCTGGTGGCCAAGTATCCTTAGAAGACTCCGGAGTGCCAGACAAATGTGCCACAAAATCTCTACTAGTGTGTCAGCAGATATCTTGACAACAGAAGTGTTGCAATATGTACACAGTTTCAAGATATTATATGTCCTGTAACAAAAGGTTGTCCCCAGGGTTCTTTGCTGGGTTCATTCCTTTGGACCATAGTACTAGATGAATTCTGGCACAATCTGGGCCATTCTGACAAGGTTGCCTTTGTCTTGTTGGTCAAAGGTAATACAGAGGGTTCTCGATATATGTCATTTCGCATACATTTTGATTAATTATGGATGGTAAACTCTATGTCCATTGTAATATATTCGCACTTACATCATTTGAACAGAAACGTACCTGTATATTTCCCTCGAATCTTCTCTTTCTCCTTCTGTATTTAAATTCATAATTACATACTGTATATAAAATGTAAAAATATATAAAGTGGTGGACAAAAAACTGCATCACCTTAAATAAAGTAACATTTGTAGTGAAACGTATAAGATATTGTTTGATTACAGTCATTTTTTTTTTTGTCACAAAGCAAAGGTATTGCATCAGATACGCTTCTATTGCATCAGCCATTTCTATAAATACGTTATTGGATGGGTATACACACTCATTAGTATCCTGCTTTGTGGAGGTGTAAGCATGGCTCCATATGTTCAGTTGACACCAAGAAAAAAAGTGTAGCTGTTGCTCTGTCCCAGGAAGGGCTTTCTACATTTACTATCACTGATAAAATAGGCTGCCGCCAGTCAACAGTATCCTACGCCTTCCCAAGATCAATATTTGAAATGACTATGCCTTCGTAATTGCCACGCTAGTGCTCCTGATATAAAACTAGACTTTGAGATGGTCTCTGGTGTTGAAACAAGTCCACCAACTATCCAAAGATGGTTTTCGTTTCAGAATGTGGTCTGCATGCCTATCGGCCAAAGAAGAAACCTTTGTTGACCCAACAAATGAAGAAGAAGAAGCAACTTGCTTGGGCTAAAACACGTTTCATAGACAAAAGAGCAATGGGACACCGTCATCTTTTCTGACGAATCGAAATTCAACCTGTATGGCTTTGATGGGAAGCAATATGTCAGAAGGCAAAAATCAGAGGCATACCATCCTGACTGCATAACACCGACTGTAAAGTTCCCTGCCAGTCAGATGGTCTGAGGATGCATAACAAGCAAAGGGGGTGGGGTGATTTAAGTTTATTAACAGAACAGTAAATGCAGAAACCTACACTGCTATCTTGGAGGATTGCCTGAAACCTGTTATTAGGAATCACCACACAGATGTCCAAAACTGCATTTTTCAACAGGACTTAGCACCTTGCCACACAGAAAAATTGGTAAGTTTTATGCTATTTAGATTTAATATGAATTTGTCTTCTTGTCTCACAAGGCTTAAAATATACTTACACCAATGTTTTCCCTCGTTTTTCTTCATTAAGGCGCAAGTCATACCTCAGAAATGTTGGCATTTCAGTGTTGGGCTGGCCCGGCAACAGTACAGATTTGAACCCTATTGAACATTGCTGTTATATAATGTCGTCTAAAATTTCTCAGCAGAAGCCGACAAGTAAGATTCAGCTGCAGGAGAGCATTGTAAGGGTGTGGTACCACGAAATTGGGCAACTGTATATCCAGAAGTTGATTAACTCTATGCCAGATTGTTGCAAGTCTGTAATTGCAGCTCGAGGAGGAACAACAAAATATTGAGGACTTATTTTGCTGATTTACAGTACATAATACTATTACATTACCTTGTCATTTCAGTTTGTACACTAAATGCAATAAAATGTACGTTTGATTGTCATGATTTCCATTTGCATGATTTCTCATATTTCCATTAATTACACATTTTACCCTTTGGGAAGATATTTATGGCAGTTAGGTATATCAGGTGCAGTCTTTTTATTGGATTACATTCACAGAGATATATATGCCATCTAATAAATGCATTTCGAACATTTCTGCAACCCACAATGCAGCACAGAACACATTATTTGCAAAATTCACAGGTGATGCAGTTTTTTTGTCCGCCACTGTACAGTATGTATCCAAATATAAGTACAGTAATAAGTATGTATTAAATATTTATACAAGAAATAAATTTAACAAAACTATAGCCATTACTGTATACTATACAGTACTATAAATCAGTACTATAATTTTAGAGAATATATAATGAAATACAATGTAAATAATAAATTCTAGAAAATAAACAATAGAACTTTCTGGAACAATGTGCAGTAGGTCCGTGATGTCACACAGTGCCGCTTGTGTACCCATAACGTCCGGTTCCATGTTGTTTTTGTGAGTGAAGATGGAAAATATTCAAAAAAGTTGCCTAGGTACCAAGAAAGGTACCCACAATGTTCAGTTCCATGTTGTTTTTTGATTGAAGATGGAAAATATTCAAGAAATTTGCCTACTACAGTGAAAAGGCAACATAATGTGACTTGAGATGTTAAAATAGAGGTGATCAAGCCAAGTACAAGTGGTGTAGAAGAGCTTTTGATATTGCTTGGTGTCTTGACTTACTGCCAACAACAATGCGTACGATTATCAAAAATGCAGGGAAGATAATGAGCAAAGCACAGTATATAACCCAACATTCTACAATTAAAATTACTAGGCAGAGGAGTATCATTATGGAAAAAATGGAGAAGTTGCTTTCAACGTGGCTTGAAGATTTGCACAAGCAAAATATTCCATTAAGTTTTGTTTTTATTCTTGAGAAGGACATCAGCATTTATGATTTTGTTAAAAGTAAGGAAGAGTTTTTTAGCTTCGGCAAGTGAAACTTTTAGTGCGAGTCCTGCCTGGTTTCATAGGTTTCAATCCCTTCATTTTTCACTCCCTATGGATTTAAAAATGGGAGACTACAAGGTGAGGCAGCAAGTGCAGACACTGAAGGGGCATCTGCATCGACAGTCTGTGCAGATGCACAGTAGAGGAAGAAGGTTATGACTAGACAAGTTTTTAATTTGGATGAAACTAGCCTCTACTGGAAGAGGATGCCATCCAAAACATACATTTCAATCCATAAAAAAATTGCTCCTGCTTAACGCTTTTGCTTGGAGGAATGCAAATGGAGGAAAGAAGCTTAAGCCACTACTTGTGTATCACAATGAGAATCCTAGGGCCATGATAAATTATGTGAAATCTCTCCTAACAAAAGGCTTGGATTGCAAGGCAAATCTTCCTTGACTGGTATAGAAAGTCTTGTTCCTGAACTAAAACTGTATTGCCAACACGAAAATTTGTTATTTTAAGATTTTTCTGTTGGATAATGCCCCAGCCCACTTTGAAGTTTTGTGTCCAAACATCAAAGTTGTATTTCTGCCACCACGAACTACTTCACTCATTCAGCCTATGGACCAAGGTGTCATAGCAAATTTTAAAGCTTACTATTTAAGAACATTTAGAAAGCCAATCCATGAGACTGATAGTGAAGGCAGACCAACTGTTCAGGAGTTTTGGAAGAGCTTTAACATCAGGGATGCAGTATACAGTATTGATGAGGCATGGAATAAAGTGACAGGTGTATGAACAGTATTTGGAAGAACATTTATCCTGAAGCTATGCATGACTTCACTGGTTTTGAAACTTCTGAAGAAGTTCATGGGGAGCTGGTGCCTTTGGCAAGGCAAGTTTTTGATGTTGAGGAGGAGGGTGTTAAAGAGCTGCTTGAGTCACACTCACAGCCCTTAACTAATGAGGAATTGGCAGGCATTTGATGAAGAGACCAAGGAAGATGAAGACAAGCCCAACAGAATCTTATAAGTGTTTTTAACCTTGCTGATGAATTAATGGGCATTCTACAGAGTTGTGATCACTTGCCTGATTGTTCTGCTAAGGTAACATGACTCATAAACAACAGTTTGTCTTGCTATCATTTCAGCAGGAACTTCAGCTACAGTTGCAGCAACCCCAAGTGCTGAGGAGGAGCAATTGTAATAGGCAGAATAATAAAATTATTTTTATTTTTATGTTTTATTAATAATTTCAGTGTATTTTCTAATTATTATTTAGCAATTACAATAAATTATACTGTATTACAGTTTAGTGTACAATAAAATAAGTATTTCCTATTCACATGCCTATAAAAACTGCAATCATTATCAACCCACTGCAGGATGGAAGCCTCCTCAACAATTCATGTTGAGGGAAATGGACCATATGCCACGCTGGTCCAGTGTGGGTTGGCAGATCGACCGTATTCAGCAGTCAGGGGCTTGAACCCCGGTCTACTCAAGGAGCATGTGCTACTGCACTCCCGCTCCTGACAACTCAGCTACGGAGACCTACTTCCATATAAATTTGAATTCTTTAGTTGGTCTGGAACATATCTCCCACATAATACCTTAGTTCAATGGGAAATCTGTCTGATATACAGAAAGTATATCAGACAGACGTCGTTTCATTATGAGTCGTGCTTTTTAGGAACATAACTACAATGCATATCAAGGACCCCTGTACAAGAGTGGTAGTGGAGGAAAGAGCCAATGCTTCCTTAAGACAGCTGCAAGATTGGGAACTGACCCATATGCTAAAAATTTTGACTGAAAAAAACTAAATATATTCTACTAAAAGGAACACTAAATATGCTCAGACCACCAGTGATCAAAATAGGCACTACCTCAATACATATGGTCCAAGAATTGAAGTACTTAGGCATAATTTTGGATTCTAAACTATCCTCATTTGACCTATATAGCCAAAAAAGTGTAAAGCTATGCCAAAATGATTGCCAGAATCAGTCGAGCCGACTGGGGTTTCAAGCACAGGACTCTCACACTCATCTACCATGTAGTATTGTTACCTGTAATCTCCTATGGAGGTGGCATATGGTTCCATCGCACAGCTATAGTAAGAAACAGCAAAACTAAACAGTATTCAAAGAACAGTTATATTAACAATAACCAGAGCACGTTGTACAGTGAGTATCCCAGCTTTACAAGTTTTGGCCAGCACTAGTACATCTGGAAATAGCAAAGAAAGAGCTATATTATAGATTGAAAAAAGGAATCCCCATGGAATTTCTAGGAATTACCCTAAACCCTGCCAATATCAAGGCAGAAAGAAAACAAATTGCCATCCAATTTCGTCAAATATGGCAAACCAAATGGGAGCAAGGAACCAAAGGTGCTGTCACCAGAAAGTTCCTACCACAGATGGTTATGTTTAGCCGTAAGCCACCTAAGTGGTATGCTCCAAGACTGTTTACAACCTTTTTATTGACTGGTCATGGGTCTCTCAATGCCAAATTGGCTTCCTTGGGACTGACTGATGACCCTCACTGTACTTTTGGTGAAAGTAAGGATTGGGAGCATGTCCTGTACGACTACTATATATGAAAACCAAAGCAACCAGCTTATTACACAAATTGGTCCCCTTTCTAGGATCCAAGAACACTTTTTATAATGGAGAAGAGCCTTTATAAGGCCTTCACATACTTTGCAAAAAAACATTTGAAATCAAGAGAGACTTGCAAAGACAGGCACTGCAACCAGTCCCTGTATCAAATCCATAGGTCATTAACTAAATCATCCCATGCCCCTCCCCACACCTAGAGAATGACAAGATTCACTTGACATGACCACCTGAAATGACAAAACTGCCAAACTTAACTCCTTCCCTGTAGGCCCCCAACCAATTGATGGGGCACCCCCAGAGGCAGGAAAACAACCTATGTGACTGAATGGGAATAAGGGCAGGCTGGTACAGCCCCCATCACAGCATGTGTCCTAAATTGACTGCATATCCCCACCCGTGCAAAAGAGGTGATGGATGAATGAACAAACAAAAAAAAAATGTAAAAGGTTAAATGTGTTTATAAAATGTAAGAAAAAATTACAAAACCTAAAATGTATGTAAAAAAGTATAAAAAATAAAATTGTGTGAATGAAAGTTATTATTAATTGCATGTTCTGTCTTAGCCTGTTCTGTCCAAGCTGACACCATGCTGTAGCTTTTCCTGGCTGGCATGCTGTGGGATGCTGACACTGGCCATTAGGGTAACCCCAGGCCAGTGTGGGACTGAGCTGCAAAAAGCACACTCCACTATAGGGATCTCTTTTCCTATGTTCTTTTATTTCTACCACTTGGGGTGGTTGAGTCTCCTTCCATCCCAATCCCTTTCCCCCACCCTGAGTGGCCCCTAACCCCCTTTTGCCTGGTGGCTTAGCTCACCACCCACTTTCAACTCCCACCCTCTGGGCCAGGATGGGCATCCTGTACCAGGAATCCCCTTACTGGCCCCCTTTCAAATCAGGTGGGTGCTTTAACTACTGCCCTCCTCTGTTCTCTACCCCTTTCATTCCACCCTCTTCCTGTCATCTCCTTTCAAACCCTTCTATCGATCTCCCTCTTATTTCCTCTCCAATATTTTTTTTTTTTTTTTTTTGGTCTCTCTTTGGGCACCTGAGCTACCTCTCAGGATTCGTCCAGCCAGAGCTATTCTCTCCTAATGGGTCCTGGCCTGCCTCCCCAGGGCAGTGATGGAAACTGGGGGTGTTAGTGGCTCCCCACAGGCTAAGTGATTAGAAAAACAACACAACACACACACACATCCTGGCCTTATACAGTGTGTTGTAATGCGGAGTTGGGGGGACCTCTGGTGCCACCAGACAAAAAAAACACTATGGACATGACATGCGAGGAACAGTATGCTGCTCTCAAGTTTTGTTTCCATCTCAAGAAAACAGCTGAAGTGTTTGAAATGTTTAAGAGGTTTGTGGTGAATCTTCTCTTCTGTATATCACAGCTCCCAGATGGCTTAGAATGTTTAGAGGTGGAAATGATTCAATCACAAAAATCAGCAGTCCTGAAGCTCTAACCACTGCTTTACCAACTAAACTACTTCTGTAATAATGAGAGAAAATTGATTGTAACATTAGGGCAACTGGCAGAGATGTTGAGAATATCAGTAGGAAGCATGCACAGTATTCTTCATGACTATTTGCAATGACACATTTGTGCATGCTGGGTTCCAATACTACTCACACCTGAGCAACAACAAGTTTGCATGGATATTTGTCAGGAGCTGCAATGAATGGTTACTGAAAATGGTGAAGTTCTGCCAGGGTAATAATGGTGGCTGAGACATGGCTTCATCAATTTGACCCAGAGAGTAGTCAACAAAGCTCTGTTTGGAAGTCTGTCATCACCAACACTGAAAAAAGCAAAAGTTGTGACTTCTTCAGGAAAGGTTATGGTAATTTTTTTTTTTTACTAGCATGTGCCACATCATATGACTGTTACAGGACCTTACTACAGAACTGTACTGCACACTTTGTGGGATCACATTCATTACAAATGACCACAGCCACAGGCAGGTGGGTGGATGCTGCATCATGATAATGCAAGACCTCACATTGCTCATACTGTCATCAAGTACTTTGCCAGCGTTAATGTCAAAAATGTTCCTCATCTGCAGCACTTACTTGGAACCTTGTGATTTTTTTTATTTCCAAAGAAAGTATGAGCTGCAAGGAAAACGTTTACAGTTGTCAGAAGTTGTAAAGACAACAGGTGATTCCGAAATGCATGCCAAAAATTGGCTTCCACCACATATTTGAAGAATGACCGTAACATCAGAGTTAGTGCATTTCATCAAATGGGGACTAATTGGAAAAGGACCATCAAACTAGGGATGGTTAATAAAGGTATGTTGTGAAAAAAATATGATCATTGTTTATTGAACAGTTGATAGTATATCTGTATCAACTTCATGAATTAAAACAGCGTATTCCTCTCAGCTTTTACTTCCTATATGTCCATACATCAAGAAGAGTTTGTATTAATGAAGCAAGCTTATTCTTTATAGAAACTAAAGAAGTGCAGACATTGAAGGGTTATTAGAAATATGGTTTCACTCAGACACGAAATGCTGAATTTCAGTATTGTGAGTACACTGAGTGGACATAAATCATGAGACACCTACCTAGTAACAGGTAGGCTCACCTTTTGCCTGGATAAAGGCCATTGCATGTTGAGGCATTGAGTCCACTAGTTCACGAAAGTGTCCCACATGTATTTCCATCCATCCATGCTTGTTGCACCACGGTCCATAATTCCATTGCATTCCTGAGTGGAGGATCCAAAGCTCGAACAGACTGTTCCACAGCGTCCCAAAGATGTTCCATAGGGTTCATGTGCGTGAACAGGGAGGCCATTCTGTGGTGGTAAAATCTGCGGAATGCTATTCAAACTATGTTCTAGTCACAACGGCTCTGTGGGGGAGGTGCATTGTCCTGATAGAAGAGTCCATTGCCCTGTGGGTGCACAATGACCATGAAGGGATGCAGATGGTCTGCAAAGATGGACACATAACCTGGATCATTCAGAGATGAATCTTAGACGTACCAAAGGTCCCAACATGTGCCAGTTGAACATGCCCCAAACCATTACCGAGTGAGTGTCCACCTGCCTGAACAGTTCCTTGTTGGTATGACAGGTGCATAGCTTTGGGCAGTTTCTGCCTGATACATACCCTCCCGTGCACTTGACTAGAAATGGGACTCATCTCCAAGGTCCGGTGCCGATGTTCTTTCGCCCGGTTGAGGCATAAGAGTCCTGTGTCATCGTGTTAGCAATGGGACTCTGGTGGGTCGGTGGCTCCCATAACCTATTGTGTCTAATGATCACCTGAGGTTTTGGTGGAGATGATTCTGGTACCTCCCTCGTTGGAGTCAGTGGTGATTTGCACCACTGTCGCTATTTGGTTGACTGAAACAATGCGAGACATGTTGGTCCACCTTTGTCCGCCCACAGCACTGTCCATGATGAGATGTTCCGGAAATGGCATATTCCCAATTAACTTGATGCTGTCGAACAGGAATAGTGCAATTTCTGTACCAACTCCACAGTAGAGTACCCATGCATTGGGCACCCACTAATATCCCTCTTTCAAAGTTAGTTAACTCACAACATCCATACTGACATTGAATTAACGTCTACATAAATGCAATAACGCAGTGTACGTATATACCTCCCAAGCGATAGGTTTGTCCACTAGCAAGAGGGGTGAGTGTGTCGCAATCCTCAGGATCCCATATCCCATGAATTCTGTCCTTTCAGTGTACAGTGTGTACAAGAAGGATGGGGGGGGTATGCTCTTGGTGAAAAAAAAAACTAATCTAAAGCAGGGCAGCTGGTTGATGTGCATGCCAGTGCAGTGTTGACTCATTTTGGTGTGACATAAGTACTTTGAAACTAAAATCTGCTGTAGGTAACTGCAATGAGTATAATGAGTAACTACAGAGACATGAAATGGGCCAGTAAATCAGTGTAGCTGACCTTTGAATTTCTCCCTCAACTTTGAGGGAGAAATTCAAAGGTAAGCTGGATAAATGCCTGCAGAGGCAACTCAGTACAGTAATCGAGAAATTGCTGGCTATACACTTCCCACAGCAGAGCCTAAACCTCTCCCAATATTTTTAATTTTCATCCCTAGTTTTGGAATCCAATATAACAGTGACAAATAATCCTTCATTCGGTGTACTATCCTCTCTCAAAGTTTTGTTATACTGTCACCCTTTTGCACCATGCAAGTTGTGTCCATCTTTGGATCTTTTCAGGAAGCTCATATCTTTCTTTGCCACCTTACCTTATACTGTACTTAATCGAACCAACAAGCATCAACTCTTTCAACGTGTGGGCGACTTCGATTGATATCAGGACTGCTACTCAATCCATTGCCTTCAAATTCAATGCATGGTACGTCAATGACATTTAACCGTAGGGCCATTGTCTTCAATCTTCTCCATTCTCTTGACTCCATGCTGCATCATCAACATTGCATTGTCAGACTTGCAACCAGTAAAGCCAACTGGACTCTATACCATCTTATAAGAAATGCTCCATGAACTCCATCAGTCTAAACCAGCAAATCCGAATAAACATGAAAAGGTTACCAAAATTATCCTGGACAACAGTAACATTGCTATTAAAAGAAAAAAATCCACTGCTATTCCATGATACCCTGAATTGCCTCCATAGGGCAGCCCACGCTGCCCAAAGAGATTTTCAGAGGCGCTGCACCACCACGAGGTTGGCACTCATTACACCGCTCTGATCTGACAGATGAAGAAGCAATCTTAGGAACGTCTTGTTACAACCACTGGGAATACTGACTCCTCAGGTGTCATTTACACGGTAACAACCAATAAACTTCCATGCAGTGAGAAAATCAATGCCACACTACCTAAGAAAACACTACTTTAAGCTGGAAACACTCAATAAATAGCATTAGCATTAGTAGTTCTAGTACGAGCCTTTCTGCCGCTACTGGAACAGAGAAGTTTTTTCTGATTTATTTTCTGCTTTATTAGATTAAATTGACATATTAACTTATTTCTAGAGTAGCTTTATATTCCTATTTACGGTACTTAAAGTTAAAGTAACTTAGATAGAGATTTGTAGGTATTACTTAGTATCGGAAAGGGTATCAAATACACGTGTTTACCGTTCATAAACAGCCGCCATTGTTACGTGAAAATTAATCAGTAAATCTATTAATCTTGTCGAACTTCATTGGCAATTAAATTGTACTTTTAACTATACATATAACCACTTAGGTTATATATAACCACACGGAACATACATAATTAGTAAAAATAAATAATTACTACATAACTTGATACGGAAGTTATATAAAGGGACTTCGTAGATAACACTCGTTACTGAAACGCGATACAGCATATCCGGAATTCGATAGCATTAGCTTTATATAGTATAGTGCATAATATAATATTGTCAATTAATCAGTAGATCTATTAATCTTGTTAAACTTCATTGTCAATTAAATTGTTCTGTTAACTATATATATATATAACGACTTAGAGTACAAACGTAACAAATAATTAATACATACTTGATACGGAAGTTATATAAAGGGAACTCGTAGATAACACTCGATACCGAAAAATAAATATAGCGTTATAACTGTGTTAAGATACAAGTTTAAGGTTTTAATATTGTTCTGAAATTGTAATTTTACTGACATTTAAATCGAAATCATGACTCTGACCAGAGCAGCAAAGCAAAAGGCTCAAGCTAATGGGAGTGCTGTGACTCAGGGGAGAACTGAGGGGGGCAGTTGCCCTCTGAATCACAGCCTTTTAAGATCCACTGTTTGCTTGATGTTTGCGGAGCAATCGGGTACGGGACATGATACTGCCATGGGGGATGTCTTTGTGTGTGCACAATGCAAGGAGTGCAAGGAAATTAGGCGACAACTCGGCATTGTTATGGGCCTATATGAGACCTTGAAGGACAGGGTGGATGCCCTCGAAGGAAATAAATTGAGGGGCCCATCAAGCTCTCAGCTGCCCACATCAACGCCAGAGCTTGCACTTGGTCATCTTGCAACACAGAGGCAGCCCCCAAGGCAGAATGCGCTGGTCCCACAGGAACTAGTAGTTGTTGGTGACTCTATTGTCAGGGAAACGGGGAACATGCTTTGTAAAAAGGATAGGTGGAACAGGACCAGGGTATGTCTGCCAGGGGCAAGGGTTGATGACGTTGTAGAGCAGATATCATCTTTTAAGGGCACAAAAGGTGATATAGTTGTACACGTTGGCACTAATGACATTAAGAGTAGGAGACCAGCGGAATTACTTAACAAGTACAGGTCACTGTTGAAAAAAAGCCGTGAAGTAGGGTTAAATTTGAAAGTGTCTGCAATTCTGCCCGGACACGATAGGAGGGAGTATATGATGAGAGCCTTGTCGATCAATTCGGCCCTGGAAAGATTGTGCAAGGCTCAAGGGGTAGAATTTTTTTCAGCCTGGACTGTACTTGTTAACAGGAGAGATTGCTTCTACAGGGATGGGATACACTTAAATAGAAAGGGTGCAAGAATATTTGCTGATGCTATCGAGGCAGTGTTAGGTGGGTCGGAAAACTGCTAGCTTGGGGGGAGACAAAGACCAATAGATTGACAGTAGCCACTGGCAGAGGTGAAAGAGATTCTTGCACTGCTTCTATTAGAATGAGCAGAAGCCTGAAAAACAAGATGCATGGTATTTCAGAGACTGCTGGGAGCCATTGCGGTACAAGTAAACACATGGGTTGTGTTAGGGTAGCTAAGAATAGAAACAGGTGCAGGTATACTTGCGTGTACACCAATGCTAGGAGTTTAGTAAATAAATTTGATGAATTTGAGGTATTGCTCAAAACATCAAAGGCAGATATTGTTGGGATATCAGAGACGTGGTGTCACACAGATATAAGGGATGCAGAACTGCAATTTGGGGAGTACAACGTCTACAGAAAGGATAGACAGGATAGGAAGGGGGGAGGGGTTATGCTATTAGTTAAGAAACACATAAAAACCAAGGAAGTGAAGCCAGTCGACATCGCTGGACAGTGCAGTGTTGAGTCAGTTTGGTGTGACATAAGCATTGGTAGATCAAAATTGAGAGTAGGAGGAGTGTGCTATAGGCCTAATGACTCTGATGAGTATAATAAGGAACTGTACAGGGAAATAGAGTGGGCCAGTAAATCAGAGAGTCTTATAATGGGAGATTTTAATTTCCCAGATATTGACTGGAATTTGGGGGCTGGTTACTCACACACTAGCAGGGCTTTTGTGGATTTATTGGATGATTGTTTTCTACATCAGCATGTTCGGGAGGCAACTAGAGGGAGTAATACTCTTGATTTGATTATCAGCAGTGATTCTTCATGCATTAAGAATCTGCAAATAAATGAACCACTAGGTGGCAGTGATCACAGTGTGCTGAAGTGGGATTTACTGAAAGAGGTAACTACCATTAGGGGTAAAGGGAAGGGTTATTGCTTCCGTAAAGGCGACTACGATGGACTGAGACAGTATTTAAATTCTATACAGTGGGACCAACTGATGATGTTACCAACAGCAAATTCAAAATGGGAAGCATTCAAAGAACTTATCTTGGAAGCTACTAGGCTTTACATACCAACTAAGAAATATTGTTCAAGGTTTAGGCCAAAATGGATGTCAGATGAACTAATGAGGCATATGGCAGAGAAGAAAAATGCATGGGATACTTACAAATTAACACATGACACAGAAGCCTATGATAGATACAAGTTGATATGCAACCAAGTTACAAAGGAGGTTAGGCAGGCGAAGGCAGATTACGAGAAATCCTTGGCAAGGGATGCAAAGAAAAACAGCAAAGAGTTCTTTACTTATGTAAACTCTAGAAGGAAGGGGATGAATCAGATTGGTCCACTTGATATTGATGGGTCAACTGTTGATGATCCTGCTCAGGTAGCTAACAAACTAAATGAATATTTTGCATCGACATTCACACATGAGGAGTTATTCAGCAAGGGGAATGCCAGAGGTGTATTCAACTCCTGCAGTAAGCTACAGAATCTTGAAATAACTGGGAGTAAAGTGGAGGAGAAACTGTTGAAGATAAACACAAGAAAGGCACCCGGGGTGGATGGGATCTATCCAGTTATATTAAAGGAGGCAGCAAAGGAAGTAAGCAAACCCTTGGCCATAGTTATGAGAGCTTCCTTGGACTCAGGGGAGGTACCCATGGACTGGAAATGTGCAAATGTGACCCCAATTCACAAAGGAGGATCAAAGGCTGAAACAAGTAATTATAGACCTGTGAGCTTAACTTCTGTTCCAGGAAAATTAATGGAGCCACTGGTTAAAGAAGCACTGCAGGATCATTTAGACAAGACTTCAGTTATAGCTCAGACACAGCATGGTTTTGTTAAGGGAAAGCCTTGCCTGACCAACTTGATTGGATACTATGATGCAGTCACAAAAGAGCTGGATGCAGGGAATAACTTTGATATTATATACTTGGATCTTAGAAAGGCTTTTGATACTGTTGCACATGGAAGACTGCTACACAAATTGGAGCAGTGTGACATTGGAGGCAAATTGCTGCTATGGATAAAGGGGTGGTTGAGGGGGAGAAGACAGAGAGTGGTAATCAATGGACACTGCTCATCGTGGACTGATGTTATTAGTGGAGTCCCTCAGGGCTCAGTGTTGGGTCCATTGTTGTTTTCTGTATTTATAAATGATATTGATGATGGTATATCAAGCTTAATGTCCAAGTTTGCAGATGATACAAAGGTTGGCAGGGTTGTCAAGGACACTACTGACACTATGCTGCTGCAACAGGATCTGGAAAGGTTGAGCAGATGGGCTGAGAGGTGGCAAATGAAGTTTAACATTGACAAATGTAAAGTACTACACATGGGAAACAGCAACCCCAGAGCAACGTATCAACTCTGTGGTACTACATGACAGTGGTAGAGAATGAAAGGGACTTGGGGGTGATTGTGCAGGCAGATATGAAGTTCTCTGAGCAGTGCAGACGGGCTGCAAGAGTAGCTCATGGAGTATTGTCAATGATATACAGGAATTTTTCCAGCAGTGATAAGGAGGTGATTATTCCATTGTATAAGGCAATGGTAAGGCCACACCTAGAGTACTGTATACAGGTCTGGAGGCCTCATTTCAAGAAGGATGTAGAGCTGCTGGAACGAGTACAGAGAAGGGCAACAAGATTAGTGAATGGAACGAAGGGGTGCTCTTACGAAGAAAGGCTTAAGTTTTGCAAATTACAGTGTCTGGAGACTAGGCACCAGCGAGGTGATCTGATAGAGGTGTATAAAGCCTTGAATGGTTTAAGCATGCTCAATGCTGATGGGATTCTTCCTCTAGCTCAGAAAAATCACCTGAGAGGGCATAAATTCAAATTGAGGAAAGACAGATGTAGGATAGACGTGCGGAAATTTGCCTTTAGCCAGCGGGTGGTTGGTTGGTGGAACAGACTTCCATCCCTTGTGGTGGAGGTTGATAGCCTAAATAAGTTTAAGGCTCAGCTGGACAGGTATTTTGAACGAACAGAGGGGTGAAGTGGAAGTGGGTTTTTTTTTTTTTTTTTTGGCTGATGCTACATAAGCTTGCTTTCTTGCATCAAATGCCTCTACTAATGCTAATGCTAATGCTAAAAATATTCTTGATGTGCTCTTCTTTCAAGACATGGACCGACAAACAATCAACTAGAAATCTCAACAGACAATAGCAGCTACACAACCACCGAATTGAAGATCCCTTTACAGCAGAAGAACTACAAATTGCCCTACACAGGATGAAAGAAGAAATTCTCCAGCCCCGATCTGGTTAAGTTGAAAATGTTTGTTTGTTATTTAGTTTTTAGGAGCATTAGCAACTAAGGCCATATTGCTCCGGGGATATGCAGTGGTCATTCCCTGACCTTTCCCCATCCTCCATATTTGGTGGGCATGGGCTCAAAACCCGGCCTAATCAAGAAGAGTGTGCTACGCACTGCTGCTCCTGCCCACAAGTTGGACATCTTTCAAAAGACTGCCATAAAAAAACCTACTCTATTACTTGATCTTTTCAACCACTGACTTTTTGCTGGTTCCCAGATGCCTGGAAAGAGGCCAACCATCACCTCATCCTGAAAAATCCCTCCACGCCACCAGAGCAACTGAAGTCCTATAGATCCAATAGCCCTTTCTTTCTAACAAGCAAGTGAACATCTGCTTTCAAAAGTCAAACAACACCACTATGAGACAGCAAACAGCAATTTGGATTCCACCCTGGACACAGCATTGAAGATGCACTCAGACACCTCATCTCTTCTGCCAGCACCAAGTATTTCCTTGTATCTGTTGGCTTTGCTGGGGATTTTGCTTGCGCTGGTGGCCAAGCATTATCTACAACTGTCTAGGATTATCTCCACAATAAGGAAGCCTTGCTGCCTCTACTGATCATGTCCTCTGGGGTCAGTCTTCAACCTTGATCTTAGACCTGGCTCATTGGAATTTTCTGATGATCATATCCTGACTTTTCCAGGCAATTCCTGTCCTTCATTGATATTTCTGCCAACATACCATTAGATTCTACAGGATTGAGCTGCCACCCACAAGCTCCAAATTTCCTCACAAAAAGCATTTATGCTACCCACGCAAAGGACCCTTTCAGCTACTTAGGCCTCCACAGATAAAAATTTCCAGCAGAACCATCTGCCTAAGAATGGAACTAAAGTATTGTTACTTGTTACTTGGTTTTTTGGAGTATTAGCAACTAAGGCCATATTGCTCCAGGAATATGCGGTGGTTATTTCCTGACCCTTCCGCATCCTCCGTATTTGGCGGTCATGGGCTCGAACCTCGGTCTAATCAAGAAGCTTGTACTACGCACTGCTGCTCATGCCCACCTGGCTACGGAGGCACCTGAACTAAAGTATCTTGGCATTCTTGATCCCAAGCTTACCTTCTCTCATCTATCACACCAAAATTAGGAAATATAGTAGTCTGGTTGCTGGAGTCAATCACAGTAATTGGGGCCAAAGGTGTCGTACTTTAGCTCTTTTCTTGCCCATAATCACACACTGTGTCAGAATATGGCAACTAAGCCACCCTTGATAAGAACATGAGGAAATTAAACTCAATTCAGAGAACCATCCTCCTTGTTACTACCTGTGCATGCTGCACAGTGATACAACCGCGGTTCAGATCCTGGTGGGTTCTCTTTCTTCTGGACCTGGTATTTATCCAAAGAGGCCTCCACTACCACCTTTCTAGAGATTTTCCGGCACCATTCTTAATTACTCAATATTTTCGGCTGCTGATATCAACCGGAAGATGACACACCGTGTATCCTTCCTTACCTTAACTTGGCAATCCAGATGGAACAGTTCAGTAATTGAACCCATCACCCACAAGTTCATCTCAGATATCTCTAAAGACTACTAAACATCGCCTTGCTGGTGTTCTCTAGGGCTGTATACTACATTTCTCACAAGCCACAGCTCTATCAACAGCAAACGCACCATGGGCATTATGAAGATTCCAAATGTAACTGTGGACTCACTGAGAACTGGAAGTACCTTATGTACTTCTGTCCAACACATGAGGGTGTTTGGTGCTAACTCATTACTCAAATTCAGGACCAACCACAAGCACACGAATTTTTATGTCAACTAGCAGCATTACTATCAAGCCTTTTCTCACCTCACCCAGGAATTATTCAGACAGAGAAGATTACTACTTCCATGGTTGCCACCACAACCTGCCAGCACTTCCAGACTAGCTAAAACACCTATCTAGCCTTTACAGTTATGCTACTACCAGGAACAACACCTGCTGCAGAGATTGACGCACCTATTCAACCAGATTTAACACGCCGAACTTGCGTCCTACAGAATTTAATTCATCCTGAACTTGTTTTCTAACAGGACAAATCATTACCCACTGACTGACCCCGACCCCTTCCTCTGTCTCCTCAGCCAGATATAATGTAGAAATCACCTATATGGACAGCTGACTCTGGACGTTTTGGTCACAGGGTATGCTACTGCTAAACCAGATCTAGGTCTGCATAGAATACTGTGGTGTTACACAACCCATTCACTTATGGCGACCACCACTCAGCTTCCTTGTTATGTGGCTTGCTTCCTCCTTGGCTTTAATCCCTCTTCTTTTGCCTGGTGGAGCATATTGGGCTATGCTGCACTGCCAGGCCAGGGGAATGACTTCGTCTAAATCGTCCCCCTTTTGTATCTTCTGTACTTTACCTTTTTTGTTTCTGTCCAGATAGCTCAGGTGATCTTGCAGAGACTAGCCAGCAAATAACCATCTAGGCTACCTCCTAGTGGTTGTGCAGTAACTTGGGTCTCCATAGCCAATTTCAAATTCGCAGTAATACTATGCTGCTCGACAAAATTATCAGAACAAAATGTTTTTTTATGAATATTTTATTGTGAACGGTGTCACTGACGTTGATTATATTTGATATAATAGACATCCTGGCATAAAAAAAAAATCAGATTATTATATTAGGGCATTATTTCTAATATATACCCATATATCTATTTTTTCTGCAAATGCGTGTGTTCTCTGGTCGATTTGCCTGTTTTCTGGACGAAAAAACCCCAGTTTCTGGAGAAGAACCTTGCTATATACGCCTGAAGCCCACTAACTCAGCCACGGAGTGAAAAAAGCTCATTAAAGTTCCTCGCATCATCGACGGAATTCGAACCCGGATCTTTTCCACCCGGTGTGGGGAGGACGGTGACGATACCACTGTGCTACTGGAATGGGGCCCCAGAGGCTCGTGGCCTACCTTCTGACAATATCAGGTGGGTCAGAGTCTCTCTTGAGATAGTACGTGCTTTACATGGACTGGCCCACCTTCGTGTGGTGTGAACGAATCATCTGTCCAGGTGACTGATGCTTCTGGGTAGCCAAGCGGCCAGAACAGAACAACAGAACACACTCATAATACACACAAACCAACGTCACACACATATCTGGCCCATTTGTAGTGATACTGTTCTTCACAGAGATACGAAGAAGCGGAGTTGAACAAACGTTCTAGGAGCCGCCCTTTACATATACACATGTCCAAACATCACATTAACCCCTTTGCCAGCACGGTATCACAGTGGTATCGTCACCGTCCTCCCCACACCGGGTGAAAAAGGAACGGGTTCGAATCCCGTCGATGACGCGAGGAAATTTAATGGGCTTTTTTCACTCCGTGGCTGAGTTAATCGTTCTCAGGCGTAGGTAGCAAGGTTTTTTCCCCCAGAAACTGTTTTTTTTTTCGTCCAGAAAAACAGGCAAATCGGAACACACAATTCACAGAACACACAAACCACAGAACACACAATTCACAGACACAATACATACACTGGTGTTCAAAGAAAGTGCATAACCCCTTAATATTGTAATTGGCTATATTTCTTACAGATTACTTCAGATAAGATTGACACGCGTAGGTGATGATATAATATTGCATCAGCTGTTACTTTCAGCTATATATGCACGCTCTGCAAGAGTCGCAGTCATTCCTTGCTTGTGTCAGGATGGCGAGTTACGTGCAGTTGACGCCACGAAGAAAGAGTGCTATTGTTGCTTTACTTAAGGAAGGATGTTCTTCCCATCATATTCCTTATAGACTATCTTGTAATCAGTCGATAGTGAGTAGATTTCTTTCCAAACTCAAGAATACTGGTTCTGCTGATAGGAAAGAAGAAACCGGACACAAACGAGTCTCATCGCGAAAACAAGACCCCGTTTTGAAGCGCTTATGCCTTAAAAACCGTAAAGCTTCTTCGTCTGAGCTGAAAAGAGAATGGGAAGCACATACAGGCGTGGTAGCAAGTGCAGTAACAGTCAGAAGACGCCTCTTCAAAAATGTACTTGTAGCCCGTCATCCTAAAAAGAAGCTCCTCCTCACACAAAAAATGAAAAAGGTCCGATTAATTTGGTGTAAGGAGCATGTCAAATGGACCCCCGAGCAGTAGAAATCAGTTATTTTCTCGGATGAGAAGAAATTCAACATGCATGGCTCTGATGGGAGACAAAATTCGCCGAAGACGTGGTGAAGAATACCATCCAGACTGTATGGCGTCTACAGTGAAATTCCCTACCAGCCAAATGATATGGGGGCTGCATTTCGTATATCGCGGAGTAGGTTACTTGCAGTTTATAAAAGGTTCAGTAAATGCCAATGGATACCTGGCTATATTGGAAGGCAAATTACTGCCAACCATTAGAGACCATTTCAACCTGCCAAGTAACTGCATCTTTCTGGGCGACTCTGCTCCTTGTCATCGGGCGAAAAGTGTAAGTAGGCACTTCTGTAGTTATTTTAGCTTCATTTTTGCATTAGAGGTTCGAGAGTAATGTGTTTACATTTGTTACAGGTGAAAAAAATGGTTGGAAGTTCCGTTACAACTCTTAGCTGGCCAGGAAACAGCCCGGACCTGAATCCTATAGAGAACTGTTGGCATCGTGTGGAATCTGGTTGCCAGAAAGAAACCAAAGACCCTTTGTGAACTTCAGGAAGCAATAATTCGTGTTTGGAACCACGAACTATCAGTTGATTATCTTCAGAAAGTGATGTTTACAATGCCTCGATGGTATACTGCTGTCATCAGGGCCAGAGACGGTTCAAATAAATATTAGTTTGCGCCTTGTGAACTTTTCATTTTGTTTTCCATTTAAAATGATAAACTGAAGCAAATTGAGTGCTTCTAATAACATTTCAGCCATAACTGTCGTGTTTACCAAAACTGTTGTATAAAGGTTGCAAATGCTCATTTTGGAATACTTTGAGAGCACCTGTCAAAAATTACTTAGCTTTGCCGTAACTATTAATAAATATCTTTTGTTTATATTTCTATTTGTGATGCTAGTCATTAATGTAACGTACCATTGCGAAAAAGGGTTAGAAATGTGAAATTCCTAGGCGATGCACTTTCTTTGAACACCAGTGTATATGGGCATATATAAGAAATTATGGATGGCCCAAATATAATAGTTTGAGTTTATTTTTTTATCACATTAACCCCAAACCACCACAGAGCTTGTCGAAACTGGTGCTGTGAACATGTGACTAGGAGCCCTGACAAATGGGGTACAGTTCTGCCTACAAATGGATTGCAGACGTTATTTCTGCTGGAGACAACGACGAATGCAGTACCATCCCTCCAACGTCAGAGAAAGACATGGAGGCTTTCTCGTGTGGGTCAAAATAATGATCAACCGTGCACCCATCCATGTTTTTCATAGGGGTACTGTATCTGTGCCGAGGTACTGAGTACAGATCCTCGAACTCTATGTGCAACTTTTATGGGTGCGGTTGGCCCAGCTTTTCTCTTCACACATGATAAGGCCGTTGCACACATCTCAAATGTTGGAGGAACTTCTTGAAATTGAAAATATCCAACTAATGACGTGGCCAGCACGATCAGCAGACTTAAATCCGATCGAACATATGTGGGATGCCTTTGGGTGTTGCATTGGGTACTGACAGCCAATTGCTCAGTCATTTCGTGAGCTGAGAACTGCGCTGGGAGAAGACGGGAATTTGTTGCCACAAAATTGTATAGACCCTTATATTGAGCACAGTTCACCGCTCTCAGGTATGTTTATCAGTTCTGATATTATATGACCATATTTTTCGAGCATCTTGTATCGATTTCTGTAATCTGACCTTTTTGGTAATTCTTATACAATGCCGATAAATGCCCCATAATCCTGTACAGTGTCTTGCAATCTCATTTCATCTTTATTTTATCAACCACCATCCCGAATTTTGTTCTGCTTCATCGCAAGCTATACCATGGTTATACACTGGTGTGCGAAACTTAAGGACCAACACTATTTCTAAAGGTTACAACCACAAAATCTTTACTTAAGGTACTATTTACTGATGAGAGTAGATTCAGTCTCAGCAGCGGTTCTGGACATCAGCTAATCTGGCGAGAGGTTGGGACAGGATATCACCCTGCAATCATCACTGAAAGGGGTCGATATGGCGGTCGATGTGGTCTCGTCTTGGGAGGCGAGTTATTATTATTATTATTATTATTATTATTATTAGCTATATGGGCAAGGAAGCCTGGGGCTTATGCTGCACCAGCCAAAAAAAAAAAAAAAAAAAAATCCCGAGTTACCCTGAGAGATTCATGTTTATGGATGATAACGCCACACCCCATCGCACTGCAGCTGTTGATATGTTTTTGGAAAGTGAGGACATTGTTCGTATGGATTTGCCTTCCCGTTCCATCGATCTAAATCCTATTGAACACATGGGACGCTCTAGGGAGACGCTTAGCGGCATGTCCACACCCACCAGAAAATGTTCAGATGAAGATGGCGCTGATAGAGGAATGGACGATGTTACCGCAAGAACTTATCAACAACATTGTTCTAAGTATGGACAGGCGGTGCAAAGCCTGCATCGACATTAGGGGTGGCCATGTCTCCTACTGAGGATCACCTCTTCCCTTTGTTCCATCTTTGGCAGTGATGCATCTGTATCATGGCAGCCAGTGCTATGTTGCCATTTTTGAATAAAGTCCCTCTGCACCGTTTTGTTTCCGTTGTGTCTGTGTTGTTTCCTTCATCATTTCTGTACCTCACGAGGTTCCTTTGGTATGCTTTTCCCATATCCAGGCCACTCCTATGAGAAGGAACAGGTAAAAACCTGACTAGTCCTTAAATTTGTACACCAGTGTACAATATTTTCTATATTCTCTTAATTTTTTCGAGCACTGTAGTTTATGGCAAAACAAAGGCAAGATATAACATAATTTCTGAAAAATGTATATTTTGAAATTAAAATAAGTAGCCAAGATAAAGTTGGACCTTCACAAAGTGTGTTGTACTTGAGCGAAGGTATTGCAATTGTGGAAATGTGTCAAAAAGAAAGCCATAACACATGACACTTGCCATTACCATGGTATAGCATTAGCATAGAATTAGCAGTGTCAAGAAAGTAATATTATGCAGCATCACCAAACAAAAAAAAAAAAAAAAATTGCATTTCACCTGTCCATTCCCTCCAATACTTTGTCTTTCCTTGAATTTAAGCCATCAACTTCCATAAAAACAGATGGAAATTTGATCCAGCAATCAACCACCCGCTGGCCAACGGCAAACATCCGTACATCTGTTCTACAACCGTCTTTCCACAATTTGAATTTGTTTGCCCTCATGTGTGAGAGCAAAAGAAAGAATTCTATCATGATTGCACGTGCTCAATCCATTCAAAGCTTTAAACACTAATCAGATCACCAATCACTAATCAGATTTGGTCCTCTCACCAATATCGTTCACTTCTCTGTACTCTTTCCACCAGCTCTATATCCTTTATTGAAAAAAACATTGAAATATCATTGAAAAAATCCCGTGGCTTCTGGCAGTCTCATTGCAAAATTATTCCCAAGTCATTTTCATTTTCCACTATGCTAAGTGTAGTACCTCACAATTCGTATGTAGTTCTGGAGTCATTGCTGCCCATATGCAATAATATCCATTCAGCTGCCATTTCTCAGCTCATCTGCCTAACTTTTCTAGATCCTGTTGCAGTATCATACTGTCATTAACCACCCTGCCAACCTTTCTATCATCTGAAAACTTGGACTTCATGCCTGATATTCCTTCATCAGTATCACTGATAAATATCGAAAACAATGGGCTCAACACCGAACTCTGTAGGACCCCACTATTAAAATTAGTGCACGAAGAGCAGCATCCATTGATTACCACTCTCTGTCTTTTTCCTCCACTGGACTATCCCTTTATCCCTAGCAGAAACTTGCCGTTTATGCCACACTGCTCCAATCTGAGCAGCAGTTTTATGAAGAATAGTATCAAAAGCTTTCTCAAAATCCAAGTATATGATGTAAAAATTATTTTTTGCATTCAGTTCCTTTGTGACCACATTGTAGTATCCAATTAAATTGGTCAGATAAGATACCCCTTAACAAACCCATGTTGTGTCAGAAGAATAATTGATGATTCTCCATTACTTCTTTAACCAGTGACTCCATTATTTTCCCAAAAATAGGACTTAAACGAACAGGTCTGTAATTACTCGTATCACCCTCTCATTTCCCCTTTGTGAATTTGGGATACATTTGCACATCTCTAATCCGCAGCAATCTTCCCTGAATCCAACTTACTCTCATAATTATGGCTAAGGGGTTTGCCTACTTATTTCGCTATCTCACTTAATATAATTGGATAGATCCCATCCACCTCACATGCCTTTCTTATGGTATGCCTTTCTCTTCCACTTTCATCTCAGTTATTAAAAATCATTTAGCTTTCTGTTAGAGTTTGATAAGCTCCCGGTATCCCCTTCCCTAAAGAGTTCCTCATGTTTAATGTAGATACAGAATACCCATTCAGCTTTTCAGCAACCTGAGAAGGATGATCAACAGTCGGATCATTGATATCAAGTAGACCAATTTGATTCATCTCCTTTCTTCTAGTGTTTACATAAGTAAAGAAGTCTATAGAGGGGAAACTCGAGATCACATTCGTGATTGGTATTTTTGTTCCGTGACTGGTAGTGTTGTTTGGAGCAGGTTATAATGCAAAGAACAAGCAGGGCATTGTGTACTTCAACATTACTTCAGCTGTTACGCCCGTACCCCATCGACTTCAACTATTCAGAACTCTGGACTAGAGCTGTTTAAAGTGAACTTGATCTCATGAGAGGTTTAAATCTATCCATAGGGTCTGCAGAGCTTCCAAGGTCAAGACTGAATTCCAAGAATCCCAGTCTTTACATGATATAGAATCGTGAAAAAGAATTGCCTCCTTATTTTTCCCGAAGAAAGCATAATGATATATTGCAACAACATTTCTGCAGTTATGATCATTTTGGAATTTTCTGCCAAAAAGCAATGCAATTATTTATGGACTCGTCGAAGCAAAGCCTCAAAGTTCTGAATGATAGAAACAAGTATGCATTCACTCATGTGGCCCATTCAGCGCACCGAAAAGGAAATTACGAAAATGTTAATCAACTTTTGGAAAAATTTACAGTATAAGGATAACGATTGGCTAGTGTGTTGGGGAATTTAAAGTTATTTTTCTGCTACTCGGCAAATAACTTGGTTACACAAAAATGTCTTTCTCTCTGTGCGGTGGGAAAGGGAAATATGGCCACGAAGACAATCTCTGACACTAGATTTAAAGAACATTAAAGACGTGCCACTAGTAGATTCGCCCTCGTGGGTTGCACGGTTGGCAGCGTCACTGTCCTCCCCAAAGCGAGTGGAAAAAACCTGAATTCAGTCCCGTCGATGACGTGGGGCATTTTTCTTGATCTTTTTCACAATGCGGCTGAGTTAGGCGACGGTAGCATGGGTTTTTTTCCCCGGAAACTCGGGTTTTTCGGCAAGCAAACAGAAAATCGACCTCGGAAGATACAATTTACAGACAATATACACGGAGCAATATCGCCTTAGCCGTAATGCTCCTAAAGCCATACAACAACAACTAGTAGATTCTTACACAGCACTGTTATAGCTAGAATTAAAAATAAATAAATTTTCTGTTTATACTCCGGGACGACCAAACGGTCAGAGTTCACAAGATAGATAGAATACAAGAAACAGCACCGTATTCAGCAGTCACGGGCTTGAACCCCGGTCTCTCAAGGCATGTGTACTTATGCACCCGCGCGCCTGACCACTAGGCTACGGCGGCCTATAATTAATGAAACAATTCGTTACAAACCCTGAAAACAGCTCATTAACGTTCTTTGCTCTCTCTCTCTCTCTCTCTCTCGTCCATAATGTGAGGAATTTTTATAGGCCTTTTTTATAAGTAACTGAGTTAGTCAGTCTATCAGACGAAAGTAGCATAGTTTTTCTCCCGGAAACTGTTTTTTCGTCCAGCAAACAGTAAATCGACCGCAAAATACACGCAATTTATATAGACGTATATAGGAGCAAATATGGGCTTAGTCGCTGATTCCCCCAAAACTCTACTACAAAAAGAACAACCACACAGCGAGTGGAAAAGACCAGAGTTCAAATCCCGTCAATGACGAGAGGAATTTTTATGGGCCTTTTTCACAAGTGATTGAGTTAATCAATCTCAGGTAAGACTAGCATGGATATTACTCCCGGAAACTCGGGTTTTTCTTCTAGCAAAGAGCACACAGATCGCAAAACAAATGCAATTTACATATTATAAGTGTCGCAATATGACTTTGCTGATGCGCCTAAAAAGCCGACAACAAATGCAAAATGAACACTGACATTTTTCTGTTTGAAACTGAGTTGGGGTGGGGGGGAAGGATACCTTTTATTATTTGCATCCATGATAATTTTCTTTCCTGTACATATTGTTCTAGTTTTTATTCTTTCTTGATTGGACTTGATGATAGGTTTCAGCACGAAATCTATAAATACTAGTGAATCCTGGTGCATTGTGTGGAAATTTTTACTTATTAAATATAACCCCTTGTGCGAATTAAATCTCACTACTCACTAAGCTTAATTAGCGCCATTCTTTACATTAATTCTTCAATAATTAATTTATAAATTAAGCTCTCATGCATTTTATAGGTACAGTATAATATAAACAACTGACAGAAACTCATGTTTCTGTCAGTTATTTTTATTATAAAAGGGAGTGATAACGATTGTGAACGAATAACAAACGGAAAAAATTAAGGTATGACGCCTTGAAAAATTGCCCAATTTTTAATTCTTGCTGTGCACATTGAATAAATGGTAGTACTTTTAACAGGACCATGTTTTTAAATATCTTAAATATTGTTCAGCCTTTGTGATTTGGTTTTAGAAGGTGCTTTATTGTACAAGAATTTAAAAAAAAAAAAAAAAAAAAACCTGTTGTTATGTTACTTTCGTATCTTATTTGTACTAGTCTTAACAGTATCGCATTTCTTATTTACTCATGTAGCACTCACGTGATGAAACCTGTTGATTTCCAAAAGGAAGGACGTCAAGGCAGTACTTGAGGTGTGCCTGTAGAGGCTGTGTTTATAGAATGGAAAAGGTTAATTTGCATATCACCGTAGTTGGTGGCGGTTTGGTAAGTAAATATACATGACTTGCGTTCTCACAGTTTATATAGCTTCTGTTCCCTCAGTTTATATAGTTTGCTTTCGTTTTCGAACCAAAAAATAAAAAAAAAAAACGAAACCTATTCAAAAGGAAAAATTTCATATAAAAGTAATGAGACAAAATTCAAATTTTGCATTTTTTCATTTTCTAGAAATTACAGAACCAAATTATAGAGTTAAATGGTCCTATAGTTGGCTGTTAAAAGGACATGTAGTTGGCTGTTAAAAGGACACTGCATCTTTTGCTTAAAAAATCTGTGGAAGAAAAAAAAAATAGAATCGAAGTGTTATAATACTTCGAAATCTTGACCTTTAATATGCTATTTTTGAAACTCACTAGTGAATCCTGTGTGACTATTTTTAATAATGCAGTCTAGTACAATTATTAAAATAGGTATCGGTTCTTAAGATGAATTATTCATTATGATTGATTCATGAAAATTTGTTGCGAATTTCAAAATTAGTGATAATAACTGAATTTATGTTTAAACAGCGTATATAACAATTTTTCAAAGTAACAGAATAATCAGTGATTTTAACGAACGCTGCGGAATAGTGTTGTTCATTAAACAGCACTGTATGCTTAATTAAAATCGTTATAAACTATACGGATTTCAATGGGCATTGTTCATTGAAATCACTGACTATTTTCATTCTAGTTCTGATGAGATTTAATTCATTAAAAGCTATAGAATTATCTACTGAATTTTTAAAATCTAATTCCTTGTGTCCCGTACCCAATTCCAAATGTTTATATCTTCAATACAGGTGCAAAAATTATATTCGTTATATCAGTTACAAAACCTTTTACAGTAATTCGATTCTTATTTATCTCTCTCGCAAGCACTGAAGAAAGGTCATATATATATATATATATATATATATATTTCTTATAAACTTGGAAAGGAAGAATGCTTTTAAAAAAGCTTAGCTGTTTTTGATTAAATGGTTCTTAGTAATTGTGGCTTCATTAGTATATTGTAATTTTTTAATTTTGGTTTCATTAGTATATTCATTAGTATTTCTTAGTATATTTGCTTCATTAAACGGCAGACGTACAGATTTCAAGATCTGTGCTCCTATTCAAAAGAACTGTAGTCTCTATATTGGAGTTTGCTTCTCCTGTATGGAATCCACATTATCCATACTTGATACATCAAATAGAATCGCTGCAGATGAAATTCATTCACTATCTTTCCAGATGCAATCCCATGTTTTACCACAGAATCTTTTACCCAAATCTTTATTCCTACTTCAAGCTTCAATCTTTGGAAACTCGGCGAACTGTTCTCGATCTAAAACTGTTGTACCATATATTCACCAATTCAACCTACCTGTCGGATCTGCCATGCTATATTGATCTTCACGCCCCAGCGGTGGCTACTAGACTGAAGACTACATTCCACATCGGTAACTCTAGATTATAGATGACCAGGAACTCCTTCTTCAAAAGAACATTGGCACGCGTGAACAAGTTTTATCTAGATATGGCTGTGAACAGGAAAGAGTTTCACTGGCTGACGGATGAATTCTGGGTTAAAGATGTCCTCATTAATTCGTGTATGTGATGATGTCTTCTGCAGCTACCTGCTCTCTGCAATTTTATTCATGGCACTGGACTTGATGTCATGAATATCTTTTTTATTTCCTTGAATTGGATTTTTCCGTTTGAAGAACTTTCATTGCCGCCATAGATTAAAATTGCTGGTAGAGCCATCAAACTGGCAACTGAGAGGAAGCACAGTGGGGTAATTCTTGACCCCAAGCTCACGTTTTACCCACACCTAGACTACCTTCATCGCAGTCAGGAACTACACCGCAGTGATAGCGAGGATCAGCAGGTCTGACTGGGGTCACAATCGCTGCTCACTTTGTTACGAGCACCTGCGAACGTTGCTCATAAAAAAGATACATACCTTGCCTCAAGGAAATGAACATCTTCTGATCAATGAGGAAAACCAGTACCACGCTTTCTCTGAAGATGCTATACAAAGTTGTATTTATTCTCACTATAACCTACTGTGCAGGTATCTGGTATCATCGTGCACTCATTGTTCATAACCAAATGAAGCTCACCTCCATTTAGCGTAATATCCTTCTCACTATCACCCGTGCCTGCTGCACGATAAGCAACCCAGCACGCCAAGTCTTGGCGGGAGTTCTCCTCTGGACCCTGCAGGTAATTCGCAAAGGCGTGCAATACCGGCTCTCAAAGGGACTCCCTATGGAAAACTATCCCTAAAGTCTCCATCACTAAAAAATTCTTACCTCACATAGCCTGGATTTACCCTAAAGCTCCAGCATGGTGCAACCCAGGTTTATTCACCACTTTCCTGATTACAGGCCATGGATCCATAAATCACAAACTTGCTTTTATGAACATCGTGGATGACCCTCGCTGTCTTCGTGGTGAAAACGAAGACTGAGATCGCCTATTCTATGTTTGCCCGCCAATTAGGTAATACTCACGTAATAGCCTTTCCAACGCGTGAACGGATACAGAATCAAATGCTGCCTGGACGTCGATATAAGTAACGGTGATTTCCGAACCGTGCTCAAATGCCTCGAGGATCTAGGTAGTGGTACTGACTAGATTTGTAGCGGTGGATCTTGACCGGGTGGCATAGTGGATCTGCGGTGGTTGATGTGGCATTATTTGGGTGGTTAACGATTTCTACTATCATTTTGTTATTAACCCCCGGGGGCTCACATCTGGTGAGTATGGGCTTGGCAAACCCAGGGTCCTGAGCTGGATATCATCATTCTTCTCTTTCTTGGTGATTCCTTTCTACTTCTCTCTCTCTCTCTCTCTCTCTCTCAGGGTAACTCGGGAATTTTTTTTTTTTTTTTTTGGCTGGTGCAGCATAAACCTCAGGCTTCCTTGTACCATGTGGCTAATAATAACTAATAAGAGAAGCGGTTTGCACAAAATCGCCTAACGTCGAATCATTATTTCAGTGTCGGTGTGCTGTTTACTGTGTGTGTGTGTGTGTGTGTGTGTGTGTGTGTGTGTGTGTGTGTGTGTGTGTGTGTGTGTGTGTGTGTGTGTGTGTGCTCGCGAACCGATTTTCATGTCGTGTGGGCTGAGAAATCCGAAATAACTCACGGAAAAAAAGTTTACTCCCTTTTTCGGTTGAAGAGGTTCCTCTAGCAATTGGTCAGAATTTAACCCAGACTTCTTCAAACGGCGATCAACGTCATTGGTGTTTCAAAGACGATCAAACTGTGGCTTTACTCCTCTGTGTTTAGTGCAATTAAATTTCGCAAACACCGGCCCTTTTACAGTGTTACTGTTCTTCACAGAGATACGAGGCGGAGATGAACTGACGTTCCAGGTCCGCCCATTACAAAAACACATGTCTCGCTAGTAGCTCAGTGAGAGTATCGCTGCCCTCTCACACTGAATGCAAATGGTTTGGATTCGATTCTCGTTAGCGGCTGCAGTTGAAGGATATTTACCGCTAGGGGCGGGAGTAGATTTTTAGAATGCTAATGTGTAACTTCTTACAATTTTCGAGGTTTGCACAGTTGTACGTTGGTCTGAATCATGACCTGATTCTGTGGGGCATCTAGAAATTTTTTTTGTGGGGTGGATGCTCGTCCCTTCTACATTGGTAGCTTTTACATACGGTGCCGCGTCGCTCGTGCCTCGTACGGAGTGTTACAATGGTGGGTGAGAGATGAATCATTTCGTGTCAAAAGTATGAAAGTAAGGAAAGCTTATTTAATATGACATAGTTTGTGTTTCCTCTGCTTATATAATATTGTGAAATCGTTTTTGTTTACTTTACTGTCTAGGTCGGACCCTTGTGCGCCTGCCTCCTAGGAAGCAAGGGAATTCAAGTGGACTTGTACGAACTCCGAGACGGTAAACAATGCATTTCTTAATGTGTTAAGTACGTTCTTAAACATTCTTATATATACAGATATACAGTAGGTAATAACTATATATAGAGATATAGGCATTACCTTCCCTAGCCGTGGATCCTTTAAGAAGCATACACAAAATCTAATTAAACAAACTTATGAAAATTGGTTTTATCAAACGTTTTGCTTCCTCTCTACATAACTCTAAACTTACTTTAACCTTATACGCAACAAGTGTACTTCCAATTATGGCTTTGGTTTTGGTTTGGTTTTGGTTTTATTGGCGCATTAGCTACTAAGGCTATAATGCGCCCCAATTATGGCAGCACAGTTGTTGCATATAAGGTTATCAAATGAAGTTAGCATATCGGACATCACGGCGCTAGCGTTTGTCGCACCTGAGGCAAAAACCTTGTAACAGTGCTTAATTCATATCGTTTCTTAACATAGTGGCATAGTATTTAGGGTCAGACGCCACTGGTGGTTTCCTACATCTCCACCGTATGTACTCTGTGATGGAATGCAGAACTACTGCAAAAGCCAGAAAAAAGCAAAATGGGCCTGCGGTCAAGCAGCCAGAGCACAACAGTTGTTGTGTCTCTGGCTGCTTGGCCGCAGGGACCCTAGTGGAACCCTACGTTCTCCGCCACCACCACCATTGGGAGAAACACACACACATATATATGCAGTAGCGCATCTATCAGCGCCTATGGCATGTGCCTCACTTGCGCACCCCAAGCGCCGGCCCTGTCAAGAATATTCCATTTTAATAGCAACCTTTCTCTTTTTCACTGCGGAATCATACCTACAAAATAGAAAAGTCCAGATTGTCGTTCCATATGCCAGCACCTGTAGAACGCTCCGCAGGGTTCTGTTCTGTTCTGTTGCCCCCAGGGTTCTGTTCTGGGGCCGCTCTTGTGGAACATTGTTTTCGACGATTTCCTCTCCAAGGATCTGGGTGATGTCGATGCCCAGGCCTTCTCAGACGATCTAATCCTGACGACTGCAGCCGACTCAAGAGCCTGCCTGGAGACCAAAGCTAACCGGGCACTTCAGACTGTTCAAGATTGGGCAAACACTCATACTCTTAGGATTGCGCCGGAGAAAACTAACTCCATCTTACTTAAAGGTACCCTAGGCCTGAGGAGGCCTCCACAGATCAAAGTTGCGGGAACCACAATCAAACTGTCTAAACAACTCAAATACTTGTGTATAATACTGGACAGCAACTTATCTTTGACGCCCCATATCACCTAACTTAAAACAGAAAATAAGAAGATACGGCTATAATTGCAAGAGTGACACGCAGGGACTGGGGGCTCAACAGAAGAACCCTATCCCTCTACTACCAAACGCTTTTTACACCAGTCATAACCTATGTTCTTAAAGGCCGGAACCGCGGTCAACAGACAACTACTAGAGACAACCCAAAGAAACATTCTCCTCACGATCTCCAAGGCAAGCAACACAACAAGCACTGCGGCTCTTCAAGTCCTGACGGGGATTTGAAGGTCCAGCGGGGACTCTTCCGCTAGACCTTGAGGAGCTCCGATGTGGACTTAGGTACCACATGCATAAGGGATTACATTGCAGTACATGCGAGCCTCACTTGCTGAAATATTTATTTACAAACTCTTATTTACAAAATTTTATCTGCAACAAAAGCTTATATTCTTAGTTTTTTTAACTTTACCAATGAGAAATTTAATTGAAATAGAAACGAGGCTTGGGTGGGGTGCTAGCAGGAATCAACCTGATATTACAAAACAGTCAACGTTATACACTAGTCTCTGTCGATATGGACACCATTAGACTTGAGCGAAATCTGATCTCTGTTATTTCTAGAGTTTAGGCTTGTGGATAGTTCGAAGTACCCTGCAGACACACAAAGCCTGTTGTTCTTGCATGCATGCATGGAAAGACACTGACAGTGATCATCAATTTAATATGCAGCACACAATCGGCAGTAATAGCATTATATCTTTCTCTTGATGATGGCCCTAGAAGTGTATTGACCTTCTTATTTCATATTTTTCCAGACATTCGCAGAGTACAGCATGTCACAGGGCGTAGCATAAACCTTGCTCTGTCATTGAGGGGCCGTTCCGCACTGAGAGCTGTGGGTTTGGAAGAAGATGTAATCAGAAATCACGCAATTCCGATGTACGCTCGTCTTATCCATAATGTGGATGGAAGTCGACGATCGATATCGTATGGAAAGAAAGAACAGGTAACTTTACAAGAATTCACATTTTTCATAACGGATGGTGAGGGGAAGTTACAGAAATTTTTATTTTGAAGTTTTACTATTAGTGTTTTACGTAAGTTACTGAACTTTTGTGATCTCAACGCTGTTAATGGGACTCATGCGTTAAAAAGATTATGTCCACTCATAAACGAGATTCGAGTCCTAAACAAGTGACTTTTTAAAATAATATTTTAAATCCCATTTAAAATAATATTTTAAAATGTATTTTAAGTATTAAAATAGAATTTAGGGTTATGGTTTATATACAAAATTATATTTCTTAAGTCTTGAGAGTAATATTACTACTTTGTATATAAAATTAATATTTTGTTGTGTATATATATATATATATATATATATATATATATACACACACACACACAGTTAATTGTACATGATTATATATACAACATATATATAGTCGTGTACAAAAGTTAAAATCTAAGAGTGTTACACATTTTACATTTTAACTTTTGGAGTAAAAATGTTGCACACTTTTAGGAATAGCTCATCGCCACTTGCCGAGATTTCAATAAAATTTTATGAATAATTCATAAAATCCACAAAAACACAATGAACATGTATATCATAAAAGAATAATCACCAACACGAGAATCATATAAATTTATGCTATGCGTTTAAGGTTACGACAGTGATGTTCTCTTAATGAGAATTGATATAAGGGAATCTTATTGATATAAGGCAATCTGGTTAAGAACTTGCTATACAGTAGTACAGCAGGTTCTCAACCCCTTTGGGAGATCTCGAAGTATTATTATTAATATTTTACATTTTACATATTTTTTAAACTGTTGTGGTCTGTACTTGAGTCGTAGGATGCCCTGGAGGGATGCGGCATACCATAATAAACTAGAGACACAAAGTCAAAGTATTTTATTATTTTTTGGCGGGCTCCAGGGTTTCCCCTATTCGCCGAAACTAGAGACACAAACAGAATCTCACATGAAGAAGGAAACTAAGTTTTGTTGTTGTTATTGGATTTAGGCGCATCAGCGACTTAGATTATATTGCGCCATTGTGTATTATGTCTGCACAAGTGTGTGATCGTCGGCCAACACTTGAGTCGAAGGATGCCCTGTGGCGGCATACCATAATAAATTAGACACACAAAAAGAATCTCACATGGGGAATTAAGTTTGCTGTGATCAATTGGAAAGTGTGAAACGATTTCGGTTGCCTTCTAAAGAGGATGCTCGAAGGTGTTTTTTTTTTGTGTGTGTGTGTTTATTGGAGTTTTAGGCGCATCAGTGACTTAGACTCCTGGTCAAAAGTATTGCAAGATGGCAAAAATTTGGTATTCTAGCTATTTTTATTGTACTTAACTCAATATTATTCATGTAAAACTGCATAGATATCATAAATTTTTAATTCGTAGAAGCAATACAAAACGAATTTTATAAAATTTAGGATTATCCTTATAGCATTATTATAACATTTTACAGTAATAGCATATATTGTACCAAATAAGAATATTGTGCTTCTCAGTTTATTGCACAGTGGATAATTACCGACACTACAGTACTGTAAAAACATGACAAAAATCAAAGCGGAATGCATTTCAGTTATGAAATGGCGCATTAGTAGTTTGTTGGCCCACCTTTAACTTCAATAATAGCTTTTACTCTCCTGGGCATAGTGTGCATAGTGTGCATAGTGTTAAGGTCAGGCGCTACCTGTGATTTCTCACATCTGCGCCATATGTACGCTGTGAAGAAATACAGAACTACTGTAAATGCCAGAAAAGTGTTGTCTGTTGTATATGACATATTGCGTTAGGTTCTGTTGGGTGTCCTGGCATTTGGCCGCAGGGCCCCTGGTGGGACCTCACGTTGCCCGCACACACCGCTAGGAGGTAGCCAGGCTGCCCATTATTCTCTGGCTGGTCTCCGCCAGGGTCGCCTACTCTCCTGGGCAATGAATCTACCAGACGTCGGCACAACTCTGCAGTGATTTCATGATGCCATTCTTTAATAATGGTTTCCGCATTCTGTACATTGCGCCATTGTTAATTATGTCTGCACAAATGTATTCTCGAAGGCCGATTTTTATGCTTTGCGAGCTGAAAAACCCAGAATAACTCATTAGCATTAGCATTAGTAGAGGCATATGATGCAAGAAAGCAAGCTTATTCAGCAGCATCAGCCAAAAAAAAAACAAAACACAACCACTACTCCCATTTTACCCCTCCGTTCGTTCGAAATACCTGTCCAGCTGAGCCTTAAATTTGTTTAGGCTATCAAATTCAACAACAAGTGATGGAAGTCTATTCCACAAACCAACTGCCCGCTGGCTAAAGGCAAATTTCCGCACATCTATCCGTTAACTCATGGAACAAACCCTATTCCTCCCGCTTAAATCGAGTAGCTACAGCCTTGATTGAAGAGGCCCTTTAAAAATTCCACCAATCGTTGACGAGACTCGTACCAAAGGAATGACAAGTGGCGAAACAACCATATTATCCGGAAAACAGTAGAGTGGTTTCGCACTATAGGAAGAACAGTAAAAAACACTGCGATAGCAGTGATACTACCTTCAGAACCTGATGATAAAGTCAGGCCATGAAATGCGAGTTATTTGTGTAGTGTGAGGGAGTTCCGCCATTTTTCACCGAGTAGCCGGTTTGCCTTTCACAGAATGACTTAGTGCTTGTAAAAAAATACGTCATGGTGGTTATTTAGATTTTAACGGAGCCTTAATATTGGAAACCATTTACAAATGAAAAAGCCATGCAAACGGCGGGAGGTTATCTTTGATGCGATGCATCCCGTCCTCGGATACAGTTGAGAGGGCCTTGCTCTCTGGATTTTTAAGTTTCTTTCAGCAGGCAAACGGATCAAAAAATAGATTAAAATAAGAAATATACGAATACCTCTTTGCAAAAATGCTAAAAAATCTAGCCGGAACGAAAATGAGATTTTCAGAATATCCATTATTTATTAATATAGGGTATTCGATATAAGCAAAGTCCTGAACTGTTTACCAATGGCGTAGTACAAAATGAATTCCGCTTCCTGATGCAGCTGATATAACAGCAATTCTCAATTTTTTTTTTTTTTTTCACATGAGGAATCCTTACAGTGAAAAACATTGCATTCGCAGCACGCGCAAAGAGCAATCTCTATTAGTTTGAATAGAGTATTTCGTAATTTGGAGAATCGTGAAAATCACTGTAATATAACATGTTGAGTGAAGGAATTAAGCTGAATATACAAACCAACCTTGAATATAAAATAAAGTGGAAGACATTATTTTCAGAAGTGTATTTTTATTTTCAGATATGGAATCTTCTGAGTTTATGAACACCAACTAAAAAGATTCCATAACAATTCCAAGCAGACCCACCTACATTCAAGACCATAAACATCCCATTCAGAACCATAATACAACGAATATGCATTATATGCAGATTCGTTGTATTATATTATATTGCGTCGTATCGTCATATAATATAATACAATCGTAATATAATATAATGCAAATTTTAGTCAACCATCGTTGAAAAAGAAGAAAAGAGCTATTTAATGATTGGATGACACCTCCTCTCTTTCTCCTCCTGCGCTAAATGGAAGAATATAATCATGGGGATTAGCGGATAGGGTAGCCTTTTAACTTTTCTTATAATAAATAAATTTTCTGTTTATACTCCGGGACGACCAAACGGTCAGAGGAGTTCACAAGATAGACAGAATACAAGAAACAGCACCGTATTCAGTAGTCACGGGCTTGAACCCCGGTCACTCAAGGCACGTGTACTTATGTACCCGCGCGCCTGACCACTAGGCTATGGCGGCCTGTCTACTTGTTGTTTTATGCATCGCTGAGGACAGGCTAATATAAGATGTCGAATCCTGGGAATTAATTTTATTATAATTTATTTCATTTTAAGGTTTATTTATAATTTTATAATTGGAAATAATTTATTCATCAGTATTTTTTAGTAACGTCATCCTTGATCTCCTACCATATATAGCGCTGTCACACTTTTTACTACGCACTTTTTACTAGTTTGTCTTGACGGAGAAATTGTGTCTATTTGTATCAGAGCTGTTTTGCGTAGAGATGTTGGTTGACTTATATTCTCTCTTAGGTAATATGTTAATTAGTTATAATCTATGTCGGACGTAGCCTCTTTCTGTACATAGCTTCGAGCGAACTGGGTTTAATACTTAATGTATCGATCTTATATCGTGGAGGCACTTCGCCACAAAGAAATGTTCTTTATTTTGACTAGTGCAATACCAAGGAAATCCGTGGCCTGATGATATAAGTGATCAAATGCAGCCTGTAAGAGGTGTTTTTGTAGTATTGGTGGGGATGATCTCAGAGTAGGCAAAATTTTGCTGTCTTGTGGGGAGATGGCGGATGAGTATTCAAGTCACTCGTAATGGGCCTTGATTGTTTCATTGCATCATTTCTCCCCCCATCTTTTAAAGTAATCCAGTTAGCTGATAAAAATTAAGGACTTTTGTCATCTTAATGCTATTTGTCTGATGCATATTAATATATTAATCCTATTTGAAAGAAATCTTAATAATTAAACTTTTTTTTTTTTCCCTTCATTTTAGTGTATATATTCTGTTGGAAGGCGTTTCCTTAACGAGCTTCTTCTAACAGGTGAGTGGCTAAGCACCATTAATTTTGTTCTCCCCCCTCCCCTTTTTTTTCCCTTCCAGAAATAAAATGTAGAATTTTTAGACAGAATTTACCATTGGCTGATTTAACCGTAAGCCGCTACTCTTGATTTGGATATAGAGCTTTGGACACAAAGACATTCACATTCGCCAATTTATTTTAAAGTGAATTCGGTTATTAAACAAATCTTTTATGTTGTGCAAGTAGATGCACAAAATACAACTCGTAATAAATGTTGAATGTATTTCAACATTTATCGTAATCGCAGTTTTTACGCCAAATGAGCGCCTAATAATAAATAGAAAATAAATAATCATAAATAATGTAAACTACCTATTCATTTAACTACCTCCACACTTAGGTACTTATCACTAACTGTTGAACCTCCCCAAGCTGTCAGCCTCAACCATCCATGGAGGCAACTTATTCCAGTAGCCAACACTCGCCCACTTAAACAAACAAACAAAAAAAAAAAAATTCTTGCAGTCATGTCTAAACCTTTTCCCCCGTAATTTCAATGGCTGCTAGTTGTGGAAGTATTTATAACGTCCAAAATTTCATTATCATTCATTTTACATCTCAATTAGGTCTCTTCTCTAATGTGCCTAGTTTCCAAGTTCTGTACGTCTATATAGTTGAAGTCTTCCTTGTCATCGTCCTTTTGCCTATCTTACCAGGCACATTGCCATCTTTGGACCCCTTCAAGAAGCTTTGTGTCTTTTTTTTTAGGTGCATTCTACATACTTGAACAGTATTCCAAGTGCATTCCTGCAATTGCCGTATACAATGGCATTATAGTCTCCCTCTCGCGACCTAGTGGTGTTTTTACATACTGAGGCTTTAGTATGTAAACACGCTCTTAGTCAAAGGTTGTAACCGAATGTCTCTTAGGAGAATGAACTAATAATAATAATAATTATTATTATTATTTATTATTATATATAAATAATAATAATGAATGAATCCCACAATACGCAACCAGCAACCGTAGAGAAGGATGATAATCATGGGGCTGAGTAGATGACCTTTGTACAGCGAAATTGCAGGATTTTTATGCAACAGTTGTCCTCTGTTTGAATATTATCGTTTGTAACGTTGAGAGACTTGTGCACGAAAAAACGAAACTGCCGAAAAGTGAGTGCATGGAGGTTGGGAAGCAGGAGACACTCAGTAGCGGATTAAGGTCGGTTGAGGCCCCCGGGGCAGAAGAAAATATTGGGCCCCTTAAAAAAAAGAGAGAGAGACAGGGAAAATAAAAATACATGTTAACCATTTTTTTAAATAAATAAAAAATATTATGTACTATTAATGTTTTATTTCCAATAAAATTTGAATATAATATATGTATAATATAGTTAATAATAGCATAATAATAATAATCACAAAGTTTTGAACTAATAGTTGAACATATTAGTTCAACTAATTTGTTGGGGTTTTGCGTATAAAGTTGGGGTTTTGCGTATAAAGTTGGGGTTTTGCGTGGGCCCTTCAGAAGTCGGGGCCCAGGGCGCGCGCCCGGTGCGCCCGCCGTTAAATCCACCTCTGGAGACACTCAGTTGTTTTCATAACATATGGTGATTCATATCGAAATTTATGGTTGCCTTTTTCATCATTATGAGAGGGACGGTGATGGATTTCTTGTTCGTCTAGCGAAGCTAGCATACTGTGGGGGTGGAAATGAAAAGATGATGATTTATATATTTAGTATTATATTTATTTCTTTTTGTTTTTATTTCGTTTTGTTCCCTATTATGTGTTTGTCCACTTATTCTTATTTCCCCCACTTGCGCATCTGACTTTACTTCCTAGGAGAATTCCAGATTCAAGGGAACTTCTCAATTGTGTATAATTCCCTTTGGAAAGACTGTGGTTCATGAATGACAAAAGCACATATTAACAAACAACAATTTTTATTTACATATATATATACAACATAATATACAATTGAATAAAAAACATGTAATATGCATACAAGGTTAAGTCAAGGATACCTTGCATATATTATTCTTATATTAACCATCAATATGCTATTTTCATCATTATAATCTTTATAATCTGTTTCATCATTATAATCTTTATAATCTGTTTCATCATTATAATCTTTATAATCTGTTTCATCATTATAATCTGTGTTCTCGCCATTCTGTTACAATACACTGAAGACTAATCTTAACTTTCCTAAAGTCTCTATTTGTTATAAGTCTTTCAGTTAGATCAACAATTCTTCATCAATACAAACACTATATTCAATTATCTATCCTTAGAACATTCAAATATTCTCATATAACATTTACTATATTCAATTATCTATCTTTAGAACATTCCAAGATTCTCACTATAAACTTTATTATCCTTCTAACATATTATAATCATTTGAACAACTATTTAATCTATTACTTATCTTTCGTTTCTCTTGCATTTTACAATAACCTTTTTGAATTAATTAAACTCTGTTAGTATATATAATTTACTTAAGAGATAATTTATCAATCAATTTACTTCTAGTGCTATCCTTTTTTTCATTAATTAATCACTATACTGTTTCACTTACAGTACTTACTATTATCCTTTTTCTTTCCTTTGCTTTCCCGGGCGGTTCCAAGCTTTCCTGGCTCTCAGGGTACCTTCTGGGGATCTCTTTCATCAGCTACACCTGAATTTGCTACAGATGATTTTTTTAGGAACTCTTTGCTGCACTGGGACTGGCGTTCTTTCTCCACCTTATTAAACCTATCACAAGGAAAACTCATAGGGCATCTCACATATCTCCTTCTCCACTCCACTTTATTAAAACTCATCACAAGGAAAAACTCATAGGGTGCTACCCTCGTTTTTCCGCTCCACCTATTAAGAACTCTTTCAAGAAGAAAACTTCCCCAGGGCGCTACCCTTCTCTTTTCTCACCACGTCCAAACACTCCACTGTTAACTGACACATATTTCCTACCACAACAGAACCCTCAACTGTCCATGTTACTAACTCATTTTACCTATCTCGACGAAAATCTCGACTGCTGTGTCCACTGACTATTTCATTTTCCTTAGCACCAACAAAAAAAAACTCAACTTAGAATCCCACTAACTCATTTCCTAAACACCCACATAACTCAACTCGGGGTATGACTCTTCACATTTTCTAACACACTAAAAAAAACTCAACTCTGTGTTTTTACTAACCCATATCCACAAACTCCGACAAAATCTCAACTGTGTCCCCTCTCTTCCCGTTCACTCACTTTTCGTTCCTCTCAATTTCTGTACCGCCTACATAAGTCAAATTCCGCCCTAGTTTTCAGTTTATCCAATCTTCTCATTTTATCAACTTCCACTCTCTTCTTATTCGCTAATTTTTATCTTTCTCACGCTGATTCCTTGTTGCTCGATCTAACTTCTTATTTTAAGAAATTTGTAAAATTTCTCAGGCTGTCAGTACCTTTGAAGTCAGCCGCTTATAGTTATACTTTAGCAGACTAATTTCCCACGATCTAAAAACTTGCCATCACCGACAGCCAGAGCCAGACTTCCATCTAATTCCCAGCATTGTTCCGTATTTTACTGTCCAGGTGTCTTCAGGTGTCACTGATTAAAGAAATGTCCCGACAGCACATGGTCCACCGCGCCATTGTTTTCCAGAGTTAACACCTTCTACTAATAACAGTTGCAACCAGTTTCCATTGTTTTGGATGCTCCTGTGCGCTGGGAACCGAAGTACACCCCTTCCTTGCCATTAGCCTTTGTCAAGCTTAACGCTGACCTTCATAAACGTTGTCTAATTTAATTGCTTACCAGTGATCTTAGTAATATTCTTAACTTGTAATGTTCCGCTCCCCCATATTGCTTTATTATAAGTTTTATTTTAAATAAATCTCCCTCTTCCACAAAATATTATATTTGTAAGATTTTTTATCTTACAATACGATTGTATCATCCAATATCGCCTCCAACGAACAGATTGAAACATCATTTTCGTTGGAAGCGATGTTGGGTGATGATAGCCAACAACCTAATGGGATATGAGAGACATCATTGAGGTTCGTTTCTTGTATGAGAGTCATACAGACACGTTTTTGAGCCAACTGAAGGTCACATTATGACATTATGGAACGATGACTTGTTTTCTCCAAGATAGCATCCGTTCTCCTACGGCAGCCGTGATTGTGATATCATTGCCGGCTTTCAATTAGGAGATGGTACCACATCCTCTATATAATAATTCGGACTTGTCCCGAGATGACGATTCCTTTTTTTTTTTTTTTTTTTTTTTGTTTTTTTACTTATGAAAGAGAAGCTTAAAGGATACGCTGATGACGAAGTGATGGACAGGGTGCACGATTGACTGCGACATCATCAAGAGACTTCCATATAGTTGGCGGCTTTGCCTAACGGTAGAACGTTGCATATTGGCTACAGTTACGAAATTTTCCAAAAAGTGTTTCTGGGGTTGGGCGTATGTTATAAAAGCAGTTTATCCATTAGATAATCCAGTAAAAGGTAAAATGAAACATTCTTTATATTTGAAGAAAATAAAGAATAATTTTTAAAATCCTGGGAGTAGATAAGTTTTCCCTCTTCTCAACTCGCAACTTAAAACTTAACAGTTGGGAACGCAGTAATGCGGTCTTACGGTATTTTATTTCGGAAAAAAACTGCACACAATATTAACTTGTCTACGCTCTGCTTCTTAGGTGCCCTTTTTTTTATTTTTCAGCTGCAGAAATGAATCCCAATGTGAAACTCTTCTTTAGGCACAAACTAAATAGCTGTGATCTGGAGAGAGGTACCATGATCTTCAAAGGGTAAGAAGTAACATTAAGAGTTAAAATAAAGATAAATCTTCCCACTGTTGGAGTGACATAATAATTTACAGATTCAAATCATTACTGCATCATATATAGCGAAGGTTTACAGCAGATCTCTCTCTCTCTCTCTCTCTCTCTCTCTCTCTCTCTCTCTCTCTCTCTCTCACGCGCGGGCGCCCACACACGCACACTTATTTTATATACCAAGTGTATCAGCCCTTAATTCCTGAACTAGGAAGTGTCAATGTAATTTCAGCATCCCTTTCCCATTAGATGGAATGTTGACTGCTGCAACGTCGATAATGAGGTAGCCTCATTAGTTGCGATATATACAGAGCTGTATTGCAAAAAAAAATAGTACCGGAACGCTCGTTGATTAACTACAAATAGTTACATACGCTTTTTTCATTTGCAAAAATAAATAAGTCAAAGATTAAAATATTTGTTCAGTATTTATTTATTTATAAATATTAAATAAAAATTTCAAAAGTAAAAAACAAAGACAAAAAAAAAAAAACAGAAAAGGAAAAAACGAAAACAAAAACTCCAAAATAATATAGAAAATGCTGTTCAGAAGAATCATAGAAATTCCCATACAGGATCGATTACGTATTCTTGTGTGACTGCCCTTTTTTGTTTGTTGGTCAACAGCAGAACGAGGCGCCTCCGTAGCCAGGTGGGAAGGTGCAGCAGTGCGTAGCACACGCTTCTTGATTAGACCGGGGTTCGAGCCCGTCACCACCAAATACGGAGGATGCGGAAAGGTCAGGGAATGACCACTGCATATTCCCGGAGCAATATGGCCTTAGTTGCTAATGCTCCTAAAAACCAAAATAACTAACTAACTAACTAACTAACAGCAGAACGATGAGACCGCAACCAAGTTCGGACATAAAAATTTGGATTCCATAATTCTAATGGTGGGTGATCACTCCACATCGACTGTACAGTAACTAAATCAGACTTCAGACTCACGGTTCATAGAACAACCAGTTCTAGCGTTCAGCTCATGGCGAATCAAAATGCAGCGTTTGCACGCGTCACAGTATATCTCATTCGTTGGATCTCTTTATCTAACACATTGTACTTTAGTAAGAAATGTTCAAGTTTCATTGTGAAATTTATATTTTTATTTTTAAATAAATTTTTAAAGAAATCTATTAATTTTAAAGATTACTATTAATATATATTTTTAGTATCAATGGGTAAAATAGATATTATTTCTCTCTCTCTCTCTCTCTCTCTCTCTCTCTCTCTCTCTCTCTCTCTCTCTCTCTCTCTCTCTCTCTCTCTCTCTCTCTCCCTTTGATTATGCCATTGTAATAACTATTTTTCACGTTCTTTAAATCATTGGTGTCCAACTGCGAGCCGCATAGGTATGTAGGCACCCCTACCGAGTTTAAAACTAACACGTCAAAAAATATAGTTTTACAGTGACTTTTGAAAATAACCGTTTTTCGTATTATTCAATTTTTCTGTATTTCTTTTTAAGCGCATTCGCTTATATAGGGTGTCCATAAATTCCTGTTTCTATTTTAAAATTTAATTATGTCACAACCAAAAGATGTAAAGCAATGTGGTGTTATCCAAATTATTATGAAATTCCAAAAGTGTATATTCTTCAATGTGCCATTCAGTATCCCTCAACATATTCCTCAACCCTTAGTGGCACTTAGAACATCAGGGCAAAATTCCACTTCTTGCCAAGTACGGGCCGGGCATATCAACATTCACAGTTTTGTTTGCCTCGGTTATTCTTGCGCGAAAAGTTCAGTGTTAGTAACGAATGGTCTGTACACAAAATCCTTGAGGTACTTCAGGAAGAAGCCTAAGGGTGTAATGTTAGTGGAGCGTGGATGCCTGGCGATTGGTCCATCACGGTCCATCCATCTAACAGGAAATCTTTCAAAGACTTTTAGCCATTCATCATTTTTCAACAGAACGGCCCACCTCCACACTGGAGTGCGAACGTTCATCATTTTCTGGAATTGGTTCCCAGTGGACGGATTTTCATAAAATTTTGTATTTGGGTTTGTTAAAAACAAATTTCATTAAAATCGGGCAAATGGAAATGAGGCAATCATTATTTTTTTTTTCCAGAGAATGTATGGAAAAAAATTTGTCTTAATATTTTTATGTATCAATATTAATGTAATAAATTACTGGGTCAACAATATTGATTTTTATTGTACATAATACATAAAAACTAAAAAAAAAAAAAAAAAACCAAATAAATGGAAAAATCTACTGAAAAAATATATAGGTAATATATTAAATTTTTGAAAGAAATTATTGTCATAAATTACTTACATTCAAAAACTGAAACCGCAATACCCACGAACCACAAAATTATCTGAGACCTGATCCGCAACCCGACTTGCTTCCGGGTAACCGCGGGTTTTCTGTTAGTACCCAACCCATTGCAGGATTCTAATCCGTATGAACGATGGCCTAACACAGTATTATGTAGGTGGTCATAATTCAGTGTTCACTGAGTGTAAAAGGACAAATTATTCTGTTCTATTACCGTCGCTTCAATTTAGTTCCGTTCAATTGGAATTCCCCCCCCCCCATAATTTCACGCACTAATTTCATAATCAATTGTACTTTCATTAAAATATATTTTTTTTTTATTTTATAATTTTTGTCAAACTATTAACCTTGAAAAACCACACAAACTTTTTTGATTACCTGATACACCTGCATCCACTCTTAATGGCCTGCTTCTGTGTATCTCATCTATTATGAAAGTAACTGAATGAAGTTAACAATTGAAGTTTTAACTTATGAAGTTAAAAAATTCAATTTTTTATTTAAATGTATAATGTAGAGATATTATCGGCATTATATTGACACTTCTGTTGAACGTTTCAGACCTAATGGGGAAGAGGTGTGCAAATCAGCTGATTTAATCGTTGGTTGTGATGGTGCTCACTCCACACTTCGTCAGCAGTTTCTCAAGAAGCCGAGATTCAGCTACAGCCAAACGTATATTCCTCATGGGTATATGGAACTCAGTATTCCCCCTTCTTCAGGAGGACAGGTATCAATTCAATAAGTTTTAATCGTAACTTCAGTATTGCTTAACATTATAAAATGTTTGGCAGTCAACATATCCTAACAGGGGCGTCCAATAACTATAGATAGGATAATGTATATAGGAGAAACAGGAAGTAGTTGTAAAGAGGGATGGAAGAACACATAAAATACTTTGACGAAGTCGGATTATGTACACATTGTAAGCCCTTTCGATTACACGGAACATTTTCTGAGGTTCTTTTGCATTTTACTCCTGATAAGAAACTAAACTACATTTTTAATGGAAATTTCAAAAGTTGTTATAAATTGCTCAATCACGTCAGAATTTTTTTTAAAGCGAAAATATTGGTGGAGGTGCTTCTAGTTTGTTTTGCATTTTTACAGATTTTAAAAGTAATATATTTTTATGTAAAATACCAATAAAAAGAACAGAGTTATCAAAGTCTACGCCCCTCCTATCAGGCATAGATGACCGCAAGCTGGATTAAACTTGCGCCTTTTTGATTTCCTCAGGCTGCTCCTCCTATTTATCGCCCAGCAATAATCGGCCATCATATTGACATTCCATTCCCCACGGTATATATCTCTTCGTTTCTTTTTTGGCTGGGACCGCCTAGTATAATAAAAAATATATCTTGATGGAATCTTTCCCCTTGATCTTCACTTAAACTACTTAAATTTTCTGGGAAAGAGTTGCGATGAGAGTACAAGAAGTGTACCGTAACACTCTTATTGCAGTCTAGTTTTCTAAACTTCTTTAGCATGCCATTCACAATCGCCTATAATCTAGGTGTTTATTTTTCCCCAAAAAAATTGCGTACTACATTTTTAAAGTCAATCCAGGAGCCTCTTTCAGTTTGGCTCATCGATTCTTCAAATGCAATGTCTAGAAACAGCTTGCGGATTCGAGGTCTAATAAAAATTCATCATCTTCTTTATCTTCGCCTTCTTCCCACGTTTATATGGGGTCGGCATTTCCGTCCTTAATTCTTTTCCTCCATTCCTCCCTATTCTAGGCTTCCTCTCTCCTCCATCCTCTCTCTTTTAAATCCTCTGCCACCTTGTCCTTTCATCTCAGCTTAGGTCTCCCCCTCTTCCTCTTCCCTATCACCTCCAACTTTTCACACCTTTACCCCACATACTCCTCACGTCTTCATTCCACATGTCCAAGCCACCTCATCCTAGATTCCTGCATTTTTTTACTCAGAGGCCCCACCTTAACCGTACCTCTGGTGTAGTCATTTCTTAACCTGTCCTTCCTCGTCACACCACACATCCATCTTAGCATCCTCATCTCCCCCACTTCCATCTTCTTCTCCTGGGCCCTTGTAATCGCCCATGTCTCAGCACCGTACATCAATGAGGGTCTAACCATAGTTTTATACACTCTTCCCTTTATTCTACAATTTACTTTCTTGTCACACAGCCACCCCACTCATCTTTCTCCAGTTCAACCATCCACATTGCACTCTGTGCTGTATTTCTGCACTCAATCCTCCATCCCTCTCAACGTTCAATCCCAGATACTTAAATTTCGAAACTGATGGTAGCTTTTCCTCCTGCAGTTTTATAGAACTCAAATCTTCTCCATTCAATACCATATATTCTGTCTTTGTTCTACTTATCCTCATGCCTCTCTCTCTTCCAACGCTTTCCCCCATTCCTCCAATTTCTTCTCTACCTTTCCTTGCGATGGTTCGCACAGTACGATATCATATGCGAACAGCATACTCCATGGTGCTCTACTCTTCACTTCTTTCACCAACACATCCATTACCAGATCAAACAGATATGGGCTGAGAGCTGATCCCTAGTGCAGTCCACTTCTACAGAGAACCCCTAAGTCATACCCACAGTCAAGTCTTAACCTGAGTCACCGCTCCCTCGTACATTTCCTTCACAAGCCTTACATACTTTTCTGATGCACCCTTCTCCCTCATGCATCTCTACACCTCTTGTCTGGGCACTCTATCATATGCTTTTTCCAGGTCTATGAACACCATGTGCAACTCTACTTGCATCTCCCTGTATCTTTCCATCACCTGCCTTAAAGCAAAATCCGCATCTGTTGTTCCTCTTCCCGGAATGAAACCAAACTGTTCCTCTCCTATTTCCGTCTCCTGCCTTATCCTTCCTTCCACGATTCTTTCCCATAATAAAATTCATAATAAAAATTCATACTTTGGTTTTTTCGTACATAAGCGATGGGAATTTACTGCGAACATACATGAAACAATTTCCTTCTTTATTTAGGGATTAAACGAACTGTTTCGTGAACCCTAGCTTTATATAACAGTATCTGCTAGTGGCTCTTCTTTAATGTTTTTGGAACTTGGTGTCAGAGACTATCTTGGTGGTCACATTTTGCTGGACTCTCCCACTCGCACGGTATTTTTGTGTAACCAAATTGTTCTGAACTGACTTTTTTCCAAAAGAAGCTTAATATTTTTGTAGTTTTACTTTAGCCGACAGGACTAGCCGGGTGGGTAAAGTGCCTGCCTAGCAACCCAAAGGTCGTGGGTTCGAATCCCGCCTCAGGCTTGGATCAAAGTACTGCAAAAACCTTGGGAGGTGCACTATGGCCACAGAAGCCGATGCGCCAACAACTACAAAAAAAAAAAAAAAAAAAAAAGTTTTACTTTAAGCGTGCTGAATGGGTCATAGGAATGGGTGCATACTTTTCCATTGTGAAAGAGAACTCATTTGAGGCTTTGCTTCCATGAGTCAATAAATAGCCTCCAACCGGTTTGTTAGCAGACAATTCCAAAAAAGAAGTTCATAACTGCAGGAGTGTTGTTGCAATATATCACTGAACCTTCTTCGAAAAATGGGGAACCTCCTTTTCACGTTGTCTGTACCATGAGAGGACTGTTCCTGTGTCTAGCAGGTTCTTGGATTTCAGTCTTAACCTTAAAAGCCCTTCAGCCCCGTTGACTAGATTTAAATCTCTCGCGAGATCGTCCAGCTCACTTTATATAAACCGCTGTGGTCCAGAGTTGTGAATTTCTTCATTACAATAGTTTATATGAAATCAAATCACAAATATCAGTTTCTGGATCTTATAGTACATATTCAAGAACAACTGATGGAGGTGGTATCAGTAGTTGAGGTCGGTGGGGTACCAGCCGTACAGCTCAACTTATTGAGCTGTACGGCTTATTAAGGTACGGAGCATCGTATCTTATTGAGGTACGATGCTCTGCTTATTCTTCGCATTATAACCTGCTACATTTACGGAACAAAAACAGCAGTCATGAATGTGATCCTGAGGATCCCTCCATACCTTGGGAATGGAAAATGTCATGGCTTTCTTTTTACTACATTTCCACAATCGCAATCTCTTCTGTGTCCACCATACTTCTGCCTTTTCCCTCCAACCTCCTTCCTCCCCGACCCCACTCTGTCTATACACGACGCGAGCGCCCTATACACTAAATTTAATCTAGCCCAAAAATAATCTTCGCCCAGTCTCGGCCTAATTATCCTACGCACCGCCCTCTCCTGCCATATGAATGCATGCACACGAGCTGTATGCAAACATCCAAAGTAATTACTATTGCGTGGATACGTATATATTATGTATCACTGTTGTGTATATGTGCATATATGTGTATGTGTACATAAGTATTTTTTTTTTTTTTTTTTTTTTTTTTAGGTCCTAGCCGCCGAAATCTCAGGAAATTAAGCGGCAGGACCTGCCAGAGCAAATCTTAGTCTACTGGTGTTTCCTGTTCTGCCTCCACCGGGCTAAGGTGGGGCACGCTGGGCTCCAGCAGGGGTTCAGCGGCTAAATGACCAGATGAACAACGGTACACGACATTACACAAGTACAATACAATACCCACACATTTTAAACCTCTGGCATTCCCAGGAAACTGGTACACCCACAAAGAAAGCAACGCGGAGATGGGGGAAACCGCTGGTGCCGCATGACAACAATATACCTTACACCTTACACCTTTTTCGTGTCGAGTAATGGCCGAATCTCCAAAACCTAATTTCATTTATATACAGATTTTTGTAGGCGGTGAACTGGACCGAGGAGAGGGTATGAAATCGCAGTTGAGCGTAGAACGTTCCTAGGGAACTGTAGAAGATACGCTGAAAAATTGGTGTTGATATGAATCCGTCCATTAGGTATTAGGTATGTTCGGGGTCTGACGGCACCTGGGATTTCTCCCATCTCCGCGTATGTTCTCTGTATCGGACAAGCCAGAGATTTAAAAGTGTGTGGGATATGTACTGTGTAGTTTGTTGTGCCCATTGTTCATCCGGCCTGTTAGCCGCCGGGCCCCTAGTGAGACCCGACGTTACCAATACCCGCCACAGGGAGGCCGGCCGGGTGTTACCAATATTTGTACTCTGGCTGGTCTTGCCACTTACTTTCCTGGGATTTCAGTGGCTAGAACCAAAAAAAAAATAATAATAATAATAATAAAATAAATAAAATAAAAAAAAATAATAATAATAATTGTAATAAATGAATAAATCGAGGTTGATATTAGTGATACTTAGCAAGTTAGTATTAATAGTACGCGACGTGGGGCTGTGCCGTGAAAGTGAGTTTTAAAAACCAAATAGGTTCGTGCAAGAATTTTGATGTTCTCTTTTGATTTTGAAATGTAGGGCTAAACGCTGTGCAAGACAAAAGTTTGGGGGAAGGATGAAGACTGGGGGGAAGAAGTTGGAAATAAGGGGCCGACAGAGTAGATAGCCCCTGCAGGTAGTGAGGCATGCCCGTGCCCCACCAGAGTGAGAAAATTGGGGAGGCAAGGAGAGGCAAGCCTCTCCTCCCCAGGAGTTTGGAAAGAAAGATCCGCTCAAGAGAGTGCGGATTTGGGTCGCCAATAGGCTGTTCCGGCGGGAGAGTGCCACCGTATGTCTTCTCCATCAGTTTGCAGGCCCTAAAAAGCTGGCCGTTGAGTCTCATCTAGGTGGGACACTAATAGGGGGTTAAATTTGGGATGTCATCCTTCCAGACTGCATGTGGTCTGGGTCCTATTTTCTGGTCATTATCTTGGGGTCATAATCAAGTCTACTGGCTGCCATTATGGGGTTTTATCCCTTCCGTGATGTTTCATAGTCCTCACACTACCTTTTGTCATTATATAGTGGGTCTATGCTGCAAGGTCTGGGGGCAGTGTCCCTTTGTTCTGATGTCACAACTATTTAAAGGTGTTTTTTTTTTTTTTTTTTTCGCTTCCATTGGCGGTAATCATGACTCTTGTGGTTAGACGATATATTGTCACTTGTCTTTTCCCAGTTCATTTTGTACTCAGTCCAAGGTCTGTATAGTCGGCTCCTCTGTGTCATCTCGCTACTATTTGCAGGTTTGTTTTGTCTCATTCCTTTAAGGTCTTCTGTATATGGCGGTTAGTGTTTGGCGCCTGGTAAATAATCCCTGGGCAAAATCAGTTAAGGCTAAATATTCCTCTTGTGTATCTAGTAGATGTGACTCAAGATCCCTCGGTAGATAGTGAACTCTAGTTATTAGTCTGCATCTAAGGTCTTCGTATTGGGCACACTCAAACATAATGTGCACCCAGCTTTCTTGTTCCCCGCAAGTACAACGCGGATCCTCCACTATTCCCAATGCTGTAAGCTTTGCATTGAAAGCCCCGTGACCCGTAAGGAGGTAGGTCGTGTAAAGTCCGGGTTGCAGCCACTGGGAGTCGAGCTATTACACGTGGGCGGAAGAACATATTGAAGGCAATATGTTCTTCCGCCCAAGCAAATTGATGCTTTGCTCATTTACGAACGCACCTCAAATGGAATACCAAATATCATAAATAGCGGAATACACTTATTACAAAAATTTTTAACAAACCATTTAACTTTTAAATTACAGGGAGAAAAAAAGGATTTCATAACCAGACAAATTCAATAAGTTATGCTTATGAGAAAATTTTAACAAAAAAGCAATCAAGAAATATGGGAAGAGATGTGTGTAAAGCTTACCGTAAAATGGAATTTCCATATATCTACGCAATTTCTAATATCTCTTCCGCAATACACTAAGAAACTATAGAATTTTACATTATGAAGTTATCCCATTTATATTCAGAATTAAAATTAATGCTATTTGTTTCTTCTTAGTTCGCCATGGAGCTGAATTACCTACACATCTGGCCCCGAGGAAGCTATATGTTGATCGCCCTTCCAAACCAGGACAAAACCTATACAGTTACTTTGTTCATGTCCTTTGAAATGTTCGATACTTTGAATACAGAGAAGAAACTGATCGAGTTCTTTGAAACAAACTTTCCGGACGTTATTCCTTTAATAGGCAGGTAAGAAATCCTGAAGGAAATTTGGCATTACATTTGGTGACATTTCAGAAAATCGCTTAATTTATACGCAAGAAAAAATTGGAAACGACAAATATGTATACTGAGTGCATGTTAACAATTGCTACACTTCCTTAAATTGTGTTGACCTGATGGCAAAGGTCAGTGACGAGCGAGCATGCTATATATATACCTTATAGGAATGGGAGAATTAGAGTAGAGTAAACCTACTCCGTTGGTTTTCAAGGGTTCCGAGAATTTTAATGAGAGAGAGAGAGAGAGAGAGAGAGAGAGAGAGAGAGACACTTTACGATCATTGTTTTATTTATTTTTTTCTTTATGAAAGAGGGACAGATAACGTATAAAAAAAATCTGGGATAAGGGTTTTTTGACAGCATTGGCTTCAGGCACATTCCCTCATGACACACCTGAATTCTGTCGTTCATTTCACACTTCTGCTTTCTCTGTTGTTAGGCTCCTTCGTGCCAAGTGCTGTTATGTATTTGACCCGGTATAAATTTTCGTTAACAAAAGGAAACGAAATATGCATTGATTTAATTCATATGAAGAAAAACTTATAAAGGATAAAATAACAAAGGGCCATTATCTCACTAGGTCGCTCCTGTGGTCAAAACCCGGATGTGGTCAAAAGATATATCAAAAAAATATACAATTTTTCGATATACCGGGATATTAAAATTTTAAAATTTTTTTTCGGATATACTTAAAAATATTTTAATTTTTTGTGATAAACAACAGTATTTTAATACGAATTAAAGAAATATCCAAACTTCAGAAATGTTTATAGCAGTAGTTGTCTAAATATGTTCCTGGGATACGTCAAACGGGACAGAGGTGCAGTAAATGTTCATTTAACTTTTTATAACTGTTTTTTTATTATTTAATTTGCATAGTGAATGTATTACTGTTTTTTTTTTTTTAATTTATTCTTAATTACACTGGTCTGCATTTTAAGAAATTTCTGAGGCGTTTTTACTGCTCATAGTAATATGAACAATATTTTTAATTCATATCTCGAAAATTACTTGAAATTTGCTCCACACGTCAGAATTTTTTTTTTTTTTTTTCAAATACTAAAAAATTAGTGGAGGTGTTTCTCGTTTATATATTGTATTGTTACAGATTTTACAAATAGATAGAATAAAAAGAATCAATAAAATACATAAAAAGAATAAAAATAAAAAGAATCAATAAAATACATAAAACAGAAATTACAAAGGTTACATCCTCCTGTCAAGCACAAATGCCGAAAAACTGGATTCTTATACATTAGATTATGTTAAACTTTTGCCTTTTTTGACTTACTCAGGCAGCTAGTTTTGGTGGCTGTTCTTCTTTTTAGTGTCCAACAGTAGTTGGCCATCATACTGACGTTCCATTTCTCCTCCGTATTTTAGTTTTGATTTCTTTTGTATCCTGATGAATCTTTACTCTTGCCCTTCACTTAATACAAAAATTTTCTGGAAAATGCTTGAGACGAGAGTGCAAGAAGTGTACCTTAATACTCATATTGCAGCCTAGTTTTCTGCACTTCTTCAGCATGTCTTTCATAATGATCACATAATCTGGACTTCAAATCCGCAAGTAGCACCTTAGTTTGATTTTTTTCGTCTGTAAACGATGGGAATTTAGTGCAAACATATACTTGAAACAATTTCCTTCTTTATTTAGGGTTTGAACAAACTGATTCATTCAAACTAGCTTCATATAAACAGTACTTTGTTTCTATCTACTACTGGCTCTTATTTATTTATTTTATTTATTTTTATTTATTTATTTTATTTTTGAACTTGGTGTCACAGACTGTTTTGGTGGCCACACTTTTCCTTGCCGTGCTTTCTGTGCCAGTGGAACACTTTTGTGTGTGACCAAGTGATGGCTAAGTATCAGACCAATAACTTTAGACTTCCACACGCTAGCCAAACCATGTTCCTTATACTGAATTTTTTTCCAAAGGAAGCTTAACATTTTGTAGTTTTGTTTTAAGCTTGCTGATTAGGCTACAGGAATGGATGCATGCTTTTTCCATTGTGAAGCTTAACATTTTTGTAGTTTTGTTTTAAGCGTGCTGACTAGGCTACAGAAATGGATACATGCTTTTCCCATTGTGAAGGATAACTCATTTGAGACTTTGCTTCCATGAGTCAATATATAGCCTCCACCCTGTTTGTTGGTAGAAAATTCTAAAACAAGTTCATAACTACAGGAATTTTGTTGCACTATACCATTGAACCTCCTTGGGGAAAATGGGGAACCAATTCCTTTTCACGATGTCTGTACCGTTCCTGTGGGTAGCAAATTCTTGGATTTCAGTCTTGACCCTAAAAGCTCTGCAGATCATTTGAGTACATTTAAATCCCTCACGAGATCGCCCTTTGTGTAAACCGCTTTGTGTAAACTTTGTGTAAACCGCTGCGGTTCAGAATTGTGAACTTGTTTGTTAAAATAGTTTATATAAAATCAAATCACAAACGTTAGTTTCTGGATCTAGTAGTATATAATCAAGAACGACTGATGGAGGTGGTATCAGAACTAATGTTGTTGAGGTACACAATGTTCTGCTTGTTATTCACATTATAACCTACTACATTTGCAGAACAAAAACAGCAGTCACACATTGGAAATGGAAAATGTCGTGGCTTTCATTTTACTACATTTCCACAATTGCAAGTTCAGCACACTTTATGGTTCAACTTTTATCTGAGTAACCTAATTTAAATTCCAAAATATGTGGTACATACATTTTTCACAAATGGTTTTATATCCTATCTTTGTTTCACCACAACATAGTTACCACAAACGTAACAAAATATATTTGGATTGTTTACACATCCACGAGTTGCCATTTAAAAGACAGAGAACAGAACCGCTTCGCAGGTTTATATATCTCCCAGACTCCAGTCTCGGCATGTCTAAAACACGTCTAGGCATAGCTATAACTGTCAGCTACAAAGGAAATATTACACGTATTGCGTACACAAAGAATGCGTACTTAAGAAAACAGTTCGTAATCTTTATCGAAGAGCTATACCTGATAATTTTAAACGGTTTGGATTTTTAGAATTAGCACTAAAAGCGTAAGTAGACCATTAAGAAATTAGAGCTTTGTCGAAGATTTAGATTTGAAAAAGAGGCACTACTCCAAAAAGTTTGAAAAGCACTAAGCAAAAGTCAGCTCGGATTGTCTGCTCTCCTAGTCGGGAGTTTCACGTTAAGAAGACATAAAAATCTATACAGAGTGTCTCAAAAATATTGGTACAAATGTTTAGGGGAGGTAGGTAACATCTAAAGGAATGTGAATCGCACAGAAATCCATAACCGGAAACGTCACCGGTTTAGGAAGACGGCGCTGTTCATCAGTTCGCGAGAGGGAAATTTTCTGGTTTACTCATTCAAGCAGTAGTCGCCGCACGAAGAGCATGCATCGTTATACGAACTGTGAGTTGGCAGACATGCAACTAACGTATGGATTAGCAGAGGGCAATGGACGAGCCGCTCAACGAATTTATGGAGAACGCTTCCCAGACAAACATGTATCGGACCACCGTTTGTTTGCGCGTGTGCATCAAAATTTGTGCAATTATGGGTCATTTAAAGGTAACAGGAGTAGTGCAGGCAGACCACTTTCGACGCGAACTCCCGCCATGGAAGAAAGTGTGTTGAATGCCGTCCAGAATAATCCTACTACCAGCACACGTGCCGTTGTCTCTGCCTTAGGAGTGTCTCGTTGCAGTGTACAGCGTGTCTGGCACGACGATTCCTTACACCCCTTTCATCTCCAAAGGGTTGTGGCTTTTGCGCAGTGGTTTGTCCAAGAAAGTTTTCAAGACTTGAATTTTCCAGCCTATGTTTTGTTCACGGATGAGGCTTATTTCACTCGGGAAGGCTTATGCAATCAGCACAATGCTCATGTGTGGGCTCACGACAACCCACACGGTGTACGCCCCCATGCGACACAACATCGCTTCGCAATAAATGTGTGGGCAGGTATGGTCGGTGACTGCTTAGTCGGCCCATACCTGTTACCATCCCGCATGAACTCCGCTAAATATCGGATCTTTCTTGAACAAGTTCTACCAAGGTTACTTGACGATGTTCCAGCAAATGTGAGACGCAACATTTGGTTTCAACATGACGGGGCGCCTGCCCATTATGGAAGGTGTGTTCGTGACCATTTGAACAGGCGTTTTGGGCATCGATGGATTGGCTGTGGTGGACCCGTTGCCTGGCCCCCAAGCTCACCTGATTTATCGAGCCTTGATTTCTTTCTGTGGGGGCCCTCAAATCCATCTCGTACTCCATTGTTAATATTATGTCAAATAAATGTTTGCCACTAATTACTGTCTTGTGTCATTTCTGCTTCTTGTGCCTCTGCTACTACTTTCCCGTGACGTTTCCGGTTATGGGTTCCTATGCGATTCACATTCCTTTAGATGTTACCTACCTCCCCCTAAACGTTTGTACCAATATTTTTGAGACACTCTGTATATTTGAAGTCTTATGAGCTAGATGTTTTATTCCTGTTTAGTAAAATAAAGACAGACACAAACAGCATTTAAAAAATTAAGTAAAAAAAAAAAAAAAAAAAAAAGCACACTACCCACATTTGTCTGGAAGGGCAATGAGAAATACTGTCGCCTTTCTTCGGCCGAAGTTACAGCATGGGCTTGTGAAGGTTAAAGGGGGGGGTTAAGTCTGATTGGCCAATCAGACTCAACACGCGTAAGTGATGACGTAATATTTTCTGTTTGTATCCCAAGACGACCATACGTTCGGAGGAGTTCACAAGATACAGAGAATACGAGAAAAACAGTACCGTATTTAGCAGTCAATGATTTGAATCCCAGTCACTCAAAGCACGTGTACTTCAGAACCTTACACTTGACCACTCGGCTACGTCGGCCGAGTATTAATTATTATAGAGTAATTCAAAATTTGCGCAACACAGAAATTAAAATTTTTTAATTCTTTTACTATAGGATTCGGAATGGACTTGTAGTAAACAGAGTCTCTCAGCGTTCGTTACTCTGGCCCCTCTTCTTTCAAATCTACTTAATAACATTGACGAGAGGGTACAGAGAACCAGAACAAGAACCAGAAGTGTTTATAATAATTGTAATGGTAATAAGTAATTATAAAAATTGAAATAAATGTTAAAAATATATATCTAACTTTCACATACGATTTTGAACAAAAGTATTGCTCGATTAAACACACACATACACGCCCAGACAGGAAAAATATCATGATGGCTTCATTACAAACAAACCAGAATGGATGAATTGGTATCAGCCTTGTAACCACTGTTCTGCATGGTTACAAGGCTGATACCAATTGCCACTGGCAGATACCAAGGCTGATACAGTTGCCACTGATGTGATTTTGCAAGAATTTGTATAGTTCACAAAATGAAAGAAATTAGCTCTTCCATTTTGGATTACGCGAATTTTGAATTAGCCTGCATAAAAAAGTTGGTTATAAGAAACAAACTTTTACATATAGGTAAATTTTAATAGAGCTTTGAATAAGGTTGCCCACGATGGTAATTGTATAAATCGAAACGAGTTGAGCTTAGAAGGAAGATCATTAGTTGGCCCTCGGACCGGTTGAAAAACAAAAGTCAGAGGACATTCGTAAATTGGCGTTCTTCACAGTGGACTAGCATAGTATCAGAGTGCTTCAACGAGCGGTGCTCAGGGCACTCTTCTTTCAAATCTTTCTTAATGACGAGGTAGTACAGAGGAAGCTGCCAAAGTTTGTTGTTGATTTTAAGGTTGGAAACAGTAACGAAACTAACATACCATCAGGTTCGCTACTGTGGGGTGCCTGAAGGATCAGGAGCCCTAGATGGTAGGTTTGGACTGGTTGTTAAAGAGCGCAGGAGCTTTGTTCGTGAATCTCAGGAAAGGGAGCAGAATTTGTAGTATATTTGTATTCGCCATTGGTTGAGAGAGTGGTTAATGATTAGAAACTGTCCATGTTGCTTCAAAACTATTTGGACCGGTTGCAAATACGATCTGAAAAATCACAACGAAGTTATTTGAATGACAAAACTGAAGTTTACCATGAAGGTTACCACGCTGTGTAAACATGCGGCCAGGAAGTCACATGATGTTCTGTTAGTGATTTTATTAGTAGAGAGAAAATACTTCATTTATCTTCTGTATGAAACGATGTTGAGACCGCATTTAGAATAGAATATTATATTCAAGTCTGGAGGCTGAACGTAGAAAAAAATACATAGAACTTTTACAGGGGGTACAAAGAAAGACGCTAATCATTGTTCTTATGACGAATAGCATAGAGGGTGCGAACTGCAAAGTTTTCAACAAGACAGCATGGGAGAGGCTGATCGTGTTGTATAAGGTTGAAGGGGGAGCAGATGGCATCCTTACAGGTAGGAGAACCAAGAAGCAGAAGGCTCAAACGTAAAATCTTAGGGAGCGACAGAAGGCTGGATCTCAAGAAGTTTACCTTTTGGCAGCGTGTTGCAGATCACTGGAATAAATTACCTGCCAAGTTGGCCGAATCAGAAAGTTTTGTACAGTTCAAAGCGGCATTGGAAAATCACTTTTTGGTAATGGGATAAGCTTGAATAATTGGGATTTTTTTTTTTTTTTTTTTTGGCAGATGTAAAAAAAGTTCTTTTCCACGACCTTTTTCATTTAGCCATTTTAATATAAATACTACTAATGCTAGTCAGAGAGATACTGTCATGCAAGTAGAAAACGACTCTCTGAAATTCCAAAACAACAGACCTCAATATGATCACTAGCCGAAACTGATTTCGACAGACATTGCGCTTCTAAATGTGGTTAAATGATGAATGCAATGAATACCGTAAGACTATATTAAAAAATTTTTAAAAATGCGTTAATTAGTGTTATTAAGAAATGGATACATCTTGGTTTATATAATTATTCTTGTTTCGATAATGAATAGAAGTCCTTCTAAAAGCTGATAAACCGTCACGGATAGACGTATATTAGACAGTTATTCATTTCATCACGGACTATTTCGTTAACCGACGAATAACTGGGGAAAAAAAAAAAAAAAAAAAAAAAGAAAGAAAATAATAATAACAATAAAACAATAGCCAAGGCTTGGAAACCTTAGAAAGCAATAAACTACAGTGGCAAAATTATGCTTATTCAGGTTACATTTACGTTGTTGGCTAAATATCATGAGATGTCTTCCATAGAGAATTTCGAGTTTTAATTTAAAAAAAAAAAAAAAATATATATATATATATATATTTATTTATTATTATATTATTATTATATGCCTGTGTGGGAAAACTGATATATATCCTTTACTTTTCTTAGGGAAAAGTTGGTTGAGGATTTCTTTAAGAATCAGCCTTCTCCTTTGATATCAATAAAGGTAAGATAATAATGATAAACTGCCAGAGAGAGAGAGAGAGAGAGAGAGAGAGAGAGAGAGAGAGAGAGAGAGAGAGAGAGTTTGGTAAAGTTAATGAAGATAGTAGCTAGTTAATGATCCTCTTATTTCTTAGAACAGGTCGAAAGTGTTCCATGAGAGATAGATGCTATCACTGGGTTCAAAGCTGGCTTAACGCCTGATTAATTTATTCATTAAAACTGTTGTGGTTTTCCAAAGACGATGGTATTGTAAATATTGTGTTGACTGTGTACATATGCCTATTTTTAAGGAGTTTTTATTGCAAAGATGAGTTTATGAAATGTGAATACAAGAGACACAAAGTGCACTTATTATTTTATCTTATTTTATAATGTGAATATTTATATTGTTTTTGATATTGCTACGTTAGATAAATTAAAGTAAATTAGATAAATACACCATTTTCTATAATAAACATTATATGAGCGCTATTCTTTGTAGTACAGTGTAGTTATGTTAGGCATGTACCGGTAGTTGCGTCTTTGCATGGAGTGGAAAGCGTGCTATTGCAGTGCATTCTCTCGGTCAACGTCCATGCACATCACTCTACTCCATCTGGTGAAACGGCGGATCCTTTCACAGTTAGTGGCGCCTCTCTTAGCCACTTGAGTAATTTGAAATCAACCAGCCCTTTCACACGTCAAATTTCACTCACTCTATGTCTCCTCTACACCCACCGGTATTGCACTACCTCCGGTGGGTGCGGGATCTGTGCAATAAAAAGCACATACAGATGATAACAACACAACAACAGAACACATACTACTCGTAACACCAAACACCAATATCTTTCAGGCTCGCTGTACAGAGTTTACGAAGGTACAGATGGACATTTGCCTAGGAGCCACCCCGATACAGGAATACACACACACGCACGCACACACACACACACACTCTCTCTCTCTCTCTCTCTCTCTCTCTCTCTCTCTCTCTCTCTCTCTTTAGGATAAATATAAATGAGAATGTATATAAAATTGTATATAAATTAATCGTTATTATATCTTGAGAATATACATAAAATTTGTGTGTATGGTGTAAATAAATGAAATGAATGAAAATGACTCTAGGTCTCCCCAAAGGAGCCGTTACAAGGTGCTTCCCACAGGCGGACTAGGCCAAAAATTCTTACTGGGGAAAACAAATAGAATGTATCGGAGCTCAGAGTGTAATATTGAAAATCACACAGGCCTCCGTCCTCCGGCCCACCGGGGTTTTCCCGGTAAGTCTTATGGCCAGTGCGCCCCTGGTACTTCCTTCCAGATGTAACCTTTCCGGCGTCTAAATCAGTCAAATCATCGCTCTCGTTGAGTTTAGAAACCTCTTTCCTGGTCACAGGACATAGGTCTCTGAACCAGAAGCTATACCAGTTAGGCCTGTATCCAACCGAGCTGTGCTTCTGCGGAGAAAATGAGAATTGTAAATACCTACTCTTTGATTGCATCCTGTATGAGGATCTTCGGCAGACGCTTAGGAACAGCATCCCCATCATTACAGAGAATCATGTGGACCAGCTCCCCTAGTCACCTGGTAACCTTAGCGCACTGCAGAACTTTGCGGCGAAAGAGAAACAAAAGATGAGAACGCTGAGAACTGTGGCACTGGAGAAACTTAAACATCCACTGTCTGTTTTTTTTTTTTTTTGTATTTTTGTTTGCATATTTGTCTGTTTTTTTTTTTTTTTAATTGATAGATGTCCTCATTGGTTTCAAAACAGCAATTAAAAGTTTTTTTTTTTTTTTTTTACCAACCAATAGTTTTTTTATTTGTTCTTATTTTTATTTTTTTCTTCATTTATATTTTACTTTAATTTTTCTCCCCTTTTCCATAATATGCACCACGTGTCTTTCTTTTTCTTTCTTTCTTTTTTTTTTCAATGGAATGGGTCCCCAGTGGATCGTGGCCCACCTTCTGGCACCAGGTGGGTCAGTCTCTTTTGAGACGGTACATGCCTTACTGGGCCTGGCCTACCTTCCCATGATATGGACGAGTACCCAGAATCATTTCTCCAGGTGACTGATGCTTCTAGGTAGCCAAGTGGTCAAAACACAACAGAACATGCACACTACTAACACAAACATACACTACTCACATATCTGGCCCTTTAACAGTGGTATTGTTCTTTACAGAAATACGAGGTGGAGTTGAATGACGTTCTAGGAGCCGCCCCTTACAAAAACACGTGCCACAACAACCACCTGAGTTGTGTAGGAAATAGTGCACTTTTTAGACAGTGTACAGTAATTTGTGTCACTGTCAGCCCACGCGAGAAAAAGTTAAAAGTAGTTAAAACAGTTACTTGGTGGCATTATTTCCCGACTTGTCCGTATTTTTTGTTGACTGTTGGAACTAGTGATGGGCATAATTGAGAGCCATAATCGATTATGTACAAAACAGCTGAAAAAAAAAAAAAAAAACATAACAGACGGAATTCATGACAGACCAACAAGCTTCGAGACTGTGCCGTCTGGGTGGTGGTATCCGTCTACAATAAACAACATTAGCCGTCTCTACTGGGGAAGCGTTACTTATTCGAGGTAGTGCAATAACGGACAACTCGTTGTGAAGGCGTTCACAGTATGAGGCGTAACAAAAACGATGCTATTTCACCTACTTCGGTGATTACTACAAACTGAAATGATCGTTTGCATTAACTTGCTCATCTAACAAATTAGCTGAGAGAGAGAGACGACTAATTTGCATATATCCGATTATGTCCATCACTAGGTGGACTATGAATTTTTGTGGATATCATGGAATTTATCGGTAACAATTTCTTTTTTTTTTCTAATCGTGACATTTGTTATGAAAATTTGTTTTATCTCATTTACTTTCTTGTATAAGAAATGACGCAGTATAAAACCCTCCATATTTTACAGTGTTCGCAGTATCACTATGGCGAGAAATCTGTCCTTCTGGGAGATGCTGCTCACGCAATGGTACCATTTTATGGACAAGGAATGAACGCGGTAAGTATTAATTGTTAGCTCTTCACTAGAAGTCATAACAAATGATTTTAAGTCAGAGCGCTGATTAGTAACACTTGGTCATCAGACGTTTGGATATCATAATCATAGATTGTTTGTAATCTTATATAATAATGATGTTGTTGTTGTTGTTTAGGAGTATTAGCAACTAAGGCCATATTGCTCCGGGAATATGCGGTGGTCATTCCCTGACCTTTCCGCATCCTCCGTATTTGGTAGTGACGGGCTCGAACCCCGGTCTAATCAAGAAGCGTGTGCTAAGCACTGCTGCTCCTTCCCACCTGGCTACGGAGGCGCCTATAATAATGAAATCACAACTATTATAACAATGCAATTATGCAGGATTGCAATTATTCATAATGAGATTATACACAATTAGGTGCATAATGTAGACTATAATGATAATCCACAAATATAATGGACAGAATAGAAATAATAACAAACAATAATTATTAGTGATATAAGCTTATGAAATATCTCCTTATTTTCATATCTTTGATAGACACTGAAATTTATAGAACTCGAGTTCTGTAAATTGCAGCGTCTAGAAGCTAGACATCTGCGAGAAAACCGCATTTAAGGCTTTAAAAGAATTGAATAAACTAAATGCTGATGACATCCTTACTCCTCTTACAACTCAACAACAACATAAATTTAAATTGAAAAACTATGGTTGCGGGATAGATTCGCGAAAATTTTATTTCAACCAGAAAATGGCCGATTGTTGGAATAAACTTCCATCTGACGTTGTGAAAGGGGGAATTTGGATAAATTTAAGAAAATATTAGAAGGCAAATGGTGTAGGTAGTTTTTCTTTTTTTTTTTTTTTTTTGGCTGATGCTGTATAAGTTTCCTTCCTTGTATCGTTTGCCACTACTAGTACTAATTGTGTTCTGCAGAGTGTGAGGACCATATTTAGTATTTGTGACAACAAGCGATGCAAGAACAAGGAAAGACAAGTTCTCTCTTGTCTTGTTCAAAGACCTCATAGGGACCAAAGGATCTTCGGGCAAGTCCGTGGGGGTGTTCCACGAGAAAGTGGATTCTCTGCTCATGTGCGCCACGAATGAGTTATATACCAAAAATAATACACCCTTAACATCACCCTAATTCTCTAATTATGAGAAGTATCTTATGGCTATTGGAGACTTTCTTCTCTAGAATTTTGAAAACCGAAATGTAAATTGTGTCAAGCGGACTGCATAAGAACAGACGGATGGATTTTTAATTTTAATTCTGCTTGTTTCTAAACATGGTATGGAAATTGTTTTGTCTAGCGCAGTGTTTCGTTGAAAACAATAAAACAAAATGATGTTCTGTATTGGGGGTTCGCCGGTAAAGGTAGGAATCCAAGTTGGCCTGTTAGTATAACTGGAAATCAAGGCAGTCTGGAGCAAAAAGTTTGTGTGATCTGATCTATAACCTTAGCTGCTGTACAAAGCGATCTCTACTGTGCATTCCTGTAAATTTGTAGTTTCGTAATAGTTAAATAATTGCTTTAATATTTATATAATAAAATGCAAAAGGATACCATAAACACATAGATAAACTTTTTTTTTTCTGAATTCTTTACATGGTTTAATTTTTTTTTTCTCTCACTTCCAGGGCTTTGAAGATACTTTAATTTTCAGCGACTTGCTGGGGATGCACAATTATAATTTAGGTAGGAAGCATAATTATAATTTAGATAAATTATAATTTCGGTGTGAGAAGTTCGGTCTCAGTGTTAAATTCTTCTGTAATAGTTTGGAATACGGTTCTTCTATCTTCTATTTGTGACCAAGGGAAAAGTATGAACGTCTGTAAGAACATAAGTAAATTTTTTCTATCTTTTATTTCTCTTTCCAGACAGTGAAAAGTCTTTCTAACATGGTCTTTGTTTTCTTACTCAGAGCAAACACAAACTACTTTTTTAACCGAATACAGTGTGGCACATTATTTTCAAACGAACTGCAATCCCAGTAGAAGAGTAGGATAGTGTGCGTTTTTAAATGGATTGATGTTTAGTTTAAACACAAAGGCAGCTAACGTCATCAGGCATGAGTATATCCTACCCGAGGGTGACTAATTGCGCCACAGCTCGAAAAAAAAAAAAAAAAGTTTGGGGGTCATGCTAGCCACGAGAACATTTAAAAGAAAGTGTTGTTCCGTCAGAGCATGTTATATCCGTCTCATCAGTGAGGGGGGGGGGAACCCATATGCCCCAAGCAGCAAAACGTATTGAATGTATAATTGCACAAATTTTTAAACTTTCTATTCGTTTTCTCTTCGTTTGCTGTGTTGCGCTTAAATTTATGTGTAAAATATACATTTAAAAGGTATAAAATTACGATTGTTCTTGTTTCGGAGATTTGGAGTATCGACTGTTTTGGCCGTGGTTTGTTGGTTTTAATGGTTTATCCATATATTATTTCTGTACAAGTATGTGTTCACAGGCCGATTTGCAAGTTGTAGGGGCGGAAAAACCCAAAGCTGCTGTACTATCATATAACGACTTGCTAGGGTTTATCGTCTCTGACCAGAAGAATCGTTGAGAGAAATCTGTAGTTAAACAAAAAAAAAAGTTGAGAATCCCTTGTAACCACAATATGCCCATGGGTACAGCATACCGACATCTCATAGTATTCTATTTACAATCCAGTTGTTTAAGTTGACTCAGTAAAATCACGTCGTCATGGAGTCAAGGACGAGCAAAGAATGGAAATAAAATTGTTTTAAAGTCGAAAAAAGTGCAACTGAAACAGTTGCACGTTCGTTGCACCTTTGTGTGAAACAGTTGCACACAAAGCAACTGTTTCAGTTGCTTTGTGTTTGTTTGTGCAACACTATCTCGATCCAACATTTTTGCTGGTATGGGTGGTTCCGTGAAGGGTGGGAAGATGTTCAGAACGATGCGCGGAGTGGTCGCCCATCCCAGTTTGTTACGGACACGACCATCGAAAAGTTCGGCAGCTGTTAATGGAAGGTCATTAACAGCTGCCGAATGACAGCAGACCAGCTTCATATCAGCAAGGATACCTTGCGTTCGATTGTTGTCAAAGATTTAAAAAAAATCAAAGTGTGCTCGCACTTCGTACCGACGTCAGAACAAAAGGAGGAACGAGTTGCTGCGTGTCAAGATTTGAATGAGATAGCAGATGTGATCCAGAATTTTTTTTTAAATCATAACTGGTGATGAATCCTGGTGCTTTGCATACAAACCCGAAACAAAAAGACAATCAGCTGCATGGGCTGGAGAAAATTCGCCGAAGCCGAAAAACTCCGGTTTTAAAAGTCCTGCATATTCCTCGGATTTGGCACCTGCTGATTATTTTCTGTTCCCCAAAGTGAAATCCCACCTGAAGAGTCAACTGCCCATTTGGACAGCGTTTCAGAGATCCAAACCAGCGTGACGAGGGGTTAAACAGAGCTTCACAAGATCAGTTTCACATTGCCATCACAGAAGTTGTACGACCCTGCAAAGAGCTGTTTCGAGTTACGAGGGATGTACTTTGAAGATTAAATGGTAATAAATTTTCTTCTGTGAGACTTCAATTTTTTATGAATTAGTCCTAAAACTTATCAAACACACCTTGTATGTCGCATTAGAAGAATGTCATGTTTTTATAGGCAGTTATTGAAATCCATAATATTATCAAAGTTGTTTCAGCCTCTTTACTTCATTGTACTGTAATTATTTATTGTACTGTAATTAATTATTAATAGGTCTTCTAACTATGGTCAGGGCAGGTTAGGTTATATCAAGTTATGTAAAAAAAAATTGAAAGACCACAGCTTGAGTCCTGGCTGTGGTCTTGAGTTAACTGGGAGACTAGGGCCACATTGAGAGATCGAGGCCTTACGCTACCACAATGACATATATTTTAACTGTTGCGCTTGTTTATCCGTTGCAATAAAATACAGTAGTTACACTGAAATTGAAATCTCTCTGGCCGCAGTGGCCACACGGTATACAAACGAGACTTTATTTTAACTCTTTCGTGCGGAGTTTAAACGTTCATTCAAGTACGTACAATGGTTTCGCCGTATTTCTGTACCATAGAGAATGGTGGGGTAGACTGCGGAATCTCGTAAGAATAGCGGGATCTCGAACATGTAGCAATTGCTGCTTTGAAATCCACCCGAGACCAGCAAATTTAACATTGATTTTATCAATCTGGCTGTTTAATGACATTCTATGGTCCAAGATAATTCCATGGTCGGTGTGAGAGAGCACATTTGGTATTGCGACTCCTCCGAGAGAAATATTCAGTCCATAATGTTTAAGGAATATATTACCTGTGCGGACTTCTCCGGATTTATTTGAAGGTGGACTCTTGCCAAGTACAATTCTAGATCTCTGAGTTGTGACTTTATCTTATTTGAAAGCTGTACTGTGTTGTCACCTGGATTCACTTGTGTCAGCAGTTAAATTTCCTCTTGCTTTTCTAAGTTAAGTTAAGTTTATATATTTTGTGTATTGCTTATAAAAGAACTTTACTTTATATATACGATGGATTATAATTTTTGAACTGAGAGAATATTTACGTTTTTACAGCACGAGTTCTTCCAGAGTTCACAGCCACCAGGACATCAGACGGACACGAAATCTGTGATTTAGCTATGTACAATTACTTGGAGGTAAGTTTGAAAGTGGGGGTATAGGGATGCAGTGGAATTATATATGTTTTTGGTATTTCCCACCTCAGCAGTCATTTAAATTACTAGGATCAGTAATTGGTATTCCCAGCAGGTTTTTAAAAAATAAG